>NW_027468663.1:8289594-8299594 GCF_046254945.1 Alosa pseudoharengus
TTCAGCTATTTGGCATGTAAAGGCTTTTGCATAATTTCCACCCCCTTCCCCCCCCCCCCCCCCCCCCCCCCCGCCATCCTGCAGGAAAGCACCTTCAGAAAAGACATACATCACTCCTCCATGATCCTATGAAAGCTTTCTTTAGCTAAGAGGTAGAATATAGAAAACCCATTTTCTTTCTTCCTTCAAAAGAGCAACAGCTCAGCAGTTGGCATCTAGGCCTGCATTTCAAATTAAACTTTAATATTCGTGTGCATGCCAGTAAGAGGAGCACAGAATACTTCCAAGCAAACTTGTGTACTTGAAACTATTCATCCATTTTGTAAGCTTAAGGGTCACCTTTGGGGTGAGTTGACCTTGTGCAGCATTGTTGCTGTTGTGAGAGTTGTAAAGATCGCACCTGAGTATTTATACCAAAATCCCAAATGTCCAGCCTCGGTGGTAATTTTTCTTGCCGTGGCTAGATCCGTTGACAGGAATGAGTTGGGGGAATTTTCACCTGGGGGAATTTTCATCACCTGTGGTTTTCCATAGGGTTCTTTCAGAGGCACTAGTGCGCTGGTAGAACATGTCCTCAGCTGTACCCACATTGGACCACTAATGTGGGATCAGTTCTGGGCTTCCTGACTGTATGTCGTTCTCTCGTGCGCCTGCGCGCCACCCCCAGGTCTGTCAGAACAGGGCAGGCAATGAAGCGTCTCGTCTTGTCACTTTGTCGTCCAACAGGCTGGCCTACGAGCTGGACCATAGCCAGAGGTGTGTAGAGCTTTGCCGGCTCCAGCCAAAGTCTACATGTAGAACAGATGCCCTGGGTGTCGGGGCTAACAGCGTAGACTCAAGAAAATAGCCCGATGTGAATGATTCAGCACAGTGAGAGCAGTGACTTGGAGTTTGCTATTTCTGTTATTTGTGTCTAATGAGTGAGACCAAAGTAAGCGTTCAAAATAAAACTTTAGGCTACTGTGTTCTCCTGATAAGGTGAGCGGAATGGATTTAATGTGGACGTAAACATAAAAAGACGCAGTGGCTAAATGATACAGAGCACGTTTTGCGGTGAAAATGTTCCGCCTTTTAAAATCAGGTGTAGCCTAATCCGAATCTCAGTTAAATCCATAAATTAGATATCAGAATCAGTAGGGTAGGCTACCAGTTTTGTTTCATTGTACCAGGCCTACTGTATGTCAAAAAGCAGGCTCAGATGAAGCTGAGAAGAATTAAACACACGGTTTCAACACCGCGGTAATCAACTGTGATAATTATGATATTTCAAAAGAAAACAGTAATTGTTATCGTCAACATTTTTATCGCGGTTTACCATTATACCGGTAATCGTTACATCCCTGCAGGCAGCAAAGCAGCAGTGCTGACCTGGGGTCAGTGAAATCTAATGCCAGCGCCGGTGGTGGTGACGGCGGCAGTGTCCTCAGCTGTCAGCGCCACAGACGTCCTGTGTGGCCGTTGTTAGCTTGTGTATCACTTTCAGCCCTCTGCACTCTGCGGGAGGCAGACCTGGGCCTCACTTTATCTCTCACGTGTGTGTGAGTGTGTATACGTGCGCGTTTGTGTATCTTTGTGTGCCACCAAGTGTGCATGTCTTTTCACCCCTCAGCAGGGCATCACAAACCCCTGCCCCAATACTAGCTCACTGTTGCGTTGTTATTCCATTAGATGCTAACCTCTCTTTCTCTCTCTCTCTCTCTCTCTCTCTCTCTCTCTCTCTCTCTCTCTCTCTCTCTCTCTCTCTCTCCCTCTCTCTCTCACTCCGTCTCTCCCCTCAGGGAAGCCCCACGGTATCGAGAGCTCGGAGCGCGTGCAGCTCTCGGGGACATATAATGTGCGCAAGGGGAAGCTGCAGCTGCCGGTGAACCGCTGGAGCCGTCGGCAGGTCATCCTGTGCGGCACCTGCCTCATGGTGTCCTCCGTCAAGGCTAGCCACACGGGCAAGATGCATATCCTGCCCCTCATCGGAGGAAAGGTGAGCAAGGGCCTACACACACACACACACACACACACACACACACACACACACACACACACACACACACACACACACACACTCACTCACTCATACTCATGCATCAACAGTGGCGGTCACTACCAAGATCATAATCTGCCCCTTGTTTGTATGGAAAGACACTCTTTAATGCTCCTCTGCCCTCTATCAATCTATCTCTATCCCCTCTACTGCATTTGTGTTTAACCTCTGTTAGTGCAACATCTATCACACACACACACACACACACACACACACACACACACAGAGCAGGGTTTCCATTTTCACTGAGTAATCAGTGATGAACAATGAACTTTTTGCTTTTGCCTCAGCTATTTATTCAGTATACACACTTATTGAGTGGACTGTTGAACCACATCATGCTCACATTAACCTTTTCCCAAAGCAGCTGCAGCATTAAAAGGGTTCACTTTACATCAACTTAAGGACTGAACTGAGTAGTGGAGAAAGAGGACGCACAAAGTTAATTGTGTAAATGAATTCAGTTCAGCAGAGTATGTGTTTCAAAATAGCATTACAGCATTATTACACATGCACAGACTGGGCAAGTGTTGTCCTCCACAGCCACACAGGACCGGAATCGCCAGGCCAAGCGATGGGAAGTCATTGAAAGTCTCTGGAGCTACACTAGCTAGCTGTGGTGGCACATTGTTACAGCCTGGCTTGTAGTCCTGTAGTTCGACCCATCAAAATGTGTCATTCTTTTTTCATATCATGGACTATTTAAGCACACATTAATGCTGAATGCATATTACAGGTTACATATGCTGCCATCCAGACAATGTTGTGTCTTTTGTCTCAGGAAAGGCCTTGAATATACTGTATATTATAGCAGTATGGTTCCATAGCAAGAGAGAGAGAGAGAGAGAGTGAGAGTGAGTCTTAAGACTTGTCACTTTTGGTGCATCATGGAATAAAAAACATGATTAAGAAGTCCCCAGACTATTGAGCACACACGCACACTCTCTCTCTCTCTCTCTCTCTCGCTCTCTCTCTCTCTCTCTCTCTCTCTCTCTCTCTCTCTCTCTCTCTCTCTCTCTCTCTCTCTCTCTCTTTCCCTTCCTCCTGTGCTCCATCGCTCACTCACTCACTCAGTCCTTAAGTCAGGTCAGCACATCAGTCTTCCACATGTCCTAAGGACAGCAGAGTAGGTCAGGCCATCTTACTCATGCCACTCATGTGTGCCATTGTCTGGCCCAATCATGTCCCTGTGGGACACTCCGAGGTCCAGACACACACACAGCAGGAGCAGGGGACAGACTCCAGACTCCAAGCCAATAGCGGAGTGCAGGGAAAAGCCTTTTTTTATTAAGAGTCTGCTCCGACGCTGAGACGGAGCTTTAAATAGCACACGCTGCCTGTCCTGCTGCGATGGGCATTAGCATCCCGTGCGTTAGCATTAGCATTGCATATTGTGTGCAAAGGACCACAGGCCCAGGGGCTTGCAGTAAGGGGAACTGTAGCGTTGCTTCTCTGCCTCCTGGAGGAAGATAAATGAGGCAGATATTTCTGGCGCTCTGTCATAGCACCTTTCCTCCTGGACAGAGCCCATCACCGACCTCAGCATGAACCAGTTGGAGCTGATCTGGGCAGTGAGGGGCAGCAATGAGGGGCAGCTGTACAGAGGATGCCTGCCTCTCCCTCCTCCAGTCATTATGGATTATTTATCATTTTCTGTCTGCCCTGCTTTTGTCTCTTGTCTCTGTTAAGCACTATTAGTGGTAGTAATAGTAGTAGGAGTGGTTCTAGAGGTGTAAAGGTACACAAGATATTAGAGTCAATACAGATATGTACCGAATGCACCGAAGGCAGTCTTTAACTATAATCAACAGTAGGCTTGTTTGCGTTCCCACAGAGACATATTAAGATAACATGACAAGATAAGATAAAACAAGACTTTTTTGATCCCACACCGGGGAAATGTACTTGTTACAACAGCCAGGGAAGATGGATCCAGCAATACGAAGAATGAATAGCAGAAATATTAAGCAATATAAGAATGTCAGACCATATGTCAGTTTAGTCCATTAACGTCAGAAACATTTGACACCTTTTCAAAATGCTATTCCCTTTGCACATCACCAATATTCTCAGGGAATTTTGGGCTAGCAGTACCTACAGGCTTACCGTACTAAAACTTAACCGAACCGTGACTTCAGAACCAAAGTAAACACCAAACTGAATTTTTTGTGTACCCTTACATCCCTAAGTGGTACCTGTATTTTTATACTGCTGCCATCTTTGTATAGGTTTGAATATGTTGCCATGCATTCATACTGTATACTCTGTGTGTGTGTTTGTGTGTTTCAGGTGGAAGAGGTGAAGAAACACAACCACTGTTTGGCCTTCAGCTCAGCAGGCCCCCAGAGTCAGACCTACTACATCAGCTTTGACAGCTTCACCGAGCACCTACGATGGCATAGACATGCAGCCAAGGTCTGTGTGTGTTTGTGTTTGTGTTTGTGTTTGTGTTTGTGTGTGTGTGGGTGTGGGTGTTGGTGTGGGTGTGGGTGTGTGTATGAGAGAGAGAATGAGATTGCAAGACGTTGTGTTGTGTGAAAAGAGAAATGGTGCTTATTGACAGGGCGTCCAGTGCTTTACAACCCTCATTATGACTATGGTTGCCTCTTTGAATGCTATAGTAGTGTCCCTGGCTTCAGTCATTGACCTTATTCTTTGTTGCAAAAGCAGTGAGACAACTTATTAGCCCACAGATATGGCTCTGTGTTTTTTTTTTTTTTTTTTTTTTTTTAACTAACCAGCATGCTGACACATCCGTTTCCATGCTGAGGTCAGACAGACACACTGGAAAGTAGTGACTAACCATGTTGTTACATAGTTACATGACCACCTTAATCATCTCTTATCATAGACACAACTCTAAAGTTAGTTTGGGTTGGAATTGAAAGAGTTAAGTAAGGGAACAGAAGTAGGACAAACTAAAGGAGAAAAACCAACATTTCCCCAGTCAACAAGCAAACTGTCACAGGCCTAACAGGGCATTGTTTTGTACTGCATTGTAAGTGAAGCGTGTACGCGTGAGCCGAGTCCCCGGCCTGGGTCAGCCACCACTGCAGAGAGAGCAGATGAAGCATACACTCAGCCTCTCTCTTTGCTGCTCTCTCTCTCTCTCTCTTTGCTGCTCTCTCTCTCTCTCTTTGCTGCTCTCTCTCTCTCTTTGCTGCTCTCTCTCTTTGCTGCTCTCTCTCTCTCTTTGCTGCTCTCTCTCTCTCTCTCTTTGCTGCTCTCTCTCTCTCTCTTTGCTGCTCTCTCTCTCTCTTTGCTGCTCTCTCTCTTTGCTGCTGTCTCTCTCTCTCTTTGCTGCTCTCTCTCTTTGCTGCTCTCTCTCTCTCTTTGCTGCTCTCTCTCTCTCTTTGCTGCTCTCTCTCTCTCTTTGCTGCTCTCTCTCTTTGCTGCTCTTTCTCTCTCTTTGCTGCTCTCTCTCTTTGCTGCTCTCTCTCTCTCTTTGCTGCTCTCTCTCTCTTTGCTGCTCTCTCTCTTTGCTGCTCTCTCTCTCTCTTTGCTGCTCTCTCTCTCTATCTCTCTGCTGCTCTCTCTCTCTCTCTCTCTCTCTCTCTCTTGCTCTCTCTTTCCCTTGTTCTCTGTCTTCCTCACTCTCTCTTTCCCTCTCTCTCTCCTGGGGGCAGGGCACGTTTTGGAAAGAGCCTCTTTTTCTCGTCAAGCCCAACTAGGACAGAGGACAGACCTCCGAGCCTATTTTCTGCATTTTCCCAGAGACAACCTTGTGCAGTGCGGGTCCCCCTGGGAAACTCAGAATAGCAGCCGCAGCAGTAGCAGCAGCACTGAGAGACCGAGAGAGAGAGCGAGAGAGAGAGAGAGAGACCAAGAGAGAGAGGGAGCGCGAGGCCTCGCTAAGTAAGAGTCATGGGCTGTTGAGTGGCCTGTGGGCCACACCGTGCTGTGAGTGTTGCTCTGCAGCCCAGTCTCCGCCTGGTTGGTGTCGGGCCCAGCTGGCCGTGTTGCTGCACCTGTCTGGCCAAACATCAGAGGGTCTCTGGCTCTTGAACGGAGCCGACCCCTACAGAGTATCAGACTCGTAGCGATCTCGACGAGATCCACCTCTTCCACGAGATCCACCTCACCTGTCTTTTTCTCTCTCTCTCTCTCTCTCTGTCTCTCTCCCTCTCTCTCTCTCTCTTCTTCTCTCTCCCTCTCTCTCCCTCCCTGGCCCTTGCATGCCCAGAGGCCTGAGCCCAAACGGATTGTATTACATTTCATTTCCTGCGTCCAACCCCAAACGGCAGGCTGGCAAATCCAATGCCCTTACCATCCGTGGGACAGACAAAAGGCCCTCTGGCTGAGGCGGCCAGCGGCTGCAACTCGACACCGCCGGCCCGTCTCACGTTCCCACCGCCACAGACAGGCCAGTCCCAGGGCCACGCCTGCCCTGTCCCCTGGCCGCTGAGCTCACACCCGGTCCCCGCAACACAAAACACCAAAACACCAAAACAGAACACGCAGGTGAAGCACAGCACAGCACAGCACAGCACAGCACAGCACAGCACAGCACAGCACAGCACACCGGCCCAGCGGGGGCATCCGCTCCACAGACACCTGATGCTCTAGCTGCAGGGAGAGAGTGTTGGAGGAGAGAGTGTTTAGTTGGCTTCTGCTTTGTTTGGCCTCACTTATGCAGCTCAGTTGCTGTCCAAGAGCATTGCCATTGTGTGTGGTTCTTGTCGCTGTTTTTATGTGTGCTATCTTTCTCTTTCTCTCTCTCTCTCTGTCTCCCTCTGTCTCCCTCTGTCTCCCTCTGTCTCCCTCTGTCTCTCTCTGTCTCTCTCTCTCCCTCCCTCTCTTTCTCTCTCTTTCTCTCCGGATTATGGTCTGTCTTAATGTGTTTAGTTTGAGGATGTAATACATTTAAAAAGCTAAATATTGGTGTAATAAAACAAAGGATGAAATGCTTTATTGACATAACAAATAAGACATAAGTATTGCCAAAGCAGTCCTACAAAGAATGAGGGAGATGAAATGGGGAGTAAGATATCCCAGTGTCTATGTGTAGACTGACGGACTTCATGTTACATGTAATCAGCATATCACAGAACAATAGAACAACACAACATAAAAAATAAACTCTCTCTTCGTCTCCCTCCCTGTCTGTGTGTCTGTGTCTGGCGCTCTGTCTCAGATGGTGTCTCAGAGGATCAGCTCAGTGGACCTGTCCTGCTGCAGTCTTGAGAAGCTGCCGCCCAACCTGCTCTACAGCCAGGACCTCACCCACCTTAACCTCAAACACAACTTCCTGCCCGCAGACCACACACTACAGCAGCTGCAGAGGTATGCCAGCCAGCTCAGCTCTATCTGTCTATTGATCGCTCTATCTATCGCTCTATAGGGTGGGTGCATATATGTGTGTGTACACTGGCATAGTGTTAGAAATATCTTTGAGACTGTGTGTGTGTGTGTAAGAATGATTGGCCGCATGCACCACATTTTGGGCCCTGTGGTATGCTGAGCTGTCTTGGAACAGAGAGAGCTGTTTTCATCAGGGCAGGTTATTGTAGTCATGGGAGCGTGGGCTGGCATGTGTGCAGGTTGTAGTCTGTGCATGTGTGTGGGGTAATGAAGACGTGTGCATAATAAATGGATTCTAGTGCATTTGTGTGTAAACATGCATGTGCACAGGTGAGTAAATATTGGTGTGTGTGTGTGTGTGTGTGTGTGTCTCTCTCTCATCTCAACTTTGTAGCTGTAGTTGGACAGTCTGTGTGTGTGTGTCTGTGTGTGTGTGTGTGTGTGTGTCTGTGTGTCTGTCTGTGTGTGTGTGTGTGTGTGTGTGTGTGTGCGCATGCGGTGCTGTGTGGGTGAGGTCACCTTGACTGCGCTCAGGAGTGTGACACAGAGGTGGCAGCAGCAGTGCCAGTGAACCGCTCTGTCTGTCTCCCGCACTGCTGTGTCATCCTGCGGCCTTCCCATGAACCTCTGGGCTGCTCCCCTGGCCCCTCTCCCTCTCCCTCTCTCTCTCTCTCTCTCTCTCTCTCTCTCTCTCTCTCTCTCTCTCTCTCTCTCTACATCATCCTTTCAAACTTGGCGCTGGGCATAGGTGCGTCGCCTCTCTGCATCCATCTCTCTTAGTCCTCTTTCACATCCTCCTCTGAATCCACATTAGTCCCCTGAACATTCACAGGTGTCCTGGCCTGTTTGAATAGTTAAAGTGTGTGTGTGTGTGTGTGTGTGTGTGTGTGTGTGTGTGTGTGTGTGTGTGTGTGTGTGTGTGTCTCTGTGTGTTTGTGTGTGTGTGCGTGTGTGTGTGTGTGTGTGCGTGGAGAGGAGCACATGGCAGTGGCTTTGTGGACGGACTCAAAGCCACGGGTCTGTGCGGAGGCCTGTCTGGGGCCCCCGGCGGACCTCATTGAGTGGGCTCCTAGCCGTAGGCCCCTGGCTATTAGAGATCAGGCAGCGTGAAGGTGCGCCTATTGTGCGGGGGTGCATGTGCGTGCAAAAGGGCCGTGCCTTTTGTTCCCCCCCTGTGAACATTCCACCTCTCCCACAACCCAGACCTCTCTCTCCCTCTTTCTCTCATTTGCTCTGCCTTTTTCTCTCTTTCTCTCTCTCACTCACTCACACACATATTCTCTCTCTCTCTCGTTTTTTCTTTCTCTCTCTCCCTCTCTTTCTCTTTCATGTGCAATGCTGTGTGCAGTCTCAGAAGTAGAGAAAGAGGCCAGATTGTCTTTATGGAAAAGGCATGAGTCTGATCTTACCTACCCAGCACGCTAGGAAGAGGGGCTTCAAAGCATTCTGGGAAACCTGGCAGCTCTCTCCCTCTTGTGCCTGTCATGAACCCCATCACCCCAGCAAGACACGCTGCCTTGATAAAGCTTTCATTATGGCTTCGGTCAGAGTATTGGAGAGCCTGGGTGATGTGTTATTGTATGTATAGCTTGTGTGTGTGTGTGTGTATGTATAGCATGTGTGTCTGTGTGTGCGCGCGCTTTTGGCGGCATGCCCTTTCCAAAACAGTGGGTGAGAGAGCGTGATTGAGGGAGACAGGGAAGACCCAAGTCAGCAGATGTGTTGGTGTGATAGAGGAGGCCCCAGCCTGGCCTCTCTCTCTCTCTCTCTCTCTCTCTTTCTTTCTTTCTTTCTTTCTGTCTCTCTCTTTCTTTCTTTCTTTCTGTCTCTCTTTCTCTCTCTCTCTCTCTCTATGCCTGCAGGCCCCTCACGCCTCTCTCACCCTAATGAAATGACCACACTAATCAATAACTCCATGGCCTTGTTTCCTGCTCCTGCCATTCGCATGATTAAGCTCTCACTTCGCCTGTGTGTGTGAGTTTGAGGTGAATCACGATCGGATCTCCCCCATAATACTGATGACACGGTCATAGTATTTTCTTGGTCAGCGTGCGGGTGAAGCTTGACCTCTGCAGACCCCTTCTACAGAATCTCACCTAGGCCACCAGGGCACACTCACCTCTGACCCTCACTGACACTTCCCGTCTCTTCTTGGCGGTTGCCCGGGAGACACCATGGCAATGGAGTAAATATCACCTCGGCGTCAAGCTGCTCTCCGACCTTAAGAGCAGATTCCGGGTCTCTCCCGTGCTCTCTGCTACCCTATCGTGCCTGCCTGCCGGCCTGCTGCCAGCGCTGAAGCACAGCTGATCCCACAGCAGCCAGAGCCACCTGGTTCACAACCAGCTACTTATTAGCGTGTGCTAGCATAGATCTACAGCATGCACACACACACACACACACACACACACACACACACACACAAAAAGTCACACACAGACACATAGCCAGAAAACACCGCTGATCACTGTGATCACTGATCACGGAGCCAACTGGTCTGCAGGAGAACAGATACACGCGCACACGCAGAAGCATACACATTCACATGACCCATGGCTGAATTTTCATCAGCCACAGCAGCCACTGGGTCCACAGGGACTAGCAGTGAGCGTCTCCTAACCAACACGGATCCCAGAGCTCTGGTCCTAGCAGCGCCGGCAGCAG
>NW_027468663.1:8304594-8689594 GCF_046254945.1 Alosa pseudoharengus
ACAAGCTTGCATAGCTATGTTCTGTGTTCTAAGAAGCACAGTCAGTTCCACACAAGTTTTTTTTTTCCCATTTCAGTGAAAAAGATGTGCACATTGCTTGTAAGATGTGTCACTTTTCTCCACCCTACTTTTTGGAAAAAAGTGTCATCTAATTATGTGCGCCGTTGCTCTTGATGTTTGTAGCGTGTAAAGCACAAAGTGCTGATGTAAGCGGACTTCCCTTTCTCTATGTTTGCCCCTTCTCTCTTTCCACTTCCCTGTTCTCTGTGCTCTGTAGGAACTGCATGGACAGTCTGCCTGAGTGGCTGAGTGAGAGTAAGAAACTGGAGGTCCTGGACATCAGCCACAACCATATCAAAGAGCTGCCCCCATGGTGAGCCCCTCTGCCCCTCACACACACACACACACACACACACACACACACACACACACACACACACACACACACACACACACACACACACACACACACACACACACACACACTCCTGGGCTGGCCCTTCCCATTGAGGCCTTCCACAGGGCTCTAGGAGCATAGGGTTGGGTTGATTGGCCCTTAAACGCATGGATGAGTATTCACATGCACATACAATTACATGAGCACATACATACATGCATGTGTGCGTGCTGCCATATGTACAGTATGTGTGTGTCGTGTGTGTGTGTGTTTATGTGTGTGTTTATGTTTATGTGTGTGTGTGTGTTCATGTGTTTGTGTGTGTGTGTGTGTGTGTGTGTGTGTTCCTGTGTGTTCCTGTGTGTGTGTGTGTGTGTGTGTGTGTGTGTGTGTGTGTGTGTGTGTGTGTGTGTGTGTGTGAGAAGAGAGGAGAGGAACTCTTCTCCCTCAGGGACGTGGCTCTAGGCCCATAAATCCTACTGATGGCCTGTCTGCGCTCATCAGCCTCCTCTGACTCTCATTCCCTCTCAGAAGGTCACCCTCTCCCCTCCCTCCTCCCTTCCACGCTGCATGGACATCACATCACTCCTCACCCATACATCTCTCAGCATCAACAGCCATATTTCCATCTCACCATCTCTCTCCATCTACAGTACATTTGTTTCTTTCTCTCTCTCTCTCTCTCTCTCTCTGTCATGTCGCAGATCTATTTTTCGCCCTTGTCATGTCAGAGTGATGAATTTGAGCTAAAGACTTCACTGAAGGCAAGGCAGTACAAGCACCTTTTACTCTGTGTTGCCCCCCCCCCCCCCCCCCCTCCATCTTCTGACCTCCACTGTGACCCACTTAAGCGCTCTCGCAGGGCACCGTGAGCTCCGCGGCTCTGTGCAAGGGCCCTGAGGGAGCCCCCAAAACGGAGCTGGTGCGGAAGCGACAGAGAGATGGAGAGAGAGATAGAGTGAGAAAGAGAGAGAGAGTGAAATCTGTGTCACTCCGCTCTGCTCTCCTCTGGCTGCTGTCTCTGCTGGTGGTGCTGGTGATGGTGTGTTTGAGGGCCTCAGCATTACTTCTGAATATCACCCTGTGTCTCTGTCAAACTCTGCCCTTACTTGGCTACCTTTGTGATTATTACTGTCAATTACTGTAATACCTCCCTCTCTGCTTAAGGTTCACAGATAGGGACTTGGAAAGGTCTTCTCTGTCTTACTGGGCGTCATGCTAACTCTCCTTCTCTCTCTCTCTCTCTCTCTCTCTCTCTCTGTCTCTCTGTCTCTCTCTCTCAGGTTATTGTGCAGGAGCAGTCTGAGGAAGCTGCTGGCGGGTCATAATCGGCTGCAGAGGCTGCCTGACCGCGTGGAGCGCCCCCTCCTGGAGGTGCTGGACCTGCAGCACAACCTGCTGCTGGAGCTGCCCTGCAACCTCTTCCTCAAGTCTGACAGGTAGGACCGACCACAGCCCCCGCCCTACATAGACACACACACACACACACACACACCCACACACACAAAGATGCTTACAGACGGTTGTGTCAGCTGCAGAAGGATTAAAATGACTGGGAGCTCAGTTTTGCTTGTTTGCTCAGTGGACCACTCAAAAGCACTTGGCAGTTGATGGCCTCCCATGTAAACCATATAAGGGCCCATGGGCCAGATCACACAGATCTGTAGTGTGTGTAACCGGCTCCGGAGGTGAGATGGAGGCCAACAGTGGCCACTCAGGCACCCGCTGTGTGGAGTCCGAGTCTGACCAGCTCTGTGGACCGGCACTGTCTGGATGGATAAAGAATGGGGGGCCAGCAGCACAGCACAACACTGGCCTCAAGGGAGACTTCTAAAGCAGCACACTAATCCGTACTGGACATCTCTCTGTGTGTCTCTAACTGCTCCTCTCTCTCTCTCTTTCTCTCTCTCTCTATCTCTCTATATACATATTCATATATATGCTCTCGTAGCTCTCCCTCATTCTCTCGCCTCCCCCGTCTTTCCTCTCCTCCCTCTCTCTCTCTCCCCCCCCACGCTGGGGAGATGAGCTCAAAGCCACTCTCAGACAGGCAGGGCTTGTGTGCCAGCCATTTCCCTTCTCTTTCATTCTGGGGGACCATGCCTCAGGCAGTTAGAGAAGAGAGTTGTTGTGCTGCCCTTGCCTACCGCTGCCATCACAGTTACAAAGGAAGGCTGCGTCTGCGTAAGAAGACCTCAGTGAAGTTCAACACTTAACGTTAGAGCTGAGCTGATGTAGCTAAAAGCTGCATAGTGAAAGCTGTTCTGCTGTGAGCAGCGTAGTAAAGCCATGGTAGAGCATGGTGGTATGAACCATAGATATATGTAGCCATATCTACAGCATTGTACCATAGATATATGTATCCACAGCATGAACGCCATGATGAAGTATGATGACCCAGGACATACAGATACTGAGGAATATATACTGCTTAGTGCTTTACTTTTGATAACAGTATTTGCCCCACCACTGCATGCTACTACATGGGAATAGATGTAACTATGTTCCTTTTGGAAGAGAAATGTGCCTGGCTGCCTGCTGACTTTCATGAGTGTCGTCTGATGTGGTTGTTGTGTTCAGTTTAAGGTGCCTGAATGCATCGGCCAATAAGCTCGAGAGCCTGCCCCCCTCCAGCCTATCAGAGGAGAGCCACAGCATCCTGCAGGAGCTCTACCTCACCAACAACCACCTGACCGACAAGTGTGTCCCGCTGCTCACCGGCCACACACACCTCCGAGTGCTGCACATGGCCTACAACCACCTACAGACCTTCCCCGCCAGGTAAACACACACACACACACAATTCTCATTCATGCAAACTCACACTCATGCTCAAAGGCTTATCAACATATACCAGTGTGTGACTGGATATTAGTTGAGGAGTATTCATAAGCTTGAGCGATATTGGGATCTGGCACACTTCTAGTCACTAGCAATTTATTTTTGCCATACTAATTAACACACTCTCTGTCTCTGTCTCTTGCCGTGTGTGTGTGTGTGTGTGTGTGTGTGTGTGTGTGTGTGTGTGTGTGTGTGTGTGTGTGCAGTAAAATGGCCAAGCTGGAGGAGCTGGAGGAGGTGGACCTGAGTGGAAACAGGCTGAAGGCCGTGCCCACCACCATCATGAACTGCCGGCGCATGCACACCCTCATCGCCCACTCCAACAACATCGAGGTCTTCCCCGAAGTCATGCAGCTCATGGACATGAAGGTCAGCCACTTCACAGCACACACACATGCACACACACACACCAGGGACAGGGACAGAAATAGACACTCTCTTTTTCTGTCTCTCTTTCTTTCTTTCTTTCTCTCTCTCTCTCTCTTTGTAACGTGTACACACACACACACACACACACACACACATAGACCAACACACACACACACGCTCAGACACACCAGGGCACAGGGCCAGACAGAAGCACTTCATCACACACACACAAACACACACACACACACACACACACACACACACACACACACACACACACACACACACACACACACACACACACACACACAGTGTCTAGGAGACATCATGGAGCCAGACGCTGTCGTCAAACAGCACTTTCACATTCACTTCCTCTTTACATTGCTGCTCAGCAAACCTTTGTGAGAGTGCTAACGGTATTGAAACATGCTCATGTGGTCATTTTCTCTGTGTGTGTGTGTGTGTGTGTGTGTGTGTGTGTGTGTAGTGTGTGGACCTGAGCTGTAATGAACTGAGTGAGATAACCCTTCCTGAGAATCTGCCTCCCAAGCTCCAAGAGCTGGACCTGACGGGTAACCCCCGCCTCAACTTGGACCACAAGACGCTGGAGCAGCTTAAGTATGTAGACCCCTCGGTGTGTGTGTGTGTGTGTGTGTGTGTGTGTAAGAGAGAGAGCGAGGATTCCTTCATATAAATTCCTCACAATTCCTTCACACCGATTTCTTTGATTCTCAAGCATCTTTCTCATTCTCTGCAGCAACATTCGGTGTTTCCGTATCGACCCGCCCCCTACCTCCTTCTCAGCCAATGAGGCTTCAGGGGGGCCGGCTGTGTGGAGTCATGGGTACACAGAAGCATCAGGAGTCAAAAACAAGTAATGGCCCCCTCAGCACACACACCCACCCACCTGTAGACAGCTTCTCATTACCTATGAACAACACATTGCTCATATTTAAATAATATCAAATATTAACTTATGCTTAAATAACTGGATTTTAATTGCTGCATTTACCTTAGTTCTTCTATTGTAATTAAAATATCAATGTTTTATCTCCACTTCCTCCATCTTTTGAAATTATTGCCTGAATCTTTAAACAATATCATGTATGTTGTTTAACATATGGAACAACTGCTGAGACTGACCGTGACCAAACTCTTGTGGTGTGTTTGCCCAGGCTGTGCGTGGCAGCGCTGTCGGTGAACAGTTTCTGCGGTAACCGCGAGGCTCTGTACGGAGTGTTTGACGGGGACAGGAACGTGGAGGTGCCCTACCTGTTGCAGTGCACCATGAACGACATCCTGGCCGAGGAGCTGCACAAGACCAAGAGCGAGGAGGACTACATGACCAACACCTTCCTGGTCATGCAGAGGTCAGTACACCGGACACCCCACATAACCCGCTGCCCCGCATGGACCAATAGGGCTGTTAGGATTATTTAGCTCATTACATTACTTAGATCATTCATAACTACTGAGGATTTCTTTTAGTCAGACATTTTTTACATTCCAATATAATAAACAGTAAACATATGCATAATACTATATTGCTGTTGTGACAACCATTTAGATATAGATTTAGATTTATAACACACTAATCACCAGTCATATGAGAGAAGGAAGGATTCCAGACAGTGTAGAGTCTGTATACGCTCAGACAGCCTGAATACTTTGGTGTGTGTGTGTGGGTAAGGTCACCTTGACTCCCAGCTGGAGGAGGAGGAAGACCAGAACAAAAGGCTGCTTCTCATTGCTGTTTCACCCTCTGTGCCTGTCATTCAGCAGCTGAGGATAGTAATAACTTTCTCCCTGTGTGTGTGCCTGTTTGTGTGTGTGCATGTCTGTGTGCGTGTCTGTGTGTGTGCCTGTGTGTGTGTGTGTGTGTGTGTGTGTCTGTGTGTGTGTCTGTGTCTTAACAGGAAACTGGGCACGGCGGGCCAGAAGCTGGGCGGTTCGGCGGCACTCTGCCACATCCGGCACGACCCCACTGACCCGGCCGGCTGCTTCACGCTCACCGCCGCCAATGTGGGCAAGTGCCAGGCCATACTGTGCCGCGACGGCAAACCACTGCCCCTCTCCCTGCAGCACAACATCAGCCTGCCCGAAGAGTACAACCGCATCCGCCAGCACAAGGCCATCATCACCGAGGTACGGAGAGAGACCTGAGAGGAGAGGGAGGGAGGGAGGAAGGAAGGAGAGACGGAGGGATAGTGTAGATCTGAAAGAGGGAGAGATGAGGTGGGTGAGGGGGACGAAGAAAAGTGCAATTCAGGCAGAATCGAAGGATTTCAGTTAAGAGTGGCAAATCTTAGTTGGGAGAGTTGAAAAGGCCAAAGAAGACAAGACACAGATACAGAGAGGAGAGAGAAAGAAATGGAGAGAAAGAGAGGGGAGAGAGAGCGAGGGAGGGAGTGAGGAGAGAGACAGAGAGGGAGAGAAAGAGAGGGAGGGAGAGAGAGAGGCGAGAGACAGAGATGGAGAGAGACAGAGAGGGGAGAGAAAGACATGGAGAGAGAGAGAGATGGGAGAGAGAGGGGAGAGAAAGACATGGAGAGAAGGAGGAAGGGGAGATGAAAGACACAAAAGAAGAGTTTTATTGACAGACTCATGGATTGGATCACCTCACAGTGCACAATTGTCCTGCCAATAGCACTTCTGTGGGGGGACTAGCCGAGACCTGGAGCTGTCACTACCACTGATTATAATGTGGAGGCCATTGCGTGAAAATACGTGCTTCTTTTCCTGTGTGTGTGTGTGTGTGTGTGTGTGTGTGTGTGTGTGTGTGTGAGACAGGGTTTCAAACCAGATTTTTTTTCCAAATACAGAAACAGTATTTTAACGTTTCCGGTTTTTGGTCTAACCCTAAAATTGACGTTCTTGATCAGATTATAACAAAAAAATAAAGTTCAAGGTTGCTGCATAACGTTCCATGTCAGCAACCATTTTCATTAGCTTGACCCAGCAGATTTTTACAACAAAGCATTGGAAATTCGTAGCCTATCTAAATAGATATAATTCATATTTAAAACCAAACATTTGTGAAATACTTGGTACAATATTTCCCTCTTATGATTGATCTTGAGAGATGGGCTACAGCTTGGGATACATCTTGATTAGGCTACTTGTTGTTGGCGGCAAGCTTCTCTATTACATTTATCCCGATGAGTAAACGACGGGAAGTGAACCTCACCAAGTCATTGCACAGAAATCTTGTCAAAGAACGAAAAAAATAACGGTATTAACCGGTTACCATTATTTTAGATAAACGATTCTGTTCCGGAACATAAAAAAATGTAAAGTTTTGTTTCTGTTCCTAGCAAAACATCAAAAGTTTCTGGTTTTCATTTCATTCCGTGAACCGGTTCAAAGCCTTGGTGTGAGAGATTGACTCATCCTGTTCTTTCTCTTCCGCAGGACAACAAGGTGAACGGCGTGACGGACTGCACGCGCATCATGGGCTACTCCTTCCTGTATCCGTCAGTCTTGCCGCGGCCGCACGTGCACACGCTGACCCTGACGCCGCAGGACGAGTTCTTCGTGCTGGGCAGCCGCGGGCTGTGGGACGCCGTGTCGCCGGCCGAGGCGGTGGAGGCGGTGCGCACGGTGCCGGACGCGCTGGCCGCTGCCAAGAAGCTGTGCACGCTGGCGCAGGGCTACGGCTGCACGGACAGCCTGAGCGCCGTGGTGGTGCGCCTGAGCGTCACCGAGGACTGCTGCTGCTGCTGCTGCTCGGCCGTGCTGCCCCACCACGCGCCGGTCAACGCCGCCGCCCCCGTCGGGGGTCAGCCGCAGCACCAGCTGCACACGCACCACCACCACCACCCTCAGCCGCCCCCGAGCCCGGGCCTGTACCCGCCGGGCATGGGCATGGGCGCGGGGCACCATCACCACCACCACGGCGGCATGCCCGGCCAGCCGTCGTCGGGCAGCGAGCTGAGCAGCGAGGTCAGCACGTCGGAGATGAGCTCGGAGGTGGGATCCACCGCCTCGTCGGATGAACCGCCGCTGCCGCCACTGTTGCTGACCGCTGATGCCCACCTGCCGGCGCACCTGCAGCACCAGCACGGCGGAGGAGGTGTAGGGGGCAGCGGAGGTCCGGCACCCCTGGCGTCCTCCCGCAACGGCGGCGGTTGCTGTGCGCTCCACGCCGCCTGCCTGCTGCCGGCCGCCTTCCAGCGGCAGCTGTCCAGCACCACCTTCTGCAGCAGCAGCGGCGGCGGGGGCGGGGGGGCCGCGCTCTCCGACAACGCGCTGGACAGCGAGGACGAGGAGCCCATCGCCGGCGTCTTCTCCAACGGCAGCCGCGTGGAGGTGGAGGCCGACGTGCACTGCCGCGGGGTGGGACACGCTAGCCCCACCGACTGTTCCAACGCCAGCCCTCTCAGCACCGCCGCCACCTCGGTCATCTCCACCGAAGACACCGCTGCCGTTACCGCTGCTGATGCTGAGCCTGCCGATGCTCCGGTCACTACCGAGGAGGCCGCTGGAGCAGCTCCTGCCTGCCCGTCCGTCGACGCGGACGTCGGAGGAGGCCCCCCCGAGACGCGGCCTGCCGTCAACGAGACGGACGTCGCGGAGACCGCATCCGTCTCCTCCTCCACCGCTTTTCCGCAGTCCATCCCGGAGGCGCTGGACGAGGCGTCGGACATCACTGCGCAGGGCGAGGTGGAGAGCGGCACAGAGAGGGAGCGGGAAAACGTCCAGGCGGCGGCCGCAGCCGTGGCGATGGAGAGAGAGAAGGGCGGAGGAGCGGAGCAGGTGAGGACGCTGGGCAGGCGCGCGCGCGGCAACGGCTCGGTGGCGCCGCAGGAGCGCAGCCACAACCTGATCGAGGTGGCGGCCGAGGCGCCGTGCCGCAAGCCAGGCGGCTACTTCACCGCGCCGGCACAACCGGACCCCGACGACCAGTTCATCATCCCGCCCGAGCTGGAGGAGGAGGTCAAGGAGATCATGAAGCAGCACCAGCAGGAGCAGCAGAGGCCAGCGGGTGGAGGTGGCAGCAGCAACGGCAACGAGCAGCCCAGCGACTACTACGATACGCCGCTCTGACTCACACACACACTCTCACACGTACATGCACACTGCCCTGAGCTATACAACACACTCTCACAAGCACACAGACACCGCATGGGGAGCTGTGTTAAACACATGCTAACACCATGGTGAGAGGTGAAATGCACACACTGATGAACTCTTACCTACTGCTATTGCGCGCACACACACACACAACACACAACACACATATGCGCATACTGAGCACTTTTTCCCCCCCTTGCATTCATGTGCACGCCTCAGACTGCTGACTCAAACACACAAACACACCACATGAAAAATTTAACTCACTCAATCAAAAATATCTATCAATCAATTTGCTTTCAGCACCACTTTAAAAGCTATATATTAATTAAATATATATTGTGCACAACTAAACATTCCACCAGAGAGGAAATACACACACACATGCACACACACACCCTAGAGCAGCAAAAATACTGCAACCCTCTGCACTCTTTGAGTTCGCAGAAAGACCACACCACTGGAGAACCTCGCATCTGAGCAGCCAATCAGAGGCAAGAGTCCACCTCCTGTGAGGTGAAGAGGAGAGTATATGGCGAGCGAAGATAATATCCCTTTAAAAGACTACAAGTCCCAGAGTGACCTGCACACTGCTGTGCCTCACCCTTTAAAACGAATAGAGCAGTTCACTACTGATCACGTCACAAGACTGTCACCACCTATTTCACACTGGCCCACAGATATCTCTCTTTCAGTCAACACTAGTCTCAGCATTACTTCAGACGTCTTGCGTTTTTATTTTCGTTTTTATTTTTTTATATTTCGTTCTTTTTTTTACCAACCATATCGTTCAAGTCGAGGAAAGCGGACTGACTTTTAAGAGCAAAAAAAAGAAAGAAAAAAAACAACAGAAAAAAATCTACAGAATCTTTTTATGATGCATAAATTTGTGTTTGTATGGTACACGTCTGTAATACCACGCTTACCTGTTGTAGATAGGGCACTTAAATGATACTGTATTTCAGTAAATTTTGGCTTTGGGCCTGTAAAAAGAACATAGAAATTTAGTAGAAATTTGAAAGACTAACTCCTAGGAGTTGTTTACTCTTTATGGTGACCTAGTCACTTCTTACTAATCTTCTCTGAGAGAAATGGTGATTTTTTTTCCAATGATTGTAAATAAGACATTGTATACTGATGCTTTTTAAAGGAACTGTGTGCGTCCGTGACAAGCCTCACCCTCTCGTATGCGTTCAGGCTCACACACAGCCACACGTAAACCAGACACACTGACACTGCACACACACACACACACACACACACACACATTCATGCACAGTATACAAATATACTGCCAAATGGCATTTAGACATCTGGTTCAGTTGTGTCCCTACAACGGACCTTTTACACACACACACACACACACACACATTCACACAAATACAGTTTCAAGAAACAGTTTCATCTCCTAAACCTCTTGTCACCAGCATGACTATGTCAAGTTCAGTACTGCAAACCAGTTTATCTATAAGAAATTGTACTCAAGCATACCACACAGAAAACGTTCCTGTATTTGTTATAATAAATTCTAAATTTATGATGATAAGAGAGATGCTACTCTGATTGTTTCTTTTTGTCCCTAACCAATATAATCTCTTGAGTATGTCTGACTGCAGCCTCAGAGGCCATGCTGCACATCTACTGTATTCCTCGAAACCAGCCAGAAGGGAGAGAATGTGAACCCCCACACTAACATTATTGTCCTTGGCTGCTCATCAGCGTGGCAGTAGTACGACTGAAACATCTTTTTAGATTTTTGCACCGATCTAGATCAGAGGTTGTCTTTTTTTTTTTTTTTTAGTTCCAAGTACCCCTTTTGGGGGAGAAAATGTTCAGAGGACCCCCTCATAACCGTAGCAATTAAGCATGCCATTTGTATTCTCTGAAGTTGTGGCCAGGTCCATTATCCCATGTTTTCTGGCAGGTGTGTCACTTGGTCTTTGGCAATTTTGGATCACTTGAAGATGTGGACTGACTTAAACATTTCTACACATTCATTAGCTAGCAAATAAGCCAGCCTAAGCAGCAGTAGGAATGGTTCTCCATGACCTGAGTGAAGTGTTTCAAGTCAAATGCTAATGTTGTGTGGGAGATACAACTTGCTTGTTTTATGGGTGAAAAGTGGTGTTGTCTGTAGATAGGAATTGTTGAAACCATTTTAAACCACAACTTTATCATCTTAAAGCAATTTATTTTGCAGACCCCTTGGCTATGGGTCGCGGACTCCACTTTGAGAACCGCTGATCTAGAGGCATAGATTCAGACACCATGTTCCAGGAATGATCAACAAAAGACAGTCAAGTCTTGAAGCCTCGGGTTTATCAGCTTCAGCACAGTCAATGCAGGTAGCATCCAGCAGGGGGCGAAAGTGCCTCAGACTAAAGCACTTCCTTAACACATCCCATTTGCTATGGATTTCTCCAGAGCAAGGACACTGAATATAATAGACATGATATTCTGAGGATTACAGTGAGGTCCCAGGATGGATAAGATAAGAAGTGATTTTAAAACGATGATTGTTATAGTTGATAAAAGACATAATTGTAATTATTATATTTAAGGTTGATAAATTATATTAAAACATATTTACAATTATTGCTTTTATTATGGATGATGGATATAGCCAAGTAATGCACAATGTGATTCCAGGACGATTCAGTCAAATACATGTAGAAACAAATTGTTTAAAAATAGTATGTATTCTCAAGGACAGCCATAGATCCTGGCGGAACAATTGAAGTGCTGCAAACGGATAACATTGAAGCGGCTGAAATCGTTTAATGTCTGTACGCTGAAGAGATGCCCGTTGGTGAGTCATAAATAATACTGAATTACCCCAAGACTGCTCCATGGAGCAGAGTCGAGATCTCAGTGGTAGTCTGTGAGGTTACAATCGATCAATCTTCATGATTTCCGTACGATTACTCGACCTCAGCTTCTTCTGGTACCTCTTCTTGACACACACCACGCTCACGGCCGTCACGATCAACATGCCGACCAGGACGCCCACCCCGGCGTACACGGCCGTCAGCGTCTCGTCCTGGCTCGTGCCCCTGAACTGACACCTGTCTCCGTAGTACCACCAGTCACCACTGGAGGCACACCTGGCAGAAGACAGACATGTCACTAGCGTTGCACTAAGTGGAAGAGGGAGGAAATTTAATCTCATCTAATCACAATCATGCTTATCTAATGGAGAAAATTGCTACACTCTAAACCTTTTCACTTTCTCTAACAGTGTGTTACACAACAAATGAGTAAGTTTGTGGCCATCGAGACACTCAGAATGAATCTATCCAAACAGCAGTAAGAGATATGACATGTAGTTTGTTTATGTATTATGGTATTTTATGACATGATGGCATACCTGCAAGCAGGTGTCTTAGCCTCCTCGACCACACAGACACCTTCATTCTCACACGTCAGTCGTTCACAAGGGTTGACATATGGTTCTAAAGGTACCAGGTGAGCCACATCTAGAGGAGAGAGAGAGAGCAAGATCAGTAAAGATAAACGTAAAGATACTAACAGAGGGGAACTTTATGATCAATATGCTCACACAGTGAGCAATGTTGTTCCAGCACTTTCTCACTGATATTGGCCATTTTTCTTTGTTTGTTTTTTTAATCTGGAGAACTTACTACAGTAACCACCTTGCCCCAATTTACCAATCAAATAGCCATATGATTGCCCAACAGCCCTGCTGAAAAAGATGGCCTGTCTATGATCCTCTTAACTGTTTATGCTGTGAGGGCAAGGGAATCCCAACTACAAGGAACCTCCCAAAGACTGTGAATCGACCCGGATTATGAACTTTCGGGCCCCTGGGCCCAGATGTATTAAGGACCCCCCACTTATTGTCGTATATGTGGTAGGGGGGCGTTGGGGGTCCTCCCCCAGACATTTTTTAATTTGTTTGATGAGATTTCCTGTATTCTGGTGCATTTTGGGGATGGCCAATACTAAATTCAATCAGATTCATAGCCTACATCCTGATTTGTTGATATTGAGGCAATGATTCCATGCAAAGGCTTGGGCTTCAGGGCCCCCTGACCCCTTGGGCCCCAGGGCCCCTGCAGTAATCCATCCCTGCTGATATCAAGACACATCACACATTCTTGACCTCCATATAATGCGTGAGGATGTGTGAGTGACTGGTCACTAACCCTCCATGGTGAGGAGGAAGATGGCGTCCCCTCCTTTGATGAAGTCTCGGCTGCGAGCCCTGGCCTGGGTCAGGTACACAGGGGTCCCTGATCCTGGTCCTCGGTAGTACTTGGTCCCGTCTGGATCTGACACCGGGGTCCCCACTTTCCAAGGGTTATCCCAGACGAACATACCTGAGTCTGAGATGTAGCAAGAAATGTGATAATCAGACTATCGTTCTTGAAAACTGATCTAGGAGTAGTTTCACTCTGAATCTTTTTTATATAACTTGGCACTAAATACTTACAGTATACAGCACTTTGGTCAACTGTTATAAATCATTTGAAATTGACATTATAAGTTAACAGTATTTTTTGTTGGGGCTTGGGGCACCAAAGTAAAATCTTAGAGCTTCAATTCCATCAGGGCCCGCACAATACACACAAACAGCATGCCTCAGCACTCGTTTGTATGAGGCCTGGCAGAAAGGTTTCAGAGTGGTTATGAGGATGTCTGCACTACCACCCAACACAGTCCCTGGCCTCACCTGCGAGAGTGTCGTTGGGATCAGCAGTGACACTCCTCTGGTTGGACATGCGTTGTCGAATGTCGGCATTCTGGTCCATCAGCATCATGGTCATCTGTTTCCAGGGGCAGGGCCACTTTAGGTTGGCGTCTGTGGCGCCGTCTCCAGACACCAGGTGGGCGTAGGCCCCTAGCTCCCCTGGATAGCCCTCCTTGCCATTGGGGTAAAGACCCATCTGGAAGGTGTAGCCCTCTTTGGAGGTGAAGCGGGGGCTGTAGATGGCAGAGCCATGCGGGGTGTCCGTCATGACCTTGGCGAAATCCTTGATGCGCCACACATGATCGGGGCACTTGGTCTCCGAGAGGTTGATGTCGTCCAAGGAGAGGCCTCCAGTGGACGGGCCAGTGCCTTTGGTGCCCACGAAGACCACTCGGAACTTTTTAGTGACGTCCAAATTCACATGATGGACCTGCCATATCGTGTCAGGAGGCCCTTTTCACAAAACAGACAACACCACTGTTGCAGTTACTGATACATCTCAGTTAGTAGTCATAGTATTAGTAGTACTTAATATTAATGTTCGGTACACAGACTTAGTACATATCTAAGAAAGGAGTGTGTGCTTTGGTCAATCATTTCGGTACGCTAACTAATACAAGGTGTGTGAATTTCAGTGTAGCAGTAATGCCCTCATCCCACTAGGTGAAGTCCCAGGCAAATATAGGAATGAGTCAAACTGAAAAGATGAAGCATCAAAGAATGAATCATCAACTTAACCACCTCCTTTGTATCCAAACCCATGGGGACAGAGTTATGTGTTTTATATTTCCCATCTCCAAGTGTGACAATTCTATTGCAGTTGTAGCACTAGGAAGCAGTACCATGAACAACACAGGAATGCTCTGCTGTAGCTAGAAGTACTACATAGTTATCTCACCAGCAACTTTCTCAATCAGACGCAGATTTCCATTGGGGTTTGATGTGTCGTACTCCCGCACCCAGATGCTTAGCTCGTCAGTGGCATGTCCACTGTTGTAGAGGAAGAACTGGAGACACTGGAAACCTCTCTTTGGGTAGAGCAGTCGACTCTCCAGAAAGGCGTTGTCACCCTGCTTTCCCGACGCAGTGCTGAAGTGCATGAAGTATCCTTTGTCTGAGCACAAAAGAGAGTTCGGTCAAATTTCATGCAATTGAAGGAAAGGGAGGTTTTTTGTATCACTAATTGTTTTCAACCTACAGCTGCCTGCCGGTTATTTTTCAGTGAACTCTTATGTTGAGGCAGTCAGCACTGCTTAACATGAGGTACAACACCACCATAAAACTGTGTACTATGAAAAGTGTCCAAAGTGTTCATACTGGTTTATGGTTTGTTGCACACACCCGCTGTGCTCCTCAGTTTACCTTCACACTGTCCCATGTTGGTGTAGTCAGTGGCCGGTCCACCGGTGGCTGTGGTGAGGCGGGTCCAGTCGGCCTGGTCACCTGGGCCCTGGATCATGCCGCAGATATTCTCACGCTCAAAGTCACAAGTGTCAAGGAATGTGGAAGAGCGAGCTTGTTAAAAGTTAAAAGTATTGTTAGCTTTTGTACACACACACACACACACACACACACACACACACACACACACACACAAACACAGAGAGAGCGAGAGAGAGAGAGACTTTGGACAACCATAAATCCTAGACCTTCAACTGCCTGACCCTGACATTTAATCTACCACAGCCTCATCACTGGCTGTGTATGGGTTCGACATGTGAGTGTTTTTTCTCGGCCGGCATCCAACAGCCTTACAATGCATTATTGCATTATTTCTTAGATATTTGAGCAAACACTGTCCTATTTTTCATGCCTAAAAAAATCAAATATCAAGCAGAAACATACATTTTAGGTTGTAATGGAGCTTATACATGAATCTACAATCTTTGCTCATATCTAGCAGTAATTATACAATTCCACATTGTCTATAATTATTAAATATTAACTTTAATTAGTTATCATTGGTGCATTAGTGACTGTCAATGTTTTTGATGATGTCATTATTTTCAAATGATCCTTACAGCAATTGTAAAGTGTCCTTAGCTTGAGAAGGTCATTGTCGCTGAAATCCATGCGCTGGCCTATGACGTCGCTGAAGGCAGGGATCTTGGTAACAATGGTTGGTTCAGTGCCGTTCCGGAAGGCGTTCTTGCTGTAGTGCATCATGGAGCCGTAATCGTAGGGCACATTAAGAGCACTGGAGGTGGTGTCATTGTACGTGTTGAAATTGTGCTCCCGTCCTGCAAAGCAGCATTACAAGACATGTAAAACTTCTTTTTTGGAATGTTATGGTAAACAGTGAAATATACAATAAACTATATCAATGTACGTATCCCTGGGGACATATTGATAATGTCCACTCTTATATAAGCACTCTAATGTACACAGGTCTCACTCCTGCAGCTCCATAGATTCCAGTTTAACCCTGATCTTTTTCTAATCTGCCCCTAGATTGTTCATGGTCAACACTTCATGGTCAACACTTCACCACAACACCTGACACATCTGATTGGGCATGTGTCTTGCACAAGGTCTCTGGAGGACTAGTGGTTTGACACATTGGGGTACCCTTAATCTTACCCTCTGAGATGCGATCCCACATGATGGTGACATAGTCGTCGCGGTCAGGGCGGGACTGCTCATGCCAGAAGCCCAGAGCGTGGAGGAACTCGTGCTCGATGGTGGCAATGCGGTCGCAGCCACTCCCAATGGACAGTCTCTGCTTCCCTACACGACGGTTCCCCACCGAGGAGAAACATCTGTGGAGAGAGAGAGAGGGACGTGGTCATCCAGTGGTTCTCAGTGACATTCCATTCTGTCATGTAACCTCTATGCTCATGGCTTTTTGTCCAAATTATTGCTGTGTGATATGCATGCTATCATATGGTAAACTGAATCTTTCAGTCCTCCTAATTTCTCTTCCAACTAGATGTACCGCAGAGCGGTACAAAATATGACCGCCTCCCAGTCCAGCACATGTTTTCCACAAAAATAAGTCACGCTGAAAGGCATATATGATTCTAACTGTCTCACTGAATTGCATTATGCAAACTCAATTCGCACTGGTATTTGCAGACAACAAGTACCAAAACATGATTAGTTCATAGATTTCACATGTAAAATACATTTTATACAACCCCACCCCCATCTTGCCTGTTCATAATTCTGAGAAATTCTTGAATTGTGTGCATGTGTGCGTGTACATGTTTATGTTTATGTGTGTGTGGGTGGGTGGGTGTGTGTGTGTGCATGTGCATGTGATTGTGTGTTTGCCTGTTTATGCCTGTGTGTGTGCATGTGCATGCATGCGTATATACAGTATGTCTACTGTGTGAGTATGTGTCATACGTAGGATTACTGTGAATGTATGTGTGTGCGTGTGTATCTGTTTATGCACATGTGTGCATATGGAATGGGTTTACATGACCCCTGGAGGCAAACATACGCAACAAATTGGTCATCCTAGGCCCTACGGTTCTCAAGATATTCACAGAAAACTGTGTCTGCCCTACCCTCCTTTCGGGGGGTCCAGTCGAGCGGGGGGGGGGCTACAGATGTATAGTAACATAAATTAATTTATTGTGTGGCCCCCCATGAACGGAATTCCACGAAACTTGGCGTGCATTCAGAGAGTGTCATAATGATCCTACACTTCCAATTTCGTGCAGTTTTGACTATGTTAGGTCACAGATACCTGCGATTACAACACCTCATTTTTACTTTTTTGTGTTTAACTAGGTGGCGCTATACATTAAATGAGTGGTTATGGAATGGGTTGACATGGTCCTTTGAGATCAACATACAAAAAAAATGGTCCTCCTAAACCCTACGGTTCTCGAGATATTCACAGAAAACTGTGTCTGCCCTACCCTTCTTTCGGGGGGTCCAGTCCAGTGGGGGGGCTACAGATCAAAACGAAAAACGATGGTTCCATGCTATCCATGTGGGGTTACATGTCCACCAAGTTTCATGTACCCTGGTCTTACAGTGTCCCGGGAATCCTTGACGAAAATTTGGACATGCGAAAAAGAAAAAATAATAAAAAATCTGACTAAACCTATATGACCGTCGCTTCGCTTCGCGGCGGTCATAATTATTCAGTGAGGACTCTTTCACTGAGGACCTCTGTTCAAGTCTCTCTTTTCTAATGAAGTTGCTTATTCAGTGTTTTAAAGACTTGTCAAAAGGCCCACTGGCTTACCCGCCCCCTTTGAAAACGGAGATGTAGTTATCCTCTCCTGACCACGGTCGGAAGTCAATGCATGTCTTCAGCCTGTACTGTTCAAAGGCCTTCAGGATCACACCTTTGGCATTGATCTCTATTAAAGAGAAAGATCAGTTGCAAACCTGAACACCTGAAATCATCCAGTGCCATTAAAATGCAGGAGGGGACTGAAGTCCGCAAAATCCATCTCGGGAACAATCTGGTGGTGACCTTTGAGTCCATGTCTGTGACTGTTTTGAAGTTGTATCACACACGTGCCAGCTACACGGTTCTCTTTAGAGTTGATAGTGTAGTGTCCACAGTTAATTGCTGATATTGTACGGGCATTGTGGAGATTAATTTATACAGCAAACATCTTTCTCATGTCATGCAACATGAGTGCTCTCTTCAACTCCTGTTATTACCTCCTTTGGGAGTCTGGTGTAACACACTTGTGTATGGCATTCTATAGTATGATACACAATGTACATGCTGTACATGCAAGTGTTTCAAAATGTAGCATTTCTATTCACACTCACCCAGGTCATCTTCAAAGACATAGGGAACAGTCCTTGGCCATCTATATATGTCTCCTATTATGGAGTTCCTCTCCTCTATCTACAGGTCATCCATAGCATGAAATAAACAAAATGAAGAACATGTCTCACAGTACATAACTTTGTGCAGTCTTATGGATAACGATACACTAACTATGACTACCAGGATATGATAGCAACTAGTTTGAATGCATTGGGATAGCTTTACAAAGGTGTAGTCTGACTAAGACAATTTCAAGTTGGCAGTTCTAAATGCTAAAACTGTTTTCCATCATTGACTAGTAATTTATAATGTTAACACACAACACTGCCTACCTCCTCCATCCAAATGTCTCCCTCCAGGAGATCTAAGCCTGCATCTGTGCAACATACAACAAATTATACAGACGCAAAGAGTGTGTGAATAGATAACCGATGTCAAGGCGAATTTTGTTCCTACCTTCATTGATTTCGAAAATATCCTTTCCGCCATCCACATCCAGCTCTGGGAAACGTTGAAAAAAATATTTACAACAGGGCAATATTGTTTTCAGTTAAAATCAGCTTGTCTGTTTAAATAGTTGTAATACAAGATACTACAAGAGCTCTCACCTATTACTGATGATGTAGGCTGATGACAGAAGGGCAAAGACAGATGTTTATTTATACACAATTTAAAAATGCAAGAACAACATTACTGAGACTTCCCAATTCAAACCTTTTCCATTGCATTTATATAGGACTGTAACCATAACACATGATACATTCTTACCTTACAGAGGACTTCTGAAATTATTAAACACAACAAAAGTAATGTAAATTTTGCTCCTCTCCCCATGGTCACTGATACTGAGTGCCCAGCTGCATGGAACAAATAATCTGCTCTAGTCTGTCAGGCAGACCGAACACGCGATTAAGTTGTAAAACATAAAATGTGGAAAAGTGCTTCACAGAGCTGATCACACTGATATGGTGTGTGTGTGTGTGTGTGTTTGTGGGTGTGTGTGTGTGGGTGTGTGTGTGTGTGTGTGTGTGTGTGTTTGTGTCCTATTCACAAATGAATGATTGATAGGATGTACTGTTACACAGTCTTGAATAATATTCAACCATGCGTCTAGATTGTATGCATAACCATACACTTGTAATTTGTCACCTAACAAGATGCACCCAAAAGCACGAATTTCAGTCCTTCCTTCTGACACTGACATCTTATTTCCAGTGATCACACACACCTCGGGGACCTCTGACGCTCTCCGTTAATAGAATGTTGATACAGTTTACATGCAGGTTCAACATCGTATTTGCATTAAATTCATGTTCTTCACAAGAACAACCCACCTGCCATGAAAACTAGCTTTGGCAAGATACAAAAGACGTGTTTCACGTTTGAATGATGCTCTCCTCTAATGTGTTGGAGATTGCCTCAGACAGAGAGTCAAGAAGATATTCATTAATGTTTCTAAGATCAGAGATCAACAGCTCTTAAACATCGGGGGACTGATAAACAATGTACACAATGAAATTGTAAAACAAGAGTGAACTTCGGTCAGTGTTAACTGAGGTACGATTTGAAATGTTGTGAATTAAGACCCTTACAACTGTTAATGAGTTATTTCCATCCAACTGAACTGTTAGCATTGCCACAAGCTATGATTTTGCCTCAACTTTAGGACAATGATAGAGATACTTACATGTTTGATAAAATGTCGGTAACTCTGAAACACAGTTGTTTGCTGACATCTAATCATAATTTGTGCCTTATAGCCACCACCTGAATTCTATTAGAATGTAAAGATACATCAGACACTCAGTCATGTTTCATTTCATTTCAGTTATGTATAACTCTGTTAAAGTTGTTGAGATATTCAAAGACTGATGTCAATTAGCCGCTCTTCTATTTTACACCACAAAATGTCCAAAATGGCTGGTGTCCCATATCACCACGCTTAAAAGGCTCCAAACATTTTTTCACATATTCAAGTGGATGGAGTATCTGAGTACCGGTAGTTGTAGTGTGTTCCATGAGTCCAAATAATACTAGGTCGTTCTGGTCCACCTTTCACCCAGTAGCTTCCAGCTGTAAATTGATTTAAAAAGAGGATGCATGCCATCGATCAATACGAATCATTCAAACTCTGGATACTTACACACACTGTAGTCTCACCTCCTCCATAGCTATGAAGATTAGATATTGACTGAGTGTGGAGAGTTAAAGCTATTGGAGCAGAACTAAAGACCAGAAGAAGCTCTCTTCTCCTGACAAGCGGTCAGTCTTCCCTGACAGCTGGCATACACAAGATTGCTATTGTTCCACGCAATGAAGACAGATAATGACCCTTCTCTCCTGAGAACAACACATTTTTGTGAATTGTTTCACTCTGAACTGAATGCAATGAATAGCTTGAATAACTTCAATCTGAAGCAAAAAGAACATAGGAAAATGAAACAAGAAAGAAAGAACATGTAAATAAATAAAAAGCAGAGTGCATTCAAACCAGTAAACAAGAAGCATCTGAGAACAGATGGATTACAGTAGGCAGAATTGCCTATATCCAAAATCTGTTAACTAATACAGTACCATGCACTGGTATTGCAGTATGTAGCGTTCAGACCAAACATGACAACTACAAATGTAGTCTGCCTATATACCATGTAAACACCCCATTCTGCCCTCTGGACACTGAGGGACACTGGATCGAATGAATGAATGAATGAATGAATGAATGAATGAATCCTTTAATGCTCCAAAGGGAATTTGTTTTGCATTTAGGAGCCATAAATTACATATAGCATGACAATGCAGACTCACACAATGATACATAGAATGACAAATTAATCTAAAAAACATACCATATATATGTAAACAAAGTGCATACTTTAGGATGGTGTCAACCTGTCTGAATCCAACCTGTTTAGCAACTGAATGCTCCCTGGCACAAAACATCATAGCCCTGTTTGTTTTTGCATTGCATTTTTGCATTGTGGCATTCTTTAACGGAGTCCTGAGGGTACTGGAGAGTACTCAGGGACAGTGTTGGGCAAGTTACTTCAAAATCGTAATGTACTACTTAGGCTATTACTGTCATTTCAAAGTAATTTGTTACATTATAATATTACTGTCTCTGAATTGTAAGGCATTACACTACTATTGCATTACTTTTAAGTTACTTTCACCAAAATATCTAGAAATATGGATTTGCCATTCTAAATGCAGTTTATTACGCTCAATGCAGCTCATTGCTCTTCCAATGGAGGGAGATGTGGTATAGCATAATGACTGAGATAGGCTTAAGGCTAACAACATACAGTAAGAATGTAATAGGCGCAGTGCTCATGATGCAAAACAAGGAACAATCATAGTCAGAATTTTGTTAAAAACCGACAAAAGGTCAAAGTCTGGTAAATTGTGATATAAATACTGTAACTTTAGGCCTGCTCAATAGAGAGCCTATTGTAAATCAAAGCTTAATAAAGACATGTCAAGATGATGGCCTACTGGCCATTTCAGTGCCCTAAGTGAGTGGCTTTGAGTGAGTGACATTTAAATGGTAACTCAAACACCTAAAGTAAAATAAAAGGCCTATTATACAGACCATTACTGTGTGTTTTTTAACATTAATATCTTATAAATGGTGCACGGTCACTTTAAGAGCATTGATCTTTACGTTCTCATAATGCCCTTTTGCCAGCTCTTGTTTACAAGCCTTGTTTGTTGAGTTACATTGATAGCACAACCTGGTTAACAATAATATGCACAATGTTAAGTTGTTTTAAGCAGCCTTCATTGCTCTGGAAAGTATGCAATGACATGCTTCACATTTCGTTTTGCAAATAAAAGTGAATTATGAGCCTGGTATCCACCTATCTATCTGAATGGATTTTTTGTCGACTTGGCATATCATGTGCTTCATGTAGCCTAAATGCTTGGGAAACGAATTATTGAAGACCCACCAATTCCATTCTACTAGTACTACGTGGTGGAGATTGAGAGAACCCAAAAAGTATGTACCATGGTGTTAGTGCATTCTGACATTGTAAACGTTATTGATGAAGAGTGAAACGCAGTTTGCAGTAAAGCTGAGCCTGTGAACAGTATCTTTGCACCAACAAAAAGGTGCATATATTTTTAAATGTCAATTTAAATTCATTGGTTACATTTGGGTGCCCCCTCTGTCCTTTGGTGCCCTACGCAAAGTGCGTGATGCGCGTGGTGGGAGCGGTGGCACTGCCAGGCTACACAATTTTTTTCTGCATTTCTATCCCTTTATTCTGTTTAATTCAAGTTCACAGCTCAAAGCTGTCATGCACTAAAGAACATAGTTTGTGTTTTATCAAGAATAAAAAAGATTAGCGTGGCACCACTTTAGATGTTTCATTAAATGACTTGTGCTATTTCGCGAGGCATATGAGATCTTTTGGTTTCGCACACAAAGTGCACTAACTATTATGTTCTTCATATCCTTGTCTCTGACAAGCTAAAAATAATGAGCGTAGGCTTATGTCCATCCCGCAAATAGAGTCCGACTTTGAGTCTGCTGCAGCCACAGTCATCTTCAACCAGTATCAGGAGATACGTTCTACTATTTTGCGCGGATTTTTTCTCGTCTGTTGTTCTCGCGGTGGTGTTTGCGAATATGTATCAAAACAAAACAAGCGCTTACTTTTGGGTAAAAATGCATTGTAACGCGCGTTACTGAAGTTTGTACCGAGTAAATATTACCCAATTTTTTTTTGGTAATGCCTTACATTACCGCGTTACCGCAAACAGCAATACATTACAGTAATTACATTACTTTTGTAACGCATTACTCCCAACACTGCTCAGGGAAGAGGGGGTGGGATGGATCATCCAGTATCTTCATGGCCAAATTAATGGTGTATTCATCAAAAATCTGCACGATACTTTTCACTTCTGATCCAGTTATTTTCCTACCAAGTTCATGCTCTCACACTGTCAATTTGAAGAAATGTGAGAGGAGTTGAAAAACATTACCTTACCCATTGCGACAAACCATTTTTATCAACTGAGGTGATTTTGGTAAGTATCAGTTATCCATCAACCACAAACACTTGCATCTGCTCCATAAACTCCCCCCTTAAGGAATATGTGATATTACTCTGAAACAAAAAGCTAAATATGTGAAGAATTGCTATCCTGTGACAATGTCATGAATTATAAACCAAATATGAAAATTGTCCAGAGTTAGTTAATTCATATTTTAACAACAAAACAACATTGTGCAAAAGGAGCGTTTTGCCCCTGCGCTGGGGTAAAATGCCCCCCAAGGGTGGGGTAAAATGCCCCCACCCTGTCAAAGCAATGCCCCTCATGCATTAATAGCAAAACCAAAAGTAAACAACTAAAGTAAACAAAATCTATTGTGAAGCAATAAAATATAATCAATAAATTAAATAAATCTACTCAATCTAATCTAATTAATAAACAACCTACTATATTTGATCAATATATTGACAATAGCCAACTTTGTGTGACTGCTAAAAATTAGAACACTTGCCTGAAAATCCATTTTTCTTTTGTTTTCTTGAAGTACAGAGCATGCATCCATTTTATGGTGGGTACTTGAACATCACCATTATCAACATAGTGCATAGAAATAATAACAAGAACATTTTACCTCAAGGGGCGTTTTGCCCCACTCTACCCTATGGTCAACTAAATTGACATTTAAAAATATATGCACCTTTTTGTTGGTGCAAAGATACTGTTCACAGGCTCATCTTAACAGGTGACATTCACAGGTAGGCCTAAATTCACCCTCCCCACCATACACACACACACTTCCTAAAACAAAATGCCTTTTTTGATATGTTATCAGCTTGAACAAAATGTAAGAGGAAATATTAATTTATTTTCCAACATTCCCATGCATTTATAGGCCTATATGATTTAGGTCATCCACATAAATGCAAATAAAATGGCAGTCAAACGCAATTTCTATAAGACATTTTCTTAAAAACAACCAGAAAAAAAGCTCTTGGTATCAGTGCAGAGGTTGCTCAAGTGTTCTGAGAAAATGCAAATACACAATAAATAATATGGTAATAGCAAAAGTAGGCTAAATAGCTTTTTCAAAATGGAATACTAATGTGTAGTAAAGACTACTGATTTAGCTAATCTCGCTAATTCTTTGATGGGGGATGGGGTGGGGGTCCTATCGTGGCCATCTGAATGATATGGCATCTCTTGAGGCATAAAGGCTAGGGTCATAATCTGTGACCTATTGCCAAAGCATAGCCTACGATGCATGCAGACATTTCACAGTGCCTCACAGACATCGGCGCAGGACGTGGATGCTCTGTGATGAGTGTAGTGTAGATTTTGCGATGTTCACCAACTCAAGCGAGCATTAGGCTAGGCCAGGGGTCTCTTTATCTCAGAAGAGCCACATAAAGACGGTTACAATAAAAAGTTTGGATATTTAACGTAGGCCTATAGTTACTTTCATTCAACAGAGGATTTTTAAATACATTTTCTACTAGTTTTAAAAGTAATGTACAAGTAACTTGAAATGTAAAGTGGAATGACAAAAGTATAGGCCCAATTAGGCTTCCCATGTAGGCTAAACACCACCCCCTATTTTCCCAGTGTCCTTATATGCAAAGTAACATCATAGTTTACAACACAACACTCAATTTTCATTGACATGTCATTGGCAAAAAATTGAACACTAAGCCTACCAGAGATTATATTTGGTGATGGCCTTGGAGTCTAGCTGGTTCAGTGAGGTGAAGTTTCATACAAGAATTGAGGCTGTCATCATTTAAGGGCAACTCCACGCAAAACTGTCATATATCCAACGCCAACTAAATAGCCTATGGCATTGTGTTGGCGTTATGGATGTGACAGTTTTGCGCGGAATTGCCCTTAAACGTGAGCGCAGGTTTGTCTATATTTCATATGTGAGAAAGATTTCTCATATGCAAGTGGAATAGTGTTAACACAACAATACTATAGTGTGCGATATATAACGGGCAGTTCATTTCACGTTTTCAGAATCAGTCTTCGGATGGAAACTTTCCCATTTCAGCGCTCGCAAGCTGTGGTCGCTGACGTTTCCTTTTTGACATTTTTCTTATCTACAGTAGCCAGCAGGCGCACACATCAACAATAACAATTAAAGACAAGTGTTGTCGTTGACTGAAATGAAGGGAAATCGGTGATTTTGTTTGATATTGACATGGCAACGAACCGCGAATGGATAATAAAAATATAACATTATGCTGATACCTTTTTTTTATAACAATGCTACAACTTTATTGGCTATTCTACAATCTATTCACCTTTGCAGCGCCAGTAGGCTACTTTCTGTGCAGCTTCCAAGGAGACTTTGTGCACATCCCTGAACAAAAAAAGGGTCAAGTTTTTTAGGAAAAAAGTTTGCACACTCCTTGGTATTCTTTTGTTGAGTTTATTTTCTCATTTGGCACATGACGTTTCGACCTTGAGGTCTTTCTCAGATTCACTTGCAAACACAGACTTGGTACATGATCTAAATCACCTGTCTAGAGGGGTGGAGTCAGCTCAGTGATTCATTAACCCTTGCAGGTACAGCATGCAAGCTTGTGGCGTGACTAAAGCCAAATAAAAACATTAGATAGAACCTTAAACTTTGTACAACTAGATGTACCGCAGAGCGGTACAAAATATGACCGCCGCCCAGTCCAGCACATGTTTTCCACAAAAATAAGTCACGCTGAAAGGCATATATGATTCTAACTGTCTCACTGAATTGCATTATGCACACTCAATTCTCACTGGTATCTGCTAGACAACAAGTACCAAAACATGATTAGTTCATCGATTTCATAATCTATTTCGATTTCACATGTAATATATATTTTATACAACCCCACCCCCATCTTGCCTGTTCATAATTCTGAGAAATTCTTGAATTGTGTGCATGTGTGCGTGTACATGTTTATGTTTATGTGTGTGTGGGTGTGTGGGTGTGTGTGTGTGCGTGCATGTGCATGTGCTTGTGTGTTTGCCTGTTTATGTGCCTGTGTGTGTGCATGTGCATGCATGCGTATATATGTCTACTGTGTGAGTATGTGTCATACGTAGGATTACTGTGAATGTATGTGTGTGCGTGTGTATCTGTTTATGCACATGTGTGCATATGGAATGGGTTTACATGACCCCTGGAGGCAAACAAACGCAAAAAATTGGTCATCCTAGGCCCTATGGTTCTCAAGATATTCACAGAAAACCAGAGGCGGACAGAGTACACAGCTTTATTACTTGAGTAAAAGTACAGATACCCTTTGCTCAATTTTACTCAAGTACAGGTAAAAGTACAACAGTCAGATGCCTACTTAAGTAAAAGTACTAAAGTACTTGTTTTTAAAAGTACTTGAGTATCAAGAGTACAAGAGTAGCCTACAGTTTTTAAATATTGCATTACTACTGCCACAGTGCTTACATTTATGTACAGAAACGTCCTACATGGAGTTATGAAAAATTTTAATGTTAGTACCCTGGAGAATGTAAAAGGAATTGAAAGTAAAATCAAGTCATTTTCATCTTTTTACCATGTTGCCAGGGATGGGCAGTATTTCTAATACATGTATTTAAAATATGTATTTCAAATACAAAATACTATTTTGTAATAGGGTTTCTGAGATTTTTCTTTTTCCCTTTTTTTTTAAAGTAACTGGTACTCACAGTTATGGATAGAAATGTAGTGGAGTAAAGAGTACAATATTTGCCTCTCAAATGTACTTGAGTAAAGTCATGAGTTCTCCCCAAAAATGATACTCGAGTAAAGTACAGATCCCTCAAAATTGTACTCAAGTACTGTACTCAAGTAAATGTACTCCGTTACTGTCCGGCTCTGCAGAAAACTGTGTCTGCCCTACCCTCCTTTCGGGGGGTCCAGTCCAGCGGGGGGGCTACAGATCAAAACGAAAAGCAATGGTTCCATGCTATCCATGTGGGGTTACATTCCCACCAAGTTTCGTGTACCCCGGTCTTTCAGTGTCCCGGGAATCCTTGTTGGTGTACGGTCACTAAATGTACACATAAATTATTTTATTGTAAGGCCCCCCATGAACGAAAGTACACAAAACTTGGCATGCATTCGGAGGGTGTCATAATGATCCTACACTTTCAATTTCATGCAGTTTTGACCATGTCAGCCAGAGATATTGTGATGAAAACACCTAATGTTTTGCTTTTTAATTTTTAACTAGGTGGCGCTATACATGAAATAAGTGGTAATGGGATAGGTTGACATGTCCCCTTAAGACCAACATACAAAAAAAAGGTGGACCTCCTAGGCCCTACGGTTCTCGAGATATTCACAGAAAACTGTCTCCGGCCACCTACAGGCCAGTTGGTGTATAGTAACATAAATTAATTTATTGTGTGGTCCCCCATGAACGGAATTCCACGAAACTTGGCGTGCATTCAGAGGGTGTCATAATGATCCTACACTTCCAATTTCGTGCAGTTTTGACTATGTTAGGTCACAGATACCTGTGATTGCAACACCTCATTTTTACTTTTTTGTGTTTAACTAGGTGGCGCTATACATGAAATGAGTGGTTATGGAATGGGTTGACATGGCTCTTTGAGATCAACATACAAAAAAAAATGGTCCTCCTAAACCCTACGGTTCTCGAGATATTCACAGAAAACTGTGTCTGCCCTACCCTCCTTTCGGGGGGTCCAGTCCAGCGGGGGGGCTACAGATCAAAACGAAAACAGGAGGTTCCATGTTATCCATGTGGGGTTACATGCCCACCAAGTTTCGTGTACCCCGGTCTTACAGTGTCCCGGGAATCCTTGACGGAAATTTGGACATGCGAAAAAGAAAAAAAAAAAAAGGAGGAAGTTTAGAGAAAATTAGAGGAAGGGTCTAATGTCCAAATCTTCATTGAGCCCCCTTGGGGCCAAAGTTCCCAAGTGGTGGATCCAGAAGGCCTCTCTTTTTAGAAGCAGGTTTGTCTGTGTCTCCTCCTCTGCAGTGTTGTTTTACATGTTCTATCCCTATTCTATCCCTTCCAGCCCCACACACACACACGGGCATGCCCAAACAACCATACACAAAGGTTTCAAGAGTGGGGGATGGAGTAAAAGATGGAGACAAATTAATTAGTGTGTTTTATTTTCGAAGGGAACAGATGTACAGGACTGAGCGGCGGTCATATTTTGTACCGATATGCGGTACATCTAGTTTTCCCAATAATGACCGGCGTTCTATACATTATACCTTAGGCCCACTTATTGCATTTTGCATTTTACATTATCCATTCATTAAGTCAACTTTGTTGTCTTTGTAATCCCTGGAATATGTCAAAATATCACTTTCATTTAGCAAGTTAGAAAAAAGTCACATAGTATTCCCATGCTATAATGGACACTGCATCGCTTGCTTCCTGGCCTCGGGTTCAGACCATTCTTTTTGCTGTAATGATAACGTTACATTTTTGGAGATTAACGTGACCCGATTTATTTGAAGGTCACAGAGGCTGCTTTATATGAATCTCAGGCTCTCGGGCAGGATATAGGCCTACTGTTTAGATTCATTCAAACATGAAGGAAATATTTTCCTCTTCACATAATCTAACAGAAAGGAATTTAATATGTGAACTTGAATTTTTACTATTTTTAAGATCTGAGCTTTTTGCACCGATAGATCAAGATCATCAGCCATGGGAATACTGTAAAGACAGACATGCCTTGAGAAGCTCTGGGGACAAGAGCTGAGCTCCCTTTCTGCACACACATGAGGAAATGTACAGCACATAAACATATCATCAACTGAAGATGGTCTTGCAGGGCCAACCCTAACCTCAGATTAAAATGAAAGTCCTTTTGCATCTGTTGCTCCAGTGTTGGAAGTGTTCAGGCGGTATCAGTAAACAGCCTTTTTTCTCTACGGTGTATAGAGTGCACCATGTGTTCATGTCCTGAAAACATGAAACTGGCGTGTTTACAATATGTCCACAGAGTTGTTGTATTAGTTGGATCCATTGACCATGGATTCCTAGGTAGCCTACACGAGCATCCACTAGGGGTACGAAAGTTGAAAAGGGCAATGTCGGAAAGGTGTTAAAAATGATTTTTTTTTTATCTTAAGCCTATGTTCTCTTTGTTCTTTGTGTTTCATAATGTTGTTCTCAACACTGTTTTTTAGTGTGAGAGCTCATAGACCAGTTGCACATTTTGATTTTGTTATTTGTTATCATGTATGGCAGCTAATTAGCCTAAGCATGATGCCTGGAGTGCGTCAATAGAATGTGTTACGTTTTTATGATGGTGGGGGTACGCGAGCCAAGTCAGGATGAGGTGGTGGTACGTGGGGGGAAAGTTTGGGAACCGCTGCATTAGACAATGTATATGGGGTAAACAAAAGCTAAATGTAAATTATATTAGGAAAGGTTACTTGAGAGAAATGAATGTATTTCAGATTCAGGCTATTTGTTTAATTAATCCTCATTGGGCAGTTGAGCATTCTTAGAGCCTCTCATAGAAAAACAATGGCCAGAGGGAAATATGTGGGGATGAATAAGTAAGTATGTTTTTTTTTGCACATCTCAGAAATAAGCTGTGTTGTCAAGAATAATAGAATCAAATATATTTCGTGAAAAACACAAACAAAAGCAACTCTGACGGGATCATAACATCTTGTATTGTGACATATTTAATGACAATTAAACATTGAGGTAGTTCAGTCAATAGTTATAAGGCATTAAAGACACATTTAGGCCTATAAAGTATTCATAATGCCTTCTAATGCTCTCCTAAAGTGTAACAAGCCCAATGTAACAAGGCAATGATGGCATAAATTGACAGATTTAAAAAATATATGTGCAATGCATTGAGGTACTTTGTGTTGTAAGGGCTTATACAATGATACCCAAGTGCTTTATGAGTGCAGTCATAACTATTCATTTTTTTGTTTGTATGTTTGTTTGTTATTTTACAAGTGATGCTGTTAACAGTATTTAGACAGCCTAAGCCTCTCCAGCCTTTGATCTGCCTTAGAAGTCCAGTGCGTGTGTGTGCCTATACCCTGCAGATATTCCGCAGATGCCGACTTGCTAAATCTGATGTATACTGTATGTCCACAAACAGCTCGTATGCGTTGGTGTGTTAGCAGTGAAAACAGGATTTAGGCCCTGAGGCAGGCAATGTTCGCTGCATGTGAGTTGGTGCTAATGGACTCTCCGCTGTATCATGGAGATAACATTTTGGATAGAAGCCATATGCCTTAGCCTTATGTAGCATGGAATGAAAAGGCTACAATTTCTGTTTAATTTAGACTTAGCAAGATCTTAGTATTTATTTGTGTGTGTGTGTGTGTGTGTGTGTGTGTGTGTGTGTGTGTGTGTGAGAGTCAAGGGCGTAGGTTTGGTCTGAGCTTTGGTGGGGACACTACCCACTAACCCCCCCCCCCCCCCCACAAAAAAAAAAGAAAAAGAAAAAGCCACTTCGCTTAGCCACTTTCACCAGCCACTATAGATATATAAAATGATTAAAATGATGTGTTACTGTCCAACTACTATCAATGATTAAAATGTGCTGTCCAACTTGATCTAACTATGTGTAGCTTACATAATCTGATTTTAATATGTACAGATATGTAGGCTATATTTAACATTTATTTTCTATTTGATCTTTTATGAAATCATGCATTGACCCATTTAAGCACAGCTCAGATTTAAGAAACTTAAATACATGCATGCTTAGCATTTTGTGAAAAGAAATAATTAAGGCTACATTGACAAACTCTTAACCGTGAGTTGCCTGTATATTCTCTGATTCTAATATTTACAGATATCTAGGCGATGTAAGCACAGCAATCCAACGGTGAGACAGATGGCTCGTGCATCACTCATCCAACATCTCCAAAGGCAGAAAGTTCCGACCGCTAAGAAGAATGATGCACAGTGGCCAAGTTCAACCAAGTTGAATTGCCAATTGCCAACATGACATTAAAGCGGCGGTATTCTGTGTGAGGTCAGACTGGCTAGACTTGAACAATCTCTGTCATCTGACTGAAACACATCTGAAGTGGGTGAGACCAGGCAACACAACAGTTGAACTGAATAACACTAAATAGTTATGGACCCGCTCATTCCATGCCGTGGTCGTGGACACCTCCTCCTTGCCTGTGCCTGTTGAGGTGTCCATGACCATGGCAGCCTTGACAGGGACATCAAGGAGGTGGTCATCCCCCAGCCCTCACACCCCCTCACTACCAGTGCAAGACTCACCCCCACCATCACAGGATATCGCAACCCCACCATCACTGGATATTGCACCCCTCCCCCACATGGCGACCACAAACAATGAGGTGACAACGACTTCAGTCAACAGCCATCAGACACACAGACCCCAGATGCACCCCCCCCCCCCCCCCCCCCATCATCACGGCAGATCAGGAGATCAACTGAGGAAACTTCGTCCTATGAAGGCAGCCGGGCCTGACAGACTGTGTCCAAGGCTGCTCAAGGCCTGTGCTGCTGAACTAGGGGAGCCACTGAAGCACATCTTCAACTTGAGTCTCTGTCTCGGACAAGTTCCAACACTGTGGAAGACATCATGTCTCACCCCCGTCCCTAAGAAGCCACACCCAAGTGAGCTTAATGACTACAGGCCTGTCGCTCTAACATCACATGTGATGAAGACAATGGAGCGACTGGTCTTAGGTATGCTCAGACCCCAGGTACGTCATGCACTAGACCCGTTACAGTTTGCATACCAGGAGAAAGTGGGCGTGGACGATGCCATCACTTATCTCCTACACAGGACACATTCTCACCTGGACAAGGGGAAAAGTGCTGTGAGAATCATGTTCATTGATTTCTCAAGTGCTTTTAACACCATCCAACCCCTCAGACTGGGAGACAAGCTCTTGCAGATGGGTGTAGACTCTCACCTGGTAACCTGGATTACAGATCTCACCTGGTAACCTGGATTACCGGGCGACCACAGTTAGTCAGACTGAAGAACTGTCTGACACTGTGATCAGCAGCACCGGAGCTCCACAGGGAACTGTGCTCTCTCCAGTCCTGTTCACCCTGTACACATCTGACTTCTGCTACAACACCGAGTCATGCCACATGCAGAAGTTTTCTGATGATACTACAATTGTGGGGTGTATCAGGGACGAGCAAGAGGAGGAGTACAGGAGCCTGGTGGAGGACTTTGTGAAATGGTGCAAACTCAATCACCTTCAACTCAAAGACCAAGGAGATGGTGGTGGATTTCCACAGGTCTAAGCCCGCTCTGCTACCAGTCTCCATTGATGGGGTCAATGTGGAGGTGGTAAGCACCTACAAGTATCTGGGTCTCCACCTGGACAATAAACTGGACCGGTCAGACAATACTTAAGCACTCTACAAGAAAGGGCGGAGCAGCCTGTACTTCCAAAACTACAAACTGATCAACATTTTGGACAATGAGTGTTATCCACTCCACAGCACTATTACTAAGCAGAAGAGCTTTATCAGCTGGAGACTTCCCTCACTGCCTTGCACAACAGACAGACCGAGGAAGTAATTTGTCCCCAGGGCCATTGAACTGTTCAATGCTTCACTTAAGGGAAGAGGAGAGATAGACTTTTAATTTCCACATAGTCTGTCTGCCTCTCCACCCTCTCCGTGTTTGTGTACTGTCTGTCCACTAGTCACTTTTTACCACTGTCTTATTGCTTCACTGTTTGCATGCTATATTAGCACATACCAATATGTGCTGGATTGTGGATTGTGGATTGTGGCCACACTTATACCTATACTTAATACTTAATGCTGTATAATCAATACTTGTTTAATGGCTGTAACCCTATTACGTCAACCCATTCTTGCACTGATATAGTTTTCTATATATATTTTTTTATATTACCTTGTCTACTCTCTTATACAGTATGTCCATATTTATTTTATGCTGGTCTCTAGACTTTATTCTTGCACTGTTGCACTGTTGGACTCATTTGCACCATCACCATGACACTCACTCTCACAGAGCACCTTACCTTACTATGCACAGAGAATCACAGGCTCAGTCCCTGCCTCAGTCATTGCAAGCGCCTCATGCTTAATCACCCCTAAGCACACTATGTGGATACTGATTTAGACTTGATTTAGATTTAGTGTTATTTAGTATACTTTGTTTTTTAGTATATTCTTTATCTTCTACTGTCCTTATTGCTTAGTTGTGTTTTTTATATTATATAGTATACTTTTATTACTTTTTCTGCTGTTAGTGAATGTTGTATGTGATGTCTGTATGCTACTGAGACCTTGAATTTCATCTGGGGGATCAATAAAGTATCTATCTATCTATCTATCGATCGATCGATCGATCTATCTATCTATCTATCTATCTATCTATCTATCTATCTATCTATCTATCTATCTATCTATCTAATCATTCACCCACTCACAACTTAAGCTGAGCGACACGCAGTGTGAGCTACCAACAATAACAATAAGGCAGCCATCCTCAAAATTAAGCGTTCTTACAGCGCACAACACTGGACAACCCCAGGCTACAGGGAAAACCACCACTTCTACCATTTGCAGATCACTCCCTATCCCACAACATATCTTGAAAATCCACTCTTGGTGAGGATATTCTCACGTTTACCATCAAAGCGCACCTTCAAGTCCTCCCAACAAGACCAGACCAGGCTACGTGGTGCCTATCCAGCCACAAACCACACTGCATTCTTCACCCCACTTACCATGACAACGAGACACTGGCACCATAGACTGTTCTATATATACAGTCTATGACTGGCACATGTCAAATGTCCCGAATGGATGTAGTTTTTTATAAATGACTTTATATATCTAGGCATGATAGACTGGTGGACATAGTGTCACAATGCATCAAAGAAGTCCAGGAGGGAACAACAAAAATATACAAACACCACACTATATGGACTGGTTCAATGATGAAAACACAAATAATATTGCTTTCTAACACATAATGTGTGTGTGTGAGAGTGTGTGTGTGTGTGTGTGTGTGTGTGTCCACATGTGTGTATAAGGAGCTAGGGTAAAACTTTCCTGAAAGATTCACCTTGACCACCTTCACCAAAGCCTCTTGACCAGTGGGTTATGTTGTTTTCACTGGCGGGGGTAATAAACACCCCAGACATCACCATCATAGGACTTATAAGACTGTGACTATTGTCGAGATAGGATGTTTTTTTGACCTGTATATATGGACACTTGCTTCAACTCCAAGCTGTTAAAATATCAGCCACTGGTGAACAGTATCACAAACCTGAGATTAATGCAATATAATCGTCCTTGTGTCTGTAAGTTTTGGACATGTGCACAAACTTGTTTTACGTGGACTGCAACTGTGTGTGCTAGCCAAGCAAGCCAAATTAAAAAAAAAAAAACTAGAAATGTAATGCCAGAGGAATTATCTATTTGGTTCCCAATCTACTTCCTCTGCATTAAGATAACATATGGAAATGTTAAAACGGAAGCCTTGTGGGGCCAACTATGTAAGGGATAATGTATAGAACGCCGGTCATTATGGGGAAAATAAGTCCCTACAGGGCGAACCGGACCCCGACGCGCCAGCGGAGGGGTCTTGTTTCGCCCTGAAGAGCCTTTTTTTCCCATAATGACCGGCGTTCTATACATTACCCCGCTTATTATACGGCTACCTGCCAAAACGAAAAAATAAACTCCACGATATGTCTCTTTACACTTATTTGTTACCGTTTCGTGGTGGCTTTTGCTGAGAAACAAATAGTTCACAACATACGCTGAACTTGAATCAAACATTCTTTAGAACTCAGCTGATCAACCGTCTGCTTTCACTTTTGAATGAAGTTCCAATGGAAGAAGTGACCGGAATACTTGCGGAGTGATATGATCAGCAGCACAAAACCCGTTGCCATTGACAGCGGTAATTATATGTTTGCAGCGGTAATTACATGAATTTATTTTACCATAGAACGTTGGGAAATCCCATTCAAGTCAATGGAGCGTTCTACTAGCATTGTGAAGAGCCGTATAATAAGTAAGGGATAATGTAGGCTATAGAACGCCGGTCATTACTGGGAAAATAAGTCCCGACAGGGCGAACCGCTTATTATACGGCTACTTGCCAAAACGAAATAATAAACTCCGCAAGATATGACTTTAGCCTACATAACCTAGCCTATTTGTTACCGTTCATCGTGGCATTTGCTGAGAAACAAATAGTTCGCAACAACACACGCTGCTGAACTTGAATCAAACATTCTTTAGAACACAGCTGATCAACCGTCTGCTTTCACGTTTGAATGAAGTTCCAGTCCTTGCGTAGTGATATGAAAGACGTATCAGAAACACAAAACCCGTTGCCATTGACAGCGGTAATTATATTCATGTTACATGAATTTATTTAGGCTACCGCTAGATAATGGAACTCTCTTGAAAGGGTCTATTTATGAAGGCTACTCTCACTATCAACATGCAAACCACTCAATTGGGCAACTGAATAGGTGCCCTTCATATTGTGTGGATCACACTGTCCTTGAAGATTTGTTTCCCCACAATGCACACACACACACACACACACACACACACACCCTGTATCTGCCTACCATTTGCATTTAAATGATTTAACTTGGTTCAAGAGAAATCACGTGAGGGACATGGTACCTGAATTGATTTGTCCGTGAAAGAAAAATAATGAAATAATGTAGCCTTTTTAAATAAGCCATTGTGCATCAACATATACAAAATGTCCTGAGGAACATCACAAAGTTGGATGGACTAATTGAAACTGTGATTAAATGAGCAGCCTCAGGTTGATATAGGCCTAGTAAGTAATAAGAAGAAAAAGAAGAAAATTAAAAAATATATACAAAAAACCTAGAAAAAAGCAAAATAAAACTTATAAAATGTTGGCCAGTGCCAATATTATAATTCAGTTGACCTACTGAAACAGTTTGGAGACTGTAGAGTGCTGGTCTGCTACCTCTGTGTATGCACTGTAGCTCTGTAGTCCTATCTATCTAAGATGATACAGGTGTTTATGAAGGTTCACGTCTCTTGTATATCAACATAGAGTACGCTATGCACAGCTCATGACCTGCTCTGACATCCGGTAGCACCAATATTGCTTGGCTGTGTTTGTACTGCAGGTAGTGGAGAGGCAGAGAGGGACAGAGTTCAGTATGGATGACTTAATGGAGCTGTGATGGTGTGATAGACATATTAAACAGAAATCACAGTCTCCTGGCAAGTAGTATGAATATTTAAATAAATTCTTCTTTTTAATCAATCCAACAAACCCAGAAGAGACTGAAACTTCAGGCAGTGGTAAGACTCTATGCTTGATCTGAGGCAAAAAAAGTCAGACATGATTGGGCTTGAAACACAGAGATGCCATAAACCAGAATTCTTAAATATAAGAACAAAGACATACATTGACATGAAACTAGCCTGTATGCAATTGGATATATATAACAGTGGAATTACAATGGTGCATGTACATGGAGAGTCGACCCTCAGCTATGTAGAATGCTGAATGAGGATTTCTAAGCCAATAGGTAGCCTATTCTTCAAATTGGTCGTGGTGGTATTAAACATGAATGGGGCCATATTTTAAGGGAAATGTTGATTTTTGTTAACAAACAACTGAAAACGTTACACAGGGGACTTCAGAGAAATCTTTTGATACAGTTTGTTTTGTGAAATGGAAATATCACTTGGGTAAGAAATTATGCATGTTTTTTTGTCATGCATAATTAGCTTTCTTGAAATGGCCCTCTGATCATTTGAAAGACTCACCATTTAGGCCTTTTTTGATAGCGTACTGTGTCCAAGAGTCATTTTTACTTACTTATTAAACATACTATGATGACTACTAAAGAGGTAATGCGTTTTTCATCTACAAAACTTTTTAGCATTTGAGAATAATCTTGTTGCAGTAACTTTTTGCACATATCTTCCAAAATAAATATATGGACAAATGTATTTATGAAATCTCAACTAAATCCAAGGGGAACATAATTTGCAATGGAGAAGGGTCAGGTATTGATTTCAGCCACTGGCACTATCAATTTATAAAAGATGTACAGCAATTGTATTCACAGTAAAATAATAATGTTTTAGAGCATTGCTTTTTATCTGCATATTAATAAATGCACATAAACACTGATGTTTTGGATGACCCAGATATGAGTCAAATACTCTTTTACTATGATGATAGGGTAAAGTTTAGACATGACCAAGAATGTTAAGTTTATGGAAGAGGGCAATAGGTAGATAATGGAAAACATTTTCAGTGTGAGTTCTAAAAGTTCTAAAAGTATTAAGAGGAAACTATAAGTAATAGAAACATGCAGGCTACTTCTCCTGAGGTTGTTCAAAACTAGTTACAGCTGTAATTAAAAATTCCTATGGCTAAGTTCCATAACATTCCGCTATAGCTGATGGCAATCAATTAATTGATTGAATGTGGCTGTAAAACCCATGCATGATGCATGCTCCTTTATTCCTTACATGGAAAAACAATTTTTCATCCACGCACAGTGATGTAGTTCCCTTAACACTACTGAAGGAGATTATGTCTGTGTTTGTGATTGAATTATACCGTTCAGTTATGAGCCCTGGAAATCACATTAAAAGGATGGAGAAAAAATGCTGACTACTCCACGAGCTTCAGGTTTGGTAAATGATAAAAAGAGGAGGCACAGAGTACGGGCTCTACGGCCTGGCAGTGGAACTGTTTATGTCTCCAGTCGCAAATCTTAGCTGCCTGTAGTGTTTTTTTATGAATTTTCTTGATGGACAGTCATAGTAGTGTCCATGTTTGAATGATGCGATTAGGTTAAATCAGGGTCCAGGAGCAAACCAAAGTATTTATCAAGGAGAATGGTGTTTAATGCCAATGGCCTTTAGTTAGTGCTCAGAGCTCTAGGCTTTAACTCTAAGTGATTGGTTGATTGAAATTCTTTATCGACGTTATTGCACAATAGACGTTTCTTATAAAACATCAATCAATTAATAACCATCTAAGTAAGACCTCAGTCTTTTCTTTCCTTAGTTGAAGAAAGATCTGAGACATCCAGTAGTTCATTTGGTCAACACACTAAAAAAGTTCATCAATGGAGCTAGTGTTATGGGGTGACAGAGAAATGTAGAGTTGTTTGTTGTTTGCACATCCTGTGTTGTCTAATAAGGTGTCTCAATGAGAGCATGTAGGTTGAACTGTAAGGGGCCAATAATGGATGCTTGAGAGACCCTATAGTGCTGGGCAGCCGTGGCCCACTGGTTAGCACTCTGGACTTGTAACCGGAGGGGCCCCCGACCAGTGGGTCGCGGCTGAAGTGCCCTTGAGCAAGGCACCTAACCCCTCACTGCTCCCCGAGCGCCGCCGTTGTAGCAGGCAGCTCACTGCGCCGGGATTAGTGTGTGCTTCACCTCACTGTGTGCTGTTTGGGTTTCACTAATTCACCGATTGGGTTAAATGCAGAGACCAAATTTCCCTCAAATCAAAAAAGTATATTATACTTATACAGTGTTGCTGCTCCCACCACGTGCATTAAAAGAGGCCACCAAAATTTGAATGCAGTTTTAATATAAATGACACATTTAAGTCATCATTAACAGGAATACATAACATGTACAAATTGTATGAATAATTTTTATTTTCATCATGTCCTGTCACATTTACATAGTTTTTTTCAATTGTCTACACACAATGTTGAAAACCGTTTTTTTTTTTTTTTTAAATATAATCACAATTATCTAAACACCACACTCAATTTGCATAATTCCTAGATTGTTTGCAAAATGACACGCTTTAGTCAAAACATACACACTTCAGTCAAAACATACACACTTCAGTCAAAACATATACACATATTTGTGAAAATGCTATTAGTTTTATTTAACCAACACAGTCCTCAATGATCACACTATTGCCGCCAGTTCCACACTGCTGTGATAAATAAAAAACACGTTTGTAAAAAAACAAATTTTAGAAAATAGCATGTGCTAGATTTTTGGCCAGACATTGTTATGTAAGGGATAATTTAGATGACAATAGTGACAAACCCACAACATTCTTCATGATTAGTTTGAGATGTAGGGAGAATGTACACAAATAGGCCTACTATAAACATACCAAGCACTGCACAACCCTGATGCTGCAGACTGAATATTTAAAGTATTTATTTCAATACTTACAGTATTTCTTACCATAATCAGTTACAGTAATCAACCAACAATGAAATCAATGAAACAAATAAAATCTGTAGACAAATAAAAATTACTGTAAAAGTACATACACTTTGACTCTGAAGAAAAACTAAGCAACAAGAATACTGTAACTATTCATCATCTCTCTGTCTGCCTCTTCATCCATCTCCTTCTTCTCCTCTTCCTCTACCTGCCTCCTCCTCTACCTCCTTCTCTTCCTCTACCTGCCTCCTCCTCTACCTCCTTCTCTTCCTCTACCTCCTTCATCTCCTCTTTGAGCTCCCCCTCTCATTCTCACTCTTCTTTTTTTTCTAGCTCCTTCCATTTTTGTTGAAGACAGGTGAACTCAACTACTGCCTTTTATAGCACACCTGTGCTGCGAGTGCTGCGTTTTCAAATTAGCACATGTGTGCTTCCACAACTGCTGGATGTGATTATCCAATTCATTCATTAGTGTGGTCATTGGCAATCCGGGGCTTTGTAATGACAAGGAAGTAACCTCACAATCCTTATCTGTGTCTAAGGTGTGAAAATGTGTGTAGAGTTTTACAAATCACTGTGTGTAATGTTTTGCAAAAAGGGTGAAGCCGACATTGTGTGTAATGTTTAATGTGTGCTAATATGTGGAGGTGTTTTGCTCCTTGGAGTAGAATTTTGCAAATTGTGTGGACATTTTTATTTTAGTGTGTAAACAATCGTTAAAAACTGTAAATGCCACATAAAATGTATCCAATTAACCTTTCAGAGGGCGTGAAATCATTTGACATGACATCGATACAGTCATTAAGATTAATTGAGTTTTGATCAGATCAGTGGCAGCTAAAATGGCTGACTGGCAGGGCCTGATGACATGGGTTGACATTTTATTTTTTTACTTGTTATTACCTTTAATGCATACAAATGCATTTTTAAAGAATGCCATACTTCAGAAACACAAAACAAATAACTCATAACATCTATTCTGTCACCACCATTAGTCTTTACTATGATATAAAATTAATATGATGACAGATGGTTATAAATTCAAGCTTAAGACTGAAGGAAATGGTCAGTTGGATGGTTACATATCCAAGGACAAAGACAGAAACAAGAATACGCGGGTTGTTGCACACTGTAACGCGTGAAACGACACGTCACGAAGACGTAGTCGTGGAACCCATCTCAAACGGACAGTCAACCACGCAATGGAGGATAAAAGCCGCTGAATCTTCACGAGAGCCTACACAGCTTCAGTTTATCCTGATAGTATTTGCGAGTTTCTTACCTTTTAAAATGGAAATTAGATAGCTAGGCTACTGTCTTATTGTGATCTGCGGCAACGTGTCTGCTCAACTTGCAAGTGACAAGCATTTTCAAAGCCATCTTTTTGTTTTAAGGACAGTCATTGGATAACTTTTGGAGCCTCCCAAGGGATTGTTAGTAGAACAGGAAATATGGTAAGTACAACATAAACGTTGCCAGGTGTCATTTTAAGGGGTCTTGGAACATACTAGGAATTTATAAGGAAAATCTTTTGTAGCCAGCATATGTCTACTTTGTGCCATAATCTACCCATGCTCATGAATGCTTTTCCTGCCCTTCCAATAATACAGTATCGATGCATCTGGTAAAAAGTAAATAAGTAGCCTAGATCTGCTCTGATATGCAACGATTTTTTCGTTTTCGTTTGCGGTCACAGTCATTGGATTTCACACGTTTAACACATTAACTACAGTAGGTGAATGGATTTCTTCTTAGATTTTAGAGCATGTTGCACCTATCGACTAGCCTGATTTAATTAGAACAATCAGAAAGCTTTTAAAAGTTGTGTTGTGTTGACTATTGCATAGAGACAAACCAGAAGTGTAGGCAAATGGAGACGTCATTAGATGCCTTCCTCATTTCTTTATGAAATAAATAAAACAAAAATGAATCTGCAGTTCGGGTAGCTTGTGTGTGTGTGTGTTTTTTAATTTAAATGTTTATGGTGATAAAACACCATCTGTCTCCACATATCTCCTCCAACATTGTTTGTCGTTGTCCCCTCGACTCATCTTTATTGTGTCTCAATTTCTCAACCATCACACAGAGCCATTTAAGTCTTCTCCCTCATGTGTATCAGTTGCCAAATGAACAGTTGTAGCATACATCTTCAGAAAGGTTTCCATGTTTGCTGTGGAGCACAGTTCAACACACATTGCCAATAAATTCACCATTCACAACCCAACTCACTTTGTCTGTGTTGAAGGCTGCTCCTCATGCAAGTCACAACACACACACACACACACACACACACACACACAGATGTATACTCACAGGTACAGCCTTTAGTTACACTCATTTTTGCTAATCCACGCACTAAGCCTTCTTGATGCCAGCTTAAAGGTTATAATGTATAGCTGCCCTCTGAGAAAACATATCAGTAAATGTGTTATATACAAAAAGAACATCTCCAGCATTAGAACATAGTGTTTGTTCTACACAAATAACCATGCGGCCTGTTATGGAATGTTGTTAGTTAATGGCTTTATTTCTTTTCATGCAGTTGAATGTATTGGAGGATGAGGTATTGTTTCAGTCAACCATCCCAGAGGCTGCAGATATCAGCATGGCCATTGTCTATGCTATATTTGGTAAGTGTGCTGTTTCAGGCTGAATATGAATTAGAATTTAGTTTAGCGTTTGCATGATGCTGTCACAATTATATGGCACTGTACTGCTTTATGTTTGGACTTAATGAAACATTGGTCTCACTTGTGTAAATATATCTTATTGTACAAAAATATGATTTCATACAAATACAGCCTCTGACACAAACACACACATGCACACACACACACACATATGCACACACATACAGATGGATGCACACACCCACATTGATCTCGCCTTTCAATCATGCCTGCAAACACAAATCTTGTTCACTTTCTCTATAGCATACATATCCCCACGGATGCAGTGAGCATTTACTTATTGAATGATAAAAGCTCTCCGTCAAAGCTAACATGCAGATGTGTGTGCACAGATAAACTCACACTCTTACACACATTTCCTGTATTCTGAGAGGTTTACATGTTCCCAGCTTTGCATGCAGGCTTTGATCTTGAAAGCTGAACGTCAGAACACTTATGCAGGTTAGCGAAGCGCACTGATGAGAATGAAAATCGTTGAAAAACCGCGCTTCAGAATTCCCCTGATGCCTTTTCTCAGGTGAAAGGGAAGATGTTCCCGTTTTTATGCCTGTATTCAAAGTCTATCAATATCAAAAAGATTTGCACGTGTACTCTTTATTGTAATTTACAGCAATGCTTTGCCATGATGTCTACTGCATATTACATGTCCAACACTTGCTTACGCAAAGCACTTCCAATGAGTGCCTCCATTTACAGTTCATTTAAAAGCCTCAGGGTCCATTCCGATATTTTAATGATGCAACACTTAGCTGCACCTGTTAACCTCAAGTCAACTAATTCACGCTGAATTCACTGGCCAGTCTGAAGAGGAAAATTGACATTTCAGGATCAAAACACTAATTTTCAGTAACTTTTGCATATTTTGCACCCAGTACCATGGATAAGTACAGAACAGTGTGAGGTTTTCTGACTGAAGCATCCAATAGATTGCTCTGGCTCCTGACTGATGCTCCATTCTTGTAGGTATGTGCTCGGTGCTTGGGAACAGCATGCTGCTCTATGTCTCCTATAAGAAGAAGCATCTACTTAAGCCAGCAGAGTTCTTCATCATCAACTTGGCCATCAGTGATCTGGGTCTGACTATCTCCTTGTACCCAATGGCGATCCTTTCAAGTGCCTTTCACAGGTAATATGAAACAGTTCTTATATAGCTCCATTTATTTACATCAATTGGTTTCATCCTATAATGTCTCTGCTTAGGAGAGAAAAGCATCATCTCACATACATGGCATGATTTTCACCCAATCATGTAATGATAGGACTGTTGGAACATTTATAGTAATGATCAGACTTTACAGTGGGCTATGAACGGCATCTCATTTTATATTCCATTACAATCGTTTGTGTGTTTTTTTCCCCCTCAAGGTGGTTGTTTGGGAGGACGGCATGCTTGATCTACGCGTTTTGTGGCCTTCTGTTTGGAATATGCAGTCTGACCACGTTAACCTTGCTAAGTTTGGTGTGCTTTATGAAAGTATGTTATCCTCTTTATGGTGAGTATGTCCAATCGTCCAGCCAGGGAAAGGTTACAGAAAAGCATGCAGTAGACCGTGAAATGAGCCAAGAGCACAGTAGATCGGCAAAGATAGAAGTTATTTGTCTTCAGATATTACACCTGAAGAAGATGCTGTGTTTATTACCAGATACAGATATATCAGTCTAAAGTCCTTGGGGCGATACAGAGATTTTCGTACCAGTGTAAAGAAATTGAATTTGGTTTATTTACCATGAAAGGGCAGTATTCAATTTGATAGGTTTATTTGATTAATGGTAAGTGTGTCATATCAATAATAATAATAACAAAATACACAAAAGCCATTTTAATTGCTATTTTCCTATTGCAGTCTTATGCAGATGTAAACTGCTCTGCAGGTAACAGGTTTCAGCCGTCCCACGGACGTCTGCTGGTGGCATGTGCCTGGCTCTACGCCCTGGGCTTTGCGGGCTGCCCGCTGGTCCACTGGGGTGAGTACGGCCCGGAGCCATACGGCACGGCCTGCTGCATCGACCTGCGCCTGTCCAACCTCCACCCGGGTGCCCGCTCCTACATGCTGGTGCTCTTCGTCGGCTGCTACCTCATTCCCTGCGCAGTCATGGTGCTGTCGTACACCAGCATCCTGGTGACTGTGCGCACCACCAAGAAAGCCATGGAGCGTCACATGCCCAAGAAGACTCGCATGGGCAACATCCAGGCCATTATTGTAAAGGTACACAGTATGTGTGTATGCATTTGCAATTTGTACAGTTATATGAGTTGGCTCTCATTTGTCTAGACCTCATCCTTCATCAAAAAGCATGTGAAAATCAACCGTGACAAAATGCTGGTCAGACATCATCCCTTGCAGATAAATGTTGGGCCTTAAGTTTGAAGCGTTCTGAGGTTTGTTAACTCAATTGCAGTGAAGTTGCATCATTTTCTTGCTCTGTTTTTCTCCAATATGCTAAATTATACAGTGTGTCCATTTTACCATTATGCTCTTAATCGTAGATAGATAGGTAGATACTTTATTGATCCCCAAGGGGAAATTATTATTGATTTTATTTTTTTAGATAAATTGTGCCATTTTGCACAGCATGTACAGTTTATTGATATTATTATCTATATTTCTTCACCTGTCTTCACTGCTGTTACACCCAAATGTCCTTGCCTGGACATGAATAAAGTGTTATTATCTGGTCTTAATGAAACTAAATGGGATTTTGTCTAGCAAATGAACTGTATTGGGATCTCTTGCTCCCTCCCATGTCTCATCTCTTCTCCTCTATGCCATTCCGGATGCCATTCCACTCATGAGAGGAATCAAACAGGCCCTTCGTTGGTAGCGCAGTAGTCACTTCGTCTTTCTGCTGTAAAAGTGCCGTAGGTGCTAGTAATAGCACAATATAGGGATATCAAAGGCAAGCGTAGAGGTCAGAGCAAATGAGTAATAGAAATGAACCCTGCATGGCATTCCTCTGTCCACTGTGTTAATAGACGACCCCAATAAGTCTGAGAGCTAATACAAATCTAAAGGAGGTATGGAGCTGCGCAGAGCATGTCCTCAATCATATATGGACTTGCTGACCTCAATAGATAACTCACAGTGATGAAGGACTCATTACTCAATTAGAGTTAATTGTGCTGGCTTTGGCATGGAACATTATGATGGATCTAGTATCTTACTGGTGAGGTTTGTGCCCCAGTATGGCTATTCATTTTCTCTGAGGGGTTTGTGTTTGAGTTTGCTGCATGCTGTGGTGTTTGATTGGCTAAATCAATGGGAGACATGGTGTGTCAAGTGCCAACAGGCATACTTGTGTGCATCCCAAATCCCATAGGTGCCTTGTCCCTGATTTCCTTGTGTTTTGCCAAATTAACCCTGATTCTTTGGCATCTGGCCATACGGTTTTTCCTCAAGTGTCTCTTCTAATGGCTGTAGCTATTGTGGCAATTATGGAATATAGACCACCTGCTTTTCTGTCTACCAAATCAACACTACCAGTACTGTATGTTGGGTGTTCTGTGACAACTGGGAATTCTCGACGCACTGATTGTGTGGGTGTGGGTGTGTGTGTGTGTTCCTACATACAGTAGATAACAGCTCGTGTGTTAAAAGCAGAGTATGCAAAATGCCTAAAATAACGCTCCTCTCACCACAAGTGTGAAGCGCTGATAAACATAACGTTACTCACTCTTGCTCACCTCTCTTCTTCTCCTCCTGGTCCTATCTCCAGCTCAGCGTTGCCGTGTGCATCGGCTTCCTCTCTGCGTGGAGCCCATACGCCGTGGTGTCCATGTGGGCGGCGTTCGGCCACCTTAAGAGCATCCCTCAACTGGCCTTCGCTGTGCCTGCCATGTTCGCCAAGTCCTCCACCATCTACAACCCTCTCGTCTACATGCTGCTCCGCCCCAGCTTCCGCAGGGTCGTGTGCCGGGACCTGGGCGTGCTGCGCCGCGCCTGTCTGCTGGGCTGTACCAGCTCGTCACAGCCCCTCGGCCCCCCGAGGCCTTCCAAGTCGCCCTGCAGCGCCATCGGCATCATGCCACTGGGGAGAAAGCGCAGCGTGTCGCCGCGCTCTTTGGAGCCCAGGGGGAGAGTGTGCAGATGCAGTGACGCGTACGAGTGCTTCCGGAACTACCCTAAGGCCTGTTGCGTGCACCTCAACCCCAAGGCAGCACTTGTGCAGTGCCCCTCTCAGGAGAAGGTCGCACCGGTGACCTCCGACCTGGAAATTCAAACCAAAAGGCTACCCGCCAGCAGGGTGGTTACTAGGCAAAGGACAGAAGACATCGATTATTTGCAGTTCAACTTGGAGACTGTGCCAGGACATGTTAAAGTGGCCTGGCCATAAAGCATACCAATGTCTGACACTGTTAAATTCAGCTTTTCTGATACACAGCAAACTTTGCATTAAATGGATAACATAGAGTATGGACACATACATTTATTTTCTACAGGCTTTCTACTGCAGTTAAAGGAGAATTCCTGGCATTTTTCACCTAGATCTCTGTTTCTCGAGGTCACCGAGTACGGTACAAAAAACAGTGCTACACTCTGGGGGCATGTTAACTTCATGCGTAACGTGATGCACATGCCCCCCAAGTGTAGCACTGTAACTGCCTGGCTACTCCAGCCGTTGGCTGCAGCAACCTGAGCTAGGTAGCAGTGATTTTTTTTTTTGTACCAACAGTACTTGGTGAGCTCAAGAAACAGAGATCTAGGCCTATGTGAAAAATGGCGGGAATTCTCTTTTAAGAGCTCTCAGCACTCAAGATCTCAAGTAATGTACTTGGTACACAATGCTGCAGTGAAGAACAATAACAAATCAACTCATACTGTAATTATAACTTCATCAGGTACCTCAGAAAGTGTGACAGCTGTACAATAATAAATCATGATGTCCATTATCTATCTAAAAAAAAAAAAATTGCCTGTCCTATATGGCCAGGCATTAACCCATTGTTTGAAGAGTGACGTGTTAAATATCAATAGTGTAAACGACCATGAAATAAGACAGGTATGAGGAATAGTATGATTTGAGATCTTTCCCTTTAAATGGCAATATGCAAATGATCAGTGCACTGCACGCTCATACTCCCTTGGTAGCGATGCGGGGTATGCATACCATCTCCAAACTCAGGTTCATTTTCCTGCAGATTTTATTTTCAGGGTCAACAAAAATACACTATAGCATTCCGATTATGCATTCTCTTCGCTGAAGCGCTGAGATTTAAATGGAAAGCGAATTATAAGCACAGACATCAAAGGATTTCATTAATGGCTAGTGGAAAGGCTTGTGATGCTGCCTTTGCTTGGGTCAACTAATTAATACTGCCTGGACTAATATCTTGTGCAGGTTCAAAGGTAAATGGTGGTTCAGGCTTACAGGGAGAGTAATATCAAAACTTCTGTTACTCATTGGGTTCGTAGGATGAAAATATGCAATATGCAGTGAAAACATTTCAGCAGTATCCAACTATAAAACGAGAAATCCCTGTCTGTCAATATGTTGTCCATGTGTGTTTTTCACATATCCCCATCCATCTTTCATCTGATCGACTTGGCAGGTGTATAGGAACCCAAGTGAGTACAGTGTAGACTGTGACATTGGATGTGAAATGTTAAAGATATTAGAAGACAATATTTTGGCCAGCAGCTGTGCTATTTTGGAGTGTGTTGGTCAAGCTGCAGGTGCTCAGCACTATATGACATGCCTACATGAAACATCCACTTCACAGAGCACAATATGCCAGCCTTCTTAGACTTCCGGTTTCAGCGTATGTTGTGAAAGAAAAGTATTGTATGTATTTATTATTTCTTTTGGAAATTGTAAACTAGCCATTTTAAAAAGAAAAGACAGATTGTACAGTAGTTGATATTTTCCTTAATATTTGCCTTTGAATCATTGAGATACTGTATGTAAGACATGTCCACAGTCCTGTTATGTACAAATGTGAATAAATCACAATTGAAATGTTGAAATTACAGTAAGATTATGTCTGTGTTTGATGACAAAGTTATATATTGGCCCTTAAATTCTGTTTACACATCTGTATATTTTTCTGTTAGGCTAATGATGAAATTGTTAACAACGTGCTTTTGACTTGCCATACTGTGTTGCACTCTTATTTATGAAACACATGATTTCAGGGTGTAAGGCAAGAGCAGTCTCATTTTCTTTTCATTTTCTACCTCAGAGGAGATTGATCACAAACATTACTAATTAAGACTCTGAGCTTTAGAATCAGAAAGCAGCAGAAACTGAGTACACTTTAGCTTCGGTACCTTTGACGATAAATAAAAACAATTCAACAGAGGCATGGATTTTGGATGGAGACGTATAGTCTTTACTGATACTAAACATTTTAGTGTGCTACACACAAACTATCACGGCTCATTGGCTCAAAAAGTATTACAATTATTTCAATTCCCAATTGGAAGAGTAGCACATTTTGTCTAATATTTTTGTATTTACCCAGGGGGAAAACATGAAATAGGTAGTGACCCAGAAATGAAGGTAGTGACCCAGGTAGTGACCCAGAAATGAAGGTAGTGACCCAGAAATGATAGGCTAGTGTTAAGGGTTAATTAAAATGTGAGTAAAAGTACAATTCGTCCCCTTAGAATTATAAGGTTCTATCTGACATTTTTGTCAAAATTAAGTTGTTTACATATTCTTATTCTGTGACACCTTAAGAAGATGAGGTGAGGTGTTTCTTGTAGTTGTATGCATTTTTGAACATTATATCTGAAGAGGTTTGTTCCACTTAGCAGTATAACTCTATGGAATTCTAAGACTTTGAAGCTCAATATCTCAGAACTACTCAGAACGTAGATAGAACCCTATAATTCTAAGGGGACGAATTGTGTCAACAAATTATTTTAAAGCACTTCTGGCAGACACTGTTCAGTGATATTCCTATCTTCTAGCAGTTAGTAGCCTAATGCTGTTGGCTTTAACTGAATTATGGTAATGCTATTAGTGGAACCTTTCATTAATTAATACCAGCCTGGAACTGCCCACTCCCAGCCATTGATCACAGCTTGACCTCTTTCATTAAAGCCTCTGTTTTTGTGTCACAGTATTCCTTTTCACTCTCAAATTACAGCCCAGTATCCCCCCCTCGGCAAATTGACATTTCTGACATTTTTTGTTGCTGTTGTGTTGTATTTGGGAGAGGTTTTCTTTTAATGTATTTTCTGATGACATGGTGTCTGCTGTCCTTGAACCTAGCTGGATTACATCCTAATGAGTATTAGAATGTATTATTTTTCTGAAGGCAGAATCTCTACTAGAAGGCATAATATAAGTAATTTCTCTGTTGGTTTCACATTCTTTATAAAAGGTGAATCACTCCTCCTGAAGTGAAATGAATCAGTGAACAGACTATTGACTATTAAACATAGACTGTGATTATCCATTGCTTAAGCATTGATGGTGTTTGTTGTGGGACTGTAACTAGCTGAGACAGGAACTGTGAAATTACTTTGCTGCATATTCCACAAAACCCAGAAGGTTCTGTGCATTATGTTATTGTTTATGGTATTGAGCAGGCACTTTTGTCTAAAGCTAATCATTATCCTGACACACTGCCACAAGGAGGTGCTAATGTCAATGGGGTTCTATAACCCCTTTCACAGGTCAACTCATGGGAAGAGGAAAAGACCGTGGTAGACTTTTTCTACGATATTACGTCACTAGAATTGTTAAAGGCACGAGTCGTCTGTGTCTGTCTGTCATCTCTGAGAGTGTGAGTGTGTGTGTCTGGACTGATGTTGACAAATGTGTGCTTCAGATACTTCCTCAAAAGCTCTATATGAATGACAATGACACAGCATTCTTCAGCCTGTTGGGTTTAGTATCATATAAAAAAAATATTTTTGTTAGTTTCCTCCAGTGGACAAGTTTAAAACATGAAAACAACATACAATAAGACAACATTTAACACATATGAGGCTATAGTTGTCCCTCACATAGCAAACCACTGGCATGCATGTCCAACAACAACTAAGGCCAGCATTACAATGACATCATGATTCTCCATGTTTTTTTTTTTTTTTTCATTTTGTTTTATAGGCTCTTTGAGATTTAACAATACAGCGCGTGTGTGCTTCTATACATGGCAGAGGGGCTTGTAGGACTTCACTTCTGTTGAGTTTGTGGATGTGCAAAAATAAATAATTGAATTGATCGATCTAAACAATAAAGTAGTCAATTCAATACCTATCTGTAAAATTCATGATCAATCTTTTAGACTAATATGCATTTTTTCACAGTTTTCTAGGTTAATTCCCACAAGGACATGGCCAGGGAATTAAATAAAAAATGTTCTGACATTGCCTTTTTCTGACATAGCCTATTGTACTAAAGGCAATGTTTACAAGATGCCAATTTTCACAAGTTCTTATAAATCTGTGGAAAAAAAAAACATACTACATGTAGCCTGACGTAGTTAGACTCAGGCTACGTTTACACGTGGCTGGCTATTTTTATAAACGGACATTTCTCCGTTTTAAAAAATAACTTTGTGCACATCTGTCAGTTTTCAGAAAAGTTTTCGTTTACACTAACCCGTGTATAATATAACGTGTGCTTGAGCTTCTCAGTGTGTAACGAGAAGCTCAAGCACACGTTAGCCAATCAGAATCCCGAAAATAGCAACAACAGCAACGAATCACTTCCTCTTTCTCTTTTGAACTGACTAAAAATCTCCACCTTGTCACATAAATCTCCGTTTGGACCTGTTTAGATGCAAACAAGCAAACAGAGTTTTCCCAAAAAAACGATCAGCGCGGAGTTTTTAAAAACACCGTTTGCGGTGGGGTAAAACCTCCATTTGTGTCTAAATGACAAGGTCAAATGCAGAAAAATATTACTGCATCGTGTTCGTTGTCGTCTAACCACCTCAATTCTATTCAGAATTTGAGTCTGGTACCACACCATTGGGATTTGATAATGGGGCGGGTTTCAACAGGGGGAAAAATGCCTCTGCACACAATTGGATAGACCTAACCAATCAGAGCAACAAAATACAGTATGTGAATACTGTAGTGAGAACAGTCAAAACATCCTTCTTCTCGATAAATGCCTTAATCGCTGTTCCCTCAACAGATGCACAACAGACGCAATAAGGAAATCTACATGTCTAGCTTCTATAGAGACAGCCTTTTTGGTGTAAACAAAATCAACTCAAGCGTGCTCAGGTGACATGACTAGGCACCGTTGCTCATCTGTCCATCACCGTATAAAGCCCGCCAAGATGATTTGATTGGCGCAAACTGCTCTGGTTATCTACAGATTAATCAAATATCAAACAAATTGTTATATGCAACCCTAGTTTCAAAGGGATATTCCACCATTTGGGGAATTATGCTCATGTCAACGGGAGGTTGAAAATGAGCGTAATTCCCCAAATGGTGGAATATCCCTTTAAACATAACTTGACAATAACTTGACATTATTTTGACAGTTTATGATACAATTCAATAAAACAATTTGACCTGTCAAACCTACTGAACCAGATCCTCATCATTAGTACCTCATCAGTTAAATGACAGCACTATTGGACCAACATGGTCCAAACTTTTTTGATTTGGTGTTTTCTGGTGAGACACTGCTCTGTTGTCATTCTGTCGTCATCCAAACAAAGAGGTAAAGGAGGCCACGATACAGGCAAGACCATGAGACTGGGGGCCAGGTAGGAGCTTGCATGTAGATATATAAAACATTCATTCATTCATTCATCATTCATCGTACTCATTTGTTTGGGCTCTTTTGAGAATGTCTCACAAATAAAGTTGATGTCTGTTGTGAAGCCAGTGGGTGCTTGGCAGTTTGACAGATGTTTCAGTCGCCTATCTGGGGACGGCTCCTTTTTTCGGTCACTCAGGGGGCCGTGCTCTCTCGGCAGGTGAGCAGCAGGCGGTGCAGCAGGTCCACCTTGACGCAGTCGCTGAGCGCCCTGTAGAGGCGGCCCACTGTACAGCCCACGCTGCCCTCCTTCATGCGCCAGCGCTCCAGCATCTGGTGCACCTTCTCGCTCAGGCCGTCGCGGCTGTAGTCGTGGTCGATGGTGTCCACCTCCACGTCGGTCAGGCCCAGGCGCCGGGCGCATCGCTTCCAGTTGCTGGCGATGTTCTCCCGTAGCAGCTGCAGGTGGTCCTCAGTCACGGCGTGGTCTTCTAGAAATGCAGACAACCAACCAAACACACGACTCTGACGGGTAATCACTTTGGGACACTAGAGAGTTGAGCCTCTACGGATGGTAGGCTACTGTCCATGCTTTAACACAGTAATTCTCAGTCTTATTCCTGGGGCAATCTTCCCTCTACTTTGCATGTCTCACTCGACTATGGCAGGAGCACACTTAATTAGCTGAATATGTCTGGGCAAGCTAATCGAGAGCAGGATAACTACATTGACTCTACTCAGTATAGAGAATATAACAGGCAGGCGGTAACTAAGAAGCCTGGAACCAGGACTAGGAACCTTTGCATTTAAATCAAATCAGTGTGTATGCAAGAGGAGAGCCCGTCATGAACATGCCGTGATTTAGCTTTTCCCCACATCATGTCAGATGGGAGAGTAACAGTAGTTAGAGAATGACTTACGGTACTTCTGCAGGAGCTCTTTGTACAGGATAGTGGACCCTCCGTTAGACTGAGACGCAATGGAGGCAGGTTCAGGGGAGACGATACTCATTGTGTTACCGTGCCCAATTTGGATGGCACGGCCCCCAACAATGTGAAGGCCTGGTCAGGTTTAAAAAAGGACACACACACACACACACACACACACACACACACACACACACACACACTTCTGAGGCATATGAAATTTACCATAATAAAATGGCTGCAAAAGAGATGTTGATCTTTCAGGGTTATTGGATTTAGTAATAGTGCAAAATAGAGTTTTGGAAGTCTCTCTTACCACCCTCTTGGGAATGCATTCGTCCCACGTTCCCTCGCATATTGCCAGGCATGTAATCTGACTCCGGCACAGGGTAGTTGGGGCAGGACATATTCCGCTCCAAGGGGGGGTGCTGATCAGAATACGCACTCCCTCCTGACATCTGGCTCCGGTACCTTGCATCCGGCACTCCTCCACCAATAGAGCGAGCCATGGAATTGTCCTCTGGGCTTTGCGGGGTGGTGTCAGCTTTGGTCCACGGATTGACAGAGGATGACTCTTGGCAGTGCCAGCGACCGTTGGTGGGCATTGGCAGTGATTGCTGTTGCGGCATGTAGGCAGGCGTGCTGTACGAGGGAATCGGTGGCTGGCAGTGCCCACTCTCGGGCTGGTCAAACTGGCTGTAGCTGCCGTGCTTGTGGTAGTTCAGCTCCTGGGCCAGTTTGTGCTCCAGGACCGGGGACGCGTCCACCTGTAGGCTCGGCTCAGGGCCCATAGCACTGAAGTGCAGGTCCTCGATGCTGGCCTCCACAGGAGCCATCTCGGAGCTCCGCAGAGACGCTGGGGTGTCAGTGGCATGAGTGGCCATATTGTGCTTTTCGGCTGCAACAAGAATGCTTCAGTCAGGATGATGACATTATATCCATGCAAAGAGTATATATATATATATATATATATATATATATAAAAATTAAAAGATATATATAGATACATATTAAAAGAAAAATGCACAGTGGTCTCTTATTTTTTTCCAGAGCTGTATATATATAAAATGTAAGATGAGATTAATTCAAATGTTCTTAGAAATAGCCATGCATTACAGATGTGTAAATCACATCTGAACCTCCCAGAAATGTGTTTCAGGGATTAAGGGATGAAGGCCTGTCTCAAGATAGCCGCTGGCTGAGAGATATATGGCCTGTTGATTAAAAGTGGACTCCTAAGGATCACATATGCACAACCAGGCATTTTTCCATCATTAAAAAAGAGGGCTTACGTGCTATCAGGTCGGGGTGCCTCATTCTGAGAAATTTCATCTTCTCCACCAATTCCTTTGGGCCAGTGTACAAGCCCTGCATGCAAATGAAAAGAGAAATAAAAAGACTAATAAAAAATGTAGGTCAGTACTCAGTAAGAATCATTAGGTGTTTTTTTAACTGAGTTCCTTTGCCATGCTATATAGCTTGTTCATTGTGTTGATTTTACAGTACATGGGAGTGCTGAAGTTCTGACACGACACCTCATGCGGCTCTGTGTCAGGGAGCATACCTACGGGACGCGGGGGATAAGAGATGGGTACTGTCACCGTTACACATTGCAGACAATTAATAACTGACCACCGCATGTGACATCACCAGGAAGAAGTCAACTTGGGAATACAAAGAGAATATAGCTATGCCATCTTGCCGAGTGTTTGTTGAAGGACCTACACCGTAAATGAATGAAATATTGAAACGCGAACACATACCTTACACAATAAACACCTGGATTTTCCGCTCTCCATCCTCCTCTCAATTTCACCTTATACCAATGCTATCATAGATGTTTTTAAATATTTGTACAGGGAAACTGCCATTTTCTGAGACACTCATCATCATTATTAACTTTATTGCTAGACCTGCATTACAGAACAGGTCACTTCTTGAGCAGTATCCTCATACAGTCATCATAAGCACCCTTAAGCTTCTATATGCTTGCCTTTTAAAACTTAATCCATGAGGGAGCAGTATACAAAGGAGTGCAATATGCTTTAAACAGGCTAATTTTGACGTCATCTGTGCTCATGTGGAATTTTCTTGCCAGCATGTTGTCTTGGGCATATGATATGCAACGCTGCTTATAAGCCACAGGTAATGTGCGATGGGTACAATGGAGGGAGCAGGAAGAGTGGGAAGAGTAAGAATTAGAGGAGGCCGAAGAATAGGACGTGGAGGTGAAGAAGTAGGAGGAAGAAGAGGAGGAAAAGGATGCAGAGGTGAAGAAGTGAGAGGATGACAAGACAAGGAGGTGAAGTTAGAGGAAGAGGACAAGGAGGAGCAAGAGGAGGACGAGGAGGGGGAAAAGAAAGGGTAAGAAGAGAAAGAAATAGCCCTTTTACAGACAAAAAAAAAAAAGAGTCTACATGTGGGGATATTGTCATGTCAGGCCTGGATACGTCATTCCAGAATATATTTTTCCCGGTGACTTGGACTAGGACATTGCATGTGATGTAGACGGAATTTTGAGAGAGACGACCCGATGTAGACTGATTTGTTTTGTCTCAGTGAAATTGCTATTTTGTGTTTTGACTTGGAAAAACACACTTGTGTTTATTTTGATGTACTTGAAGTTTGGATCCCTGTATGTTTACAGAACTATGACAAAAGTATGACCTCAAACTGACATAGTCTACCTTGTGCACAGAGAAAGCAAAAGCCACATGTGTTTTTTATTCAGACCATCAGTGTGTAGTTGGCACATTGTGTGCTTACTATTGTGATGGCTTGTGTTTACTGTTTGATACGAAAACATCATTTTTACGAAGGTGTGAAAGGTTAAGCAAGGTGTGTTAGCTTTTGCAAGTACAATGTTCTGCTGATTGGGTGAAAGTTTTTCCTATTTGTGTGTAGAGTTTTGCAAAAAAAGCCATAGTTACAAAAAATGTGCTTAAGCAATCAGAAAAAACTGTAACATCAAAAAATCTAGACTGGAGTAACTCAACATTTGACACCTCCTATATGTTTAGTGTTCTAAAGACGTCAAATAGTCTGTTATCGTTACCAAATTGATAGTCAAGGAGCCAGAAATGAACACGCATGGATGGCTATAAAAACTGTGCCTTCATTATACAACTAAACACGAGAAAATACTTTTATAACCCTTGAACCAGCTCTTTACTATGTGATCTCAATTACATAGTCAATCACATAGATGGCAATACAACATTTGTTTGCACCTCCAACAGCATGGTGTACCTGGTTACCTCCCAAAAACGCCCTCAAACGCCTGTATGTTTGTGTGAAAGAATGGTTATTGACTCTGTCAAAGGCCTTAGAGGCATCAATAAACCCAATTAACACTGCCTTATGTTGCCTCCTTCAAGGCATACATACACAAGTCAGTACCAAGCTCAGTTTTGAAGCCAAATCGATTGTAAGTAGTAAGGACATAGACAATCAAGCAATATCCTTTCCAGTACTTTAGATATCAAACTGGCTAGGGCTATTGGCCTATAATTATCCAAACTCCCAACCTTGCCAGCATTGTCCTTGATGGCAGGCATGAGAGTAACAGACAACATAGATTCAGGTACCACCTTTGCACCTTTTAGCAAACGTAAGATGCTCTGCTGTGATGTGGTCTGACTCACTTGCTTTCTTATCAGTTAGCTGTGCTACTGCCTGACAGACTTAACTGGAGGTGATTATCTCTGGATTCCTGTTGACAATATTTGCCACTTTAGGGGATACTGAGCCTAACCATGACAAATATCTCTTGGCATGCTTACATTCGACACTTAGCCTACCTTGAGTTTCTGAATGTCCCTCTCCACGTCATTCTGTAGGCGCTCCTTGTAGAAGGGGAGGAACTTCTCGTACGCCTCTGCAGTGAACACAAGTGTCCGCGGAAGATAATGAGATAAACTGCAGTCACATGAACTTAATAGAGTTTGCTGCTACAGCTGCTGTGAGAAGCCACTAGCAGGAAACATTATACGTTCTTCAAAACATAACGGAGGTTTTAATTGTATGGATGGTGCAGCAGATGAATAATGTTCTACAGTAAGTGTGTGTAAATGTAAATGGCCCAATCCCAAAGTGAGCCCTGAGGACTAAGGACTAAAGACTCACAGACTTAATTGATCTCAGGTGCTGAGTGAGTCCATGTGTGAGGACACATGGGCTCAGATAGGTATAAATGGGATTGGGACAGCACTTCACGAGATCACATGTACCTTGGCGACGATTACATGTAGGCTACCTTGGCGATGTTTAAAAACAAATGGGTCATTCTACGAAAACGTGCCATTTTATGTCCCTCAAACAAAAGTGTCTTGCAAAGCTGAATTAACAATATTTTTTTCATAATTATTTTATATTTTAGGAAATATAATAATGGTAAAAATTAATTATTTACTTTTTAAGAATTCATCATTTTTTTAAAAGGATTTTAAGCACTTTTCGTATTAGGAATATTGCAAAAGCTGTAAAAATTGCTTGTCCCTCGGTATGACTTGTCTAGTATCACTGGTTATTTAGGATAAAAAAAAGTCAAATTATCATAAAAAAAAAATACATGTACAAAAAGCCTCAAGTGTTTGTTCATTGGATCATTTGGATCATTAAACAATTTTATTTTGAATGTTTTTAAAATTATGAAAAAATCAACATTTTACACATGTCCCCATGTTGTCGTCAACCCTGTTACTTTTGGATAAAAACCCCCTTGGAGAAAATGAACTGTGCCAAAAGTTACATCATTTTCAGGAAGTGATATCCCCTGCCTTCCAGGAAGTTAATGGTGAAAAGACCAGAAAAGTGTTGTTCTCTTTTAATGACTTTTATTACGGTTTTGCTCTGTCTGACAGAAGGGGACAAGCTAGTTTGGTCAACCCTATTACCACAAAATCATGCATTAAAAATTATTTGATTAAAACATTTAAATGTAAATATTGAACAGCATTTTAACCTCTCTTGAATGCACACCATGTGGTGTCATGGTGTCCACCACATGGCTAGTAATGGCTGCCAATAACAATATTTCATCAACCCTGTTAATGTCAACTCTGTTACTGACAATCCTAAAATCGAATAATTCATGTGTTCAACACCAGAATTATTTATGTAACACATAGTAATTATTTGTATAATATTCATGAATAGCTACAAGACCACTCATATTATTTTATAATAATATATTATTTTTTTGGTAACAGGGTTGACATAGCACACATACCTCCATTGACTATTTGTTAAACTAAATAAATAAATAAATAAGATGTTATTTTTAATAAATAAATAAGATGTTTTTTTGAGAGGTAAGAATCTACTTCATCCAAATAGGTGCTTCAAGATTTTAAAAACAGTACTTTGAAAATTAGATATTTTGAATGCAAAACGGCACGTTTTCATAGAATGACCCAAATATGTTGCTGACACTTGCACCATGCACGTGTGTCATGCTGTTGTTTACCTTTGTAATTTCCGGATTTCCTTATGGTCTCCGCTGTAAACGTCACAATGCTTTGAACTGTGGGTAATTCCCTTTGGTGAAGTCTGCACCAATGCAGACTCACAGAAAGGGCTCGGTAAGTGTGTACTCAAACCCTCACGCCCTTTGAAATGCGACATTGGGACAGCCCTAAGCCCTTGCGAATTTCGCGAGAACGCACAGCAAAGTCCGGACTTTGGGATTGGGCCATTGTATTAAACATTAAATGTGTATACTAAAATCTACAAAATTTCAAAAAGAATGAGGCAGAGTACTGTACTAATGTGGCACTGCATACTTAGGACACACGCTAACCTTTGAAGGTTGGGCGCTTTAGAGGGTCCTGGTCCCAACACTGCTTCATCAACGAGATGATCTCTTGCGGCGTGTCTTCTGGAATTCTCTCTTCTTCTGGCCGATCCCCCTTGCGCACACACTGACAGATATGGTCCTCAGACCTAGCATCTGATAAAAGCCACAAAGTCCAGTTTAGACTGCTCTGAGTTATTGTTCTTGGTGTGAACATCACTTTATACATGGTACAGGTATTTTGCAATACATGTGCATACAGGGATTATTAGCCACAAATTCTCCTGAATACAATTCATATACCTAAGATGATTATGTCAACTACTAAGAAAACTGGACATGTGTTTTTCAAAAACAAGGCATCGCATAACACAGAGATGTCAATGAGTTCTCACTCTCATATGGTTCGCTGTTGGTCAGGATTACCCAGACGACGATGGCAAAGCTATAGATGTCCGACTTCTCGGAGGAGCGGGTGTGTATGCTCTCCAGGTGCTCAGGGGCCATGTAGTAAAGGGTGCCTGCACCACGCGCACAGCCGCCACGACCTGATTGGCTCTTCCTGCGAGACTCCTCCTTGGTCAACTTGCTCCACATCTGACAAGTGGCTAAACCCAGGTCTGCAATCTGATACCCACACGTAAATGCTGAACACTGAACTTCACATTGACTCATTATATAACATATTTTACGGACCATAAGTCACACTTTTTTTCATAGTTAAACATTGTTATGCAAATGCACAAGTTCTGAGCACTTTCAGTCAGAGATTAGGGCCTGCACTATGCCTAAAACACTCGTACCGTAAATCCTCAAATTATGGCCGGGATTCTATTTATAGCCGGGCCTCAGATTCGGGCAAATAAAGGCTGGCCCCCAAATAGCCTACAAGCTGGGGTAATAATTGCCTACATGGTTTCGATTTATCTCAATGAAATAAAAGAGCTCTTCTTAATATTTTATATTGTTGGTTGGTTTAATACTGCCAATGAAAAGTCGTCCTACACCATGGGTCTCCAACACGTCTTTCTCAAGCTACCAGTCGCTTGCCGCTCCCTTCTGAACTTGCCAGAGGCTGAAGCAGTACTAGCCTACATTTAAACACAATTGTTGCCGCGAGGCATTCCAGCCTACGAATTTAATAAAAAAAAGTAAATCATGCATAGGCCTAATTTAAAAAAAAACTCAATTTAGGCTACTTTAGGCCTACTTGGCTATGCAATAAGGTTTTCATTACAGCACAGCACACGGTCAATGAATGAATGAAAGCGGATGCCTTGTCTCGCAATAAACATCGGGTGGGAATCCCAGTCAGTGTTTATACCGGATCTGTGTTTGCATATGTAGGCTAATACGTTTCATACACGTGTTTCAACACTGCATTTCGGTCATTGCTTTTACCTTACCATCTTTTTCTCTAGTTCTCGGAGGTAGCCTCCCGAGCATTTGCTCTGGTGCCAGCTTGTGCCTCCACATCGCCCAAAATGCTTGATTGCATTGCATTCTCCACATTTATAGCTACATTTTCATGTACCACAACAGCATTTCTGTTCAGTGAATCTTTTGCTTTACAATTACCGTCGGGCCCTCCTCGTTGGCCGCCTTCATTATCACCTGGCTCGCCTCAGCTTTGTCTTCATTAACATTCCCGGTAAATTCTCAATCTTTTTGGCCTCTGTGTGTCCAGTTACATAGTCTCTGTCTGTTCTTGGTCTTGGATTTTTTTAAATACATTTCTAAATTTGCTACTTATATATATGTTTTCCTCTTCATGACACATTTTTTGACTGATGCGACTTATAGTCCGGAGCATTTTAAAAATAGCATATAAGTTAATGCAAAATCACAATAAATATAGTTAGAAAAAAAGTCAAACATTTAAGCAAAGACTCTCACAATCAAACTTGCAGTTATGCTCTCTCTTCCACTCTCTCTCTCTTTCTATATCACGCACACGCACGCACGCACATGCACATGCACATGCACACGCACACGCACACGCACACGCACACGCACACGCACACGCACACACACACACACACACCTACCTTAATATGGAAGCCATCATCCACCAATATGTTCTCTGGCTTCAAATCTTTGTGAATGACACGGTTCTCTGTTAAGTACACCATGCCTTCAAGTATCTCTGCAATAATTCTTCCTTTGATGGACAGTGGAACAGACACCTTTGGTAGAGAGAACCCGCAGAGACACATTTAAAATAAATTAAATCCACTAGTCAAGGTAGAAAAATTGCTGACAGTAAAGGTGACACAATTTTTATTCTCCATGATGCACAATATAGCTTGATGGTCTTTTGTGCCCCCACTGTCGACTCCAAGGCAGCTAATCCTAACCCCTAACCCTTGCCTAACCCTAGCGCCTCCGCCTACCTTGAAGTCGACAGTGGGGGCCCAAAAGACCATATAACCACAATATAACACATCTCCTGAAAGATCATAAGAATTCTTCTATCCTACCCAACCTAATATACTGTGTGACATCTAAATTTGAACTGTGAGCGTACATAGCTCCACATTCGGCAAGGGCTCAGTGCAAGCTCACCTCCTCCAGCATGTTCAGCAGATTGCCCTTTGGGATGAGCTCCATGACCAGAGAGTAGTCCCCATCCTCTAGGATCACGCCCAGCAACTTGACCACCCTCTCGTGATTCAGTCTCTTCATCAAACTGCCCTCATCCAACAGAGATTGGCGATGACCTCTGGAGCAGGAGGAAAAATGAGAATGAGTTCGGCGACTATTCACCACAGATGGACATGCAAAGGCACCAATTACCATATCAACTACTTCAACTACATTTTTAATTATAAAAGTATTCCTGAGACTGGCATGGCTAAAGTTCAAAGAAACAGCTTGGTAGGACATTCTGAATCAGGAACAAGTCTTATGCTGATTCTCTCTTATTAGGCACAATGAAAAAACAAGTAAAGTCTGTACCCTTAAGTCTAGTCTTTTTTATGTATATCCTAGTTAAAAATGGTATTACTCACTCGTTTCGCGGTGGACCTGTGTACACAGTTTTCATGACTACTTGGCCAAGTGTTTTGTGATAGCAGAGATAGACCTCCCCAAATCCCCCGTAGTCCAATGGCTCTTTCTTGATGAGGTCGGATGACTTCATATTTATATCCAGCACCATGGCCATAATTGCAGACTCTTAAAAAACACATGCTGTGGTCAGAATACAACACAGAGACTTTATCACACATGTTATGAGATATCTGGTTCCTGATATTCGGTTTTCTCCGAGGCAGAGTTTCACTAAGCTGTTTGCCGGCATCAGGTTATTGCTGTCGTAGTGGGTGCAGACCAATGATTGTAAAAAATCCTTTTCAAGTGTGACTGGTCAAGCTAGTGGTAGTAGTGTAGTGTTTATAGATAAGTAGTGTTTATCGCACCATGTACATCCTTGGACCCTGAAGCTATTGTTATGCTTCTTTGGAATGGTTACTGTAATAGTTTCATAAACTGACAAACAATGTTCTACAGAGAAGCATAATTTTGAGCAAGTAATAATAACAAGCAGTTATTAACAGTACTTTGAGGAGTGTAATGATTATGCCTCCACTCACTGACTTATTTGGTACTCTAGGTTGTGGGGTCAAAGGTCAGGATTGCTTGTGGTCAAAGGTCAAGGTCTAGTTTGCTCCCTCCAGGGCATTCCCAGTTAAAAACAGATATACTCAGAGATATACTTTCCCTTGAGTTTGGTTTGAATTTGAAATGATTATGATTTTTGCCAATCTATTGCTTGTGTAAACCAGCTTTAGGGAATACGTTTGCACTATTTGGATTAAAAGACAAAAGGTTTGTTTATTAGTGTCAGTCTAATTTCTGTATTTCATCTTTTATGTGATTTTGCATCTGGATTAGGCCCTACTGTTGTTTTTGTTTTCAACAGGCCTAATGTTAATCTTGTTAAGAATAGACCAGCATGCTTTCATTCACAGCAGTAACAGTAACAATGTGAAACTGTCTGAAGATAAAATGATTACCGTACAAGCGATGAGGCAGTGGTTTGACACAGTATTCAAGCGTTGCGACTTTGAGAAATAGCATGAATAATGTGCATGCCCGCGATGCTACAAATGAGAAAGCATGTATCTGTTTATTTCCACACACAGAAAAATTGATTGTGTGGTTCAGATGGGAGGTTTCTTGCTATTCTTCATTAAATCAAGTAGTAGGCTAGGCTGCAGCCGCTCTGATTAAACTCCGCCCAACTTAGAATGGCAGGAACCAGTGGCTGAAACTTGGAAAGTTTGTAACACGGAAGCAGAGAATGTCGGAAGCGAGTCAATCAGGCACGATACATGCTCTATTATTATTCATTTTCCAACGAAGTCTAAAAACAAGAGAAATTATCTATCCCCACGAAAAGACAAATTTACCATACAATGTAGATTACCAAAGGCTCATTTGATTAGCTATGCTTTTCACAAGCTGTTGAACTTAACTCAATAGACTGATGTTAGCCTAATAATACTCATAACGAGAACATTATAGCAAAACTAGCTGGTCATAATTTCCAGCAACCAGCATGTGGCTAGAGCCCTGCACAGACTTATTGGATAGTAGAACAATGAACTTTTATGAACACATAAAATACGGAAGCTGGGTGCCTATCATTCAAAGACATATTATACCTGATGATATACATTTAACAACATATTCTGGCGTTCATATGGACGTTAATATAAAAAGGAAAAGTAAACACACGTATAACGCTTCTTACCGTTTCACATTGATAGTTTTCCGGGATACACTTCTGGTAGGCTAGCCTTCTGTAGTTGCGATGAGAGTCGGAAAGTGAAACTGGTTCGAACTACTCCTCGGCCAGACCGTAATAATCAAAAGAAGAGGTGATGAGGTTTTTTGTAGACCGCACAGCCTAATAGCTTAGATGGCTCAGTCAGATAGGCTACACAACGTGCTGGTATGGTTATGGCTATTATATTTAACCAAGGCAACTTACAGAAAATGACATAACATGCTTAAAATACATGCTTAACAGTAACAGTTTTAAAAAGTTGGCAAGCTTACATTAAGCAAAATATAGCCAAGCCTATACAGCCTAATATACAATATCAAATAGGCGGAAACAAACAAAAAACAAATAGCCTATATAGGCCCTAGCTAACTGTACATAACTGTAAGAATTATTAAGTGTGAGCTGAACAGAAGTCTTTAGACCATGGACAACTACAAGTAGCCTAATTCCTCACTTTTCTCATTTTCTCTTTCCACCAGAAACAGTGTGGCTATTTATTTGGTCTAGTCTTGTGAAAAAAGTCAAGATACATCAACAGCTGTCTTAACCCAGAATAGACTCCACTATGTGTTTCCTAAGCTCAACAGGGCCTGCTGTCGGATTCAGCAACAGAGGGGGCATTGGATTTCCAGGGGCGCACTAATTTTTTTATTGTCAGAATAAGCATTTTCATTGGGACAGGGGAATTCACATGCTTTAAGAGCGACACCATGTCATAAATAAATAATTGTCCCAACGTCATGTTATTTAAGCTATCATGTGTGGCATATTGTAGGCTTTGATTGTTGGAAGTCATTGTTTGGATAAAATCATGTCAAATGACTAAATGTAAATGTTATAGGCTACTTGCTGATGCCCTGATAGATAACTGATCAACTGTAAACTATTACAGTGCACTGTAATACGTTTACAGTGAAGTGCTGTGAATTCTTTCCGTATCACTGTAATACGTTTACAGTGAAGTGCTGTATTCAGTGTTGGGCAAGTTACTGAAAATTAGTAATTAGTTACAGTTACTAGTTACTTCTTTCAAAAGTAATTCAATTACGTTACCAATTACTGTATATCAAAAGTAATTAGTTACTAGAGAAAGTAACTTTTGAGTTACTTTTAAGTCTGCTTTTAAAATGTCAATATGAACAGTACTGAACAGTCACACACACAATAAACCTAATTTTTGGACCTATTTATTGTAGTTTCAACTGGCCTTCAAATCAATAGCCTTGTGCATGAGTTCTCAAACTTTTTCCGACCACAAAACATTCTACAATGCATGATCAAAGGCCTCCCTGACCTTGTTTTGCGCCACCCTCACCATCTAGGTGGTTTGATAGATATGTACAGTACACTGCCTACTGCTTGCCTACTACTTGCCTTCTGCAATATAGTAATAAGTTATTATTATCATTATTATTGCAATCCTTCTGTAGGCTACATGGAATTCGTTCAATGGGATGTAATGTGAAACAATGTTAAATGGCCTATTTTCAAAGCAGTTATTGTCTGCTCACACACACATAACCTTAGGTTATCCTCATCCTGCTTTGAACACAGTTGTATTATATAGCATTTTAAGCACCACCAGTTTGGGAAAAGCCTGCGCTGCACAAGTGCTGACCTACCGAAATAAGTTCTAATGCATCCGAGAGTTTGGGATTGTCGCGCACTATGCAGAAGGTTACTCTTCAGCTGATAAGGTGTTCCAGAGAGAAGTTGCATGTTCCGTCGCAGACAAATGAATCCATAACACCATGGACGTCAATTCCGATGTAAACATAGCCTACTGTGCAAATAACTCAAGTCGCTGTTACGTACGGTAGGCTATTTGGAGGTTTCTTTATCTGGTAAGTGAAATCTGCATTTTCCTCTCGAGTTAAACGTGTGCTTGCTTGTGCCAAGGCTATAGGCTACCGTAGCCTATTGGTGTTGTGGCGTGGCTATGTTGTAAGAATGAGAAATTGATATAATGAGGCTTTTGCGCAATAGGCGAAAAAGAGCGGAGATAAACAACAATGCGCTTTTACTGTAGTGGATCTTACGAGATGGAAACGAAAGGGAAAAGGCTTTTAAGATGCCCATTTAAATTGTAGCGTAATGCACTCTTGTGTGTTTTAGCATAAATCCGAAATAAGGAGGAATGTGAGGAGGCTCCTATTAACTGTAAAGAATGCATCTGCAATCTAAACATGAAACACAATCGCTGGAAACACAGCTAAGGTCGGGAGACAAAGCAGCAAATGTGCATCTTGTCTGCAGTCGTTCATTCAAGATCAACAGAGTAACGCAAGTAACGAACTCTTTGAAATTTCAGTAATTGTAATTGCGTTACTGGATTTATAAAAATACTTCGTTACATGCTCGTTACCACTAAAAGTAGTGGAATTACAGTAACGCGTTACTTTGTAACGCATTACTCCCAACACTGGCTGTATTACACTGCATACGGAAAGCATTCACAGCACTATAAATGCACTGTAATACGTTTACAGTGTGCTGTGAATACTTCTGTATGCACTGTAATACGTTTACAGTTCAGTACGGAAAGTATTCACAGCACTTCACTGTAAACGTATTACAGTGCATACGGAAAGCATTCACAGCACTTCACTTTTTCCACAATTTGTTATGTTTCAGACTCATCTTAAAATGGATTCAATTTCATCAGTGCAGCTCAATGCCTGGTTTTTTCCACACACAATGTTGGGAATTAGAGCCAAATAGTTCAGTCTTTGTTTCATCAGACCAGATGATTTTACTTCTCATGGTCTGAGAGTCGTTCAGGTGCTTTTTGGGAAACTCCCGGCAAAAAATGGCTTCCATCTGTCCACTCTACCATAAAGGCCAGATTGGTGGAGTGATGCACTGATGTTTGTCCTTCTTTACGCTTCTCTCATCCTCTCAAAGGAACTCATGATGTCCTTCAAAGTGTTGAATCAATTTAATCCATTTGATTTATCATGATGTCCTTCAATGCAGACTCATCTTAAAATGCAGACATTTCGTGACAATTTGTCAAGAGTTTTCTTAGTCACCACAAGCTGAACTTTGCATTTGTTAGAATTCTTTAGGATTGTGGTGCCACACCATACCAGAGTGGGGTGGTGTGTTAAAGTGGACTGTTCTGGCGACTGAACTCTCCATAGCCCAATCAATAGACTTATGCTACCCTCTACTGGTCAAATTAATCACCACAACACGTCGAATTTGGTCAACTTGTCATGGAATGTGGAAAGGCTAAACTCATGCCTATCTGATTATGAGGCAGATGGTGTTATGCGAATTCTAACATCTAGGCCTACTAAATCATTCCATTATTTATCAGGAAAACATATGATGCGTGAAAGCCACTGGAGGAAAATAAAAATAAAACAAAATTGGCAAAAAGCCACACAAAAATGTCCCAAATAGATTTTAATCATATCTGACCATTAGTAGCTAGGCTACTATAGCCTAATAGCCTTTAATTAATCATTCACTGTACGTTTTTTTTGTCTAGCATATCAGCTATTAACTAGGCCTACACCCACCGTTCATTTTAGCATCGCCTTAATCCACATAAAATTCAGCAAAACAAAGTATTGAAATTGGAAAAAATATAGGCTATTATTAAGCTTAATAAGAGGAGCCCTTTAACCGAAATATTGCAGTAGACCTGAATGGTAAGCAACACAATACTGAGTTGTGGACAGTGATGTGGTCTTGGTTTAAGAAACTACATATCCCAAAACCCCCTGCGAATGATTTTAAAGCTCACTGAGTTTTGTAGACCAGTCCAATTGCTCTCGAAGCGCTCGAGCCACTGAGACCAACAAATTGACTAAACTAGGCTTCAGTGCATGACAGTTTTGAAGGGCATCTCAGTCAGGATGGGAAATGGAATCAACAAGGTACAATTTAATTTAATTTAATTAGTTCAACGACGTATTCATTGCTTGTGATTAGCCTACAAAGTGTATGCATTTGTCGCGTGATTTGACATTTGTTGGCGATTTGTGTGTTTGCGTCTAAGAATGTGAACTTCTACTTCAGTTGCGGTTTGCGGTAACCGAATTCTTTATCCGGTATGGTGACCCAGTTCGTTAGCAGGCTCCGTCCTGTTTATAATACCTGAACAAGGCTAGACGAATGCAAAGCTACATCCTACCCAGACGTATTTGCACCCACAGTGTGGGCAGCTGTATACAGCTTTTAAATTAGATACAGCTGTCACTAAATCCTCCAATAGGACCATCAATTGTTGAATGAATGAATGACGAGCTAAATTCCTAAAGGTCAATGAATAGCCCAATAATAAACCTGTGTAACAAATCGCGATGCATTATTTTATTTGCATGGTTAGGTCAATAGTCAATGCATAGATGGATCATTGGCGTGCTGCTGAGCCATCTGAGTTGGCTGCATGTTACTCATTCTTGGTAGGGGAGTCTTAGGAGTCTCGTTCACCTCTGACCGTTCTGCACAGGACAGACAGACAGGCAATGACTAGGCTACACACGCGAGTCTTGCCTCTTGGACTTACGTAACCGCCTGTAGGCCAGCAACATGTGTCAGTACTATATTAACGAACGGGATTCCTTGACACATTGTAACTTTAGCCTTGCTGTCGCGTTGACCAAGCTCACAGTCGCTCAGCTTGGCCAAGGTTGGCTGGGATTCGGCGATGGTCTGAACTGTGAAAATATAGCTTAGGGAACGAATGCACCTGGTCCCTAATAAAGTCCCACACAACATAGCCCAGTTTACCACACCTTTTCATTCATTTTTCCCTTTGCAATTCCAGGTCATATTTAATTTGTGTTCAGAATTCTGAAACAAAATGTATAAAGATGAGTTAAGATCATGTTGCTTATCATTTCCTAATTTCCACATCCTTTGTGTCAGGTTCTACCTGACCTCTATTTGGGTAACTTCAAAGGTAAGAAAAATACACTCCTTTGAAATGACATACATTTTTGCCAGTCTTTGGATGGATGTTTGAAATGTGTTTCTCTTCAGATGCAAGGGACAGAGAACAACTAGCAAAACATAACATCACACATATTCTGTCCATCCATGATACAGCTGCTCCTATTCTTCAGGTAAAATGAAAGCTCAAAACCATATTATTCTGGTGTATAATTAGCAGCAACCCAAACCTATATCATTGTACATAGATGAAAGTTTGTATAGCTGTCCTATAATGGAACCAACCATAAGGTGACAGTATCTCCACATGTATGTCAGTATGAAAACATTACTTTAATCAGTGTTTGCTGAAAAGAAAAGAAAATACATCCTTATAAAATGGATCATTTCATACCTGTTGTGTTCCTACTCTTGAAACCAAAAGTATGAGGAAAGGCTTTATGCCACAGTCACAGTGATTTCCATACCGATTTTTATCAGGTGGGGTGACTCGTAAAGGAGATCTAGTCTGTGATTTTCTTTCCATTTCCAAGTTCGGCTGGCCCATGTACAGTAGGCCTAGCACTACAGTATGTTTACAAATATGCATTCTTGGATGATGGTTAAAATGTTAACATCTGAGTATTACACTACATCAACAAAAAGAGCAACCACTTAAACAGGGCCAAATGCGTCTGCCAAGTAATACAGTAAGTGTAGATGTAACCGTAATATTATTCAATGGCTGGAAAAATCTGATGAGCAAATTGTGCATTACAGATAAAACTACCAAAATGGGTATGATAGAATGAGGTCAAAAACAGGCAACCATGTTAAAACATCCAGTAGAGCAGCTCTGCCTGTGCACAGTGTCACAGCTTTTAAGGAGACAATCAGCAGAACGAGCTACAAACAGAGATTCTTGTTCTTCTCCTCTCTCCTGGAATGCACACGGAACAGTGAGCCCCTAGACAGATACAAGGACTAGTAATCATCGGAATGCCGTTCTGTTCACATGAGCCTGCTTCCTGTTTTTGCTACCCCCCCCCCCTCTCCCCTCCCCTCCCCTCACCATCACCACTCTTCACACTCACACCCACCCCCCTCTGCTAAAGCGTCTAGTGGTAAGGTCCAGGGAACGGTGATGGCATGTGGCATGCATTCTCTCTCAGCCTGTGTGGCCTGCGTGGCTTGCGTGGCCTGCTCTCAGCTTTCACTCTGGTGTGGGCAGCGCTGCGTGGTCCGTGCCAGGCCGTCATTAGCCCTTTGGGGGGAGCTGTCATCAAACTATGCCCATTTGCTCTCTTGAGCTCCCGGATTCAGGGCAGAGATGATGAGGTCAGCTTTTATTTCAGGGTCTTTAGAGGGTGTCTTCTATTAGACTTACCAGTGAAATCACATTCCACATTTAGAATAATCTCAGTTTGTATCGGCTTGTGTCGACTTGGTAAATGTGGTGTAAGAATAAAAGACATGAAGTGATCTAGACCCTTTCAACTGTTTAAACAAACATGTGTTCTTAAGGCATTTCCGGTGGCAAACAACTAATGGTAACATGGTAAAATGTTTTACAGTTGACAATTTGTACTTTTGTGTAGAGCTAAAGGGTCTATAGAATGCCAGGTGTGCAGTCACACATGTATACTGTACACACACACACACACACACACACACACACACACTTACACACACTTACACCATGTCTTAATGAATATAACTCAACACTTGTTTGGTTGAACAGGTCTCCTAGGCTGTGTGCCTGGAACAGTGAGGCGTGAGGAATGAACTGGGGTTTCTCAGAGTTAGAGGCAGCGACCTCATCTTATCTGAAATTGCACACAGAGATCTGACCTGATCAGAGACATGTCTAGTAGCTCCACCTCTACTGTGAATCCAAATGATAAGAAACCCCTTTCCTGCAAGGGTAAAATAGAACATGTAAAATGAAGGGAAACATGTTGACTATTTATCCACAACTTGGTTGATATTTTACAGAATAACATGAAATCTTTGTCCTGTATTTGGCAAAAAAGAATATAAAGGTTCTTAAAAAGAAAGGCATACCCAGTATTTTTAAATACTGTACATTGTCAGATCCTTAAACGCTGGTATCTGAGACATTTCTAAATGGCTGAAGAAAGTGAATGGTGGCATTGTTGATTAAGTGGCCTCAATCACTTTTTCAACCATCATGGCTCTTTTGGAAATATAATGGCTGGTTTCATTGTGTGTGAAAATGGGGAACACCAGTCAGGGCCTCTCATCACTGAACACAATTCGTGCATTGACTGGATGAGTAAAAGCAGTCAGGGAAGCCTTTCATTTGAAATAAATGGATGTTGTTGCAAGACATGTTACGGTGTGGGCGAAAAAGAGGAGCACTCATTTGCAAGCTGCCTGAGATTTGAACAGGCTTCATGTTAATATTCCCTGGCCGGCCATCAAAAAATAAGAGCGCTCAAGCACTCCTGGAAAAAAGATATATATCGCAACAGATAAGAGATTTGCATGGGAAGTAGACACAGCGTTTTTCAAACATTTATCTGATGATGATTAGTTCAGTGTGGGAATATGCCATTGAAGTGCTTCATACATTATTTCTATTCTGAAAAAACTGCCCATCTAGTTACAGTAAATGTGTCACTAGTCTTTTGAAACAGATTCCTAGTTAAATCAGAGACTTTCTAATGAGGAGACACAGCACTCAACGAATCTCCCATAGACATGTATGTGGTTAGTTCGTAATGCAAACATGGCAGTCGTCTACACATATTCTGCCCCTTCCAAAGGTTGACACGTGAATACATCCTGCCAATCATGTGTTGTGATACCGCATCTGGAGCGAGGTTGATGTGTCGTGATTCGTGAAGCATTGCACACGCGCAGTTCTACCCGAAATCGATGCCCAATTAGTGCCCAAAAAGCGTTGCAATATGGCCACCGAGTGGAGGGACTTGCCTAAAAGGACTTTGGTTAAATACATCCCATATTGTTCAAGGATTAGTCAGATCATCTCCATCCAGCTGTTCTCATAGCAATATTTATGTGGTTGTTGCATCCTTCCTTCTTGCTTTACCATCTTCATAGAGAAAATTATCTTCTGTGTAGTTTATATACAAGAGTTTAATGGTCAACCCCTGTCTCCTCCTGCAGGAGATGACCTATCTGTGCATTCCGGCAGCAGACCTGCCCACACAAAACCTGTAAGCACGGCATATACATGGCAAGCATGCTCGTAACCAAATGATACTGATCACCAGCTCTCTTGCAATCTGTGGGCGTCTCTTGTAACTCTGACAACCAAGAAAAAAGGATATGGTTCACAAAATAAGCACGAGTGGATGTACGGTACCATTCAGTGTACTGTACCTCTCATATACCTGTGCCTGAGTTCTCTACAGCATGGACTCCACACACACGCACACACATACCCATATAACAGCAGAACGTACATTTGTACAGGCATATCTCAAGACACACACACAAACCCATACAAAAAAAAAAACACACACACAAACAAGCCACCCATTGTATGTGCACGTGCACACACACACACACACTTCCTCCTGTGGCCCCTCAGGCTCAGGAAGGAAGTTATGAGCCCTGTGCTGTTGCAGTGAACCTTTATTTTTATCACCCCCCCCCCCCCCCCCCCACCACCACCACCACCACCACCACCGCATCACCACCACCTCCATCATCCTCCACAAGCACAGGCCTACACATCGAACAACACCCCCCCCCCCACACACACACACACACCACCTATCCCCCTTCCCTTCAGCACCAAAAAGCCCATCAACATGCGAAACCCACCGGGTGCCTAATGTGAAACTGGCCTTCCCTCTGTGCAGTGGACACACACACCAGTTTCTCATCCTGATGCTGTCACGTCGGCAGGATGGATGGCCCAGCAACTGCCGTCCCCACCCTCGCCCATGCCACGATGCTCCCACCCCAACCTCCACAGCCCCCTTACCTGTGCTGTCTGTTTTTCACCAAGCAAACTGTCAAAATGGCCCTTCCTCCAAACCCCCCACTTTTTTCATTTTTATTATGTTTTTTTCTTCAAATTATATAAATGTGTGGTACATTTACAAGGATGTTGCACAGTGTCATGTTGTTGTTTGTAGTGTGTTGGTGTTTACTGTCTAGACCTACATAATTCTCTTCGTTTCCCTCTGTCTCTCTTCAACAGCACACAGCACTTCAAAGAGAGCATCATGTTCATGCATGAATGTCGTTTGAAGGGCGAGGGCTGTCTTGTTCACTGGTGAGTGGTGCCATGGTCCTTGAGCCTCTCACCCAGTTTGTGTGGAGAGACCTGCATGCACTTTGCTCTGCACCCAACATGGCTCTTAACTGCACCTTACCCTTCTGTGGTAGTTGCACTCAAAACACAGAGAGCTATCTGGAGACGTGCAGAAGTCTCTTTGTTCTCCGCAGAGAGTGCTCCTACAAGCAGGTCTGCTCAAGAGGCTGATAACTAGATTTTGACAAAAAAAAAAAGAGGAAACCCAATTTTAAACTTCCTAAAACCTGAACACAAAACAGCTGTCTGATATCAATATCAACAGACTACCTGCTCTACAGCACAGTGTCAGAACATTGTTGTCAATGTATCATCTCTAATTATTTCACAGACCTGTAGAGCTGGTGCCGTTTATTGAGTGCAGCTAATATGTTTAACAACATTTTGCTGACCTATGAAAGTGCTTGTGTAAGGGAATATTTTTTAATGTGTGTGTTATACTATTTCTGATATTGACTATTAATATTCTTTTCATGAAATACCTCAGTATGTTCCTGTTACACATTTCTTAAACCATTCAGTTTTGGCACACACAGATTTCAATCTGACTTGCACTGAATTAGAGGTTGTGCAACCTTTTGCACATTCAGTTGTGATTGCTTTGCTTCCTAATGTGTGTGTGTGTGTGTGTGTGTGTGTGTGTGTGTGTGTGTGTGTGTGTGTGTGTGTGTGTGTGTGTGTGTGTGTGTGTGTGTGTGTGTGTGTGTGTGTGTGTGTGTGTGTGTGTGTGTGTGTGTGTGTGTGTGTGTGTGTGTGTGTGTGTGTGTGTGTGTGTGTGTGTGTGCAGTCTGGCGGGAGTGTCCCGGAGCGTGACGCTGGTGGTGGCCTACATCATGACGGTGACGGGTCTGGGCTGGCAGGAGGCGCTGGCTGGGGTGCGGGCAGTGCGACCCTGTGCTGGGCCCAACCAGGGCTTCCAGCGGCAGCTGCAGGAGTTCGAGCAGAACGAGGCCCAGCAGGTGAGCAAGCACCGCAGTTGCTCTCTAGACACCAGCTATGTTCAAAATGGTCACTACCAGTACTTTACTGTTTGGTTAATAACCTCTATAGTTGCTCACTATGTAGTGCAAAAAGGGTCATCTCAAAAGGAATAGTGTATTAGTATGCTATTTGAACAGCGGTGTGGATAAATTATTCAATGATTATTCAGTGTAAAATGTAAATTCTGATTTGCCAGTTACAATTGCAAGGAGGCATTGTCATGCTGTTGTCCTGTGTGTAGTTCTGCTGTAGGTTCTCCTGTAGTGATGCTGTTGTCCTGTGTGTAGTTCTGCTGTAGGTTCTCCTGTAGTGATGCTGTTGTCCTGTGTGTAGTTCTGCTGTAGGTTCTCCTGTAGTGATGCTGTTGTCCTGTGTGTAGTTATGCTGTAGGTTCTCCTGTAGTGATGCTGTTGTCCTGTGTGAATGTTGTTTGCCTTGCTGAGTTGGTGTTCTGCTGTGTCCTGGTGGTTGTGTACCGTGTGCTGTGCTGTGCTGTAGTCATGGTGCTTACAGTATGCTGTGTGCAGTACAGAGAATGGCTGAGGCGGGAGTACAAGGAGAACCCGTTTGATGACGAGGAGCACCTCCGCAGCCTGCTGCTCCAGGTCCCGGAGCCCGTCACGGTCTCGCCTCAGGACACCTGAACCAAACCGCTCCCGCGAGCACCTGCATCCTTTACCGACAGACACATGTATTGGGCCCCGTCGGAGCATCCCCTGAGAACTGTGCTCTGACATTCGTAGACTGTGGGTTTTCATCCACGCAAGATGAGTCGACCATCACACATTATTGTAAAGGAAGGGCTTTGGGCATGAGAGGTTATGTGTTCATGGTCTGTTTTGTGGCACAACACTGTTATTCAAACCTGTTATGGTCTTTACTGCCAATGTTTGCGCTATGATGAAGTGCTAATCCACTTTTCTTAACTTCTGTATTTTTAATGTACTCATATGATGATCACTGCCCTGTATTTATTTGTGTTCTGTACTCTAAAACTCCATTGTCAACATCTACCGATAAGTTGACAAGCGAATTGAGTGAATGTGTGTATTCTGCTTTGTCCAAATGGTCAGGAGAGACTAAAACCCTGTCGGTGGGGAGTGTGTGTGGACAGCTGCATTCACAGTCAAGACAGAGCACAGCACATACACAAGTACTTGACTGGCAGGTCAACAACTGCCACTATTTATTTTTGTTATTGTCACAATTTTACTTGTTGTAAAGCTATGAAATTATGGTCTGAACCTGTGATATTTGTGTTGACAGCAATGTCATTAAAGAGATTCTTTGAAACTGTTATCTGGCAGTGTTTACTTTGCACTGTCTACCCTCTGTCTCTCAGCTGCTATACACATCTCTTCCAGGAGAGGGTGTGAAGAGCATTCTGAAGGGGACTTGGAGAGCACAAACCTTCTCAATAAGCCCTGTATGCTAAAGAAAGAGGAGGGAGGTAAATCCTGATCTGAATCCACTCCAAAATGTAATGGATTCTTTCTTGGCTTGTTAGACACAAATCAAATTAACCCAAAATATAACCACACGCTACTGTGGCATGAAGCCTGTGGGATTCTCTTGAGAGAAATAAAAAATGTAACTCTCCAACTTCCGTTGCTAATCCACTAGATGGCGCGCAAAGATACAGCGTAGGCTATACATGTATCACACAACGACGTGGATGACAATAAAAGTTTACTTGTCCTTTTTTATCCATATTTCATAGGCCTCTAAAGCACATGAGCACGAGCTCTTAAGGTCACACACAGAGCTCGGAGCCTACACATTTATGTGGTGCTAAATGGCCTAAAATACTTATTTTATATAACAAGTTATTTTATATAACAATGGAGTCGTGCATGAACGATGAAATAGGACTAACAGTAAATTCACAAGTCAAAATATTTATTATAAACAAGATAGGTCGGAAAGCTTTGTCCCGATGACGATTTTAGGGAGATTTTTGTCGGAATCTAGAGGCAGGTAAATGTTCCACTGTCGGTGTGCGTGTCTTGTGCTTGCCGTTCAATAGGGATTTCCCGTAGAGTGTTTACTGCGGCTTTCTGCTCGATATAGTTTCAAAGAACTCGCACTGAGGCGTGCATGCAGGCTCAGACAAAACGTTTGCTCCACCCATTCGCGATGTCATTATTTAAGACCTTTCTACCTCATTTGTTGACTACTGAGTTGTATCATCGCCTTCTCAAACTCCTCCGGGCCTGACTCTGAAAGGTAAGACTTTGTGAGCGCGCACGTTTGAAAGCTCAGCTGCCGGGTGAATCAAGAATGTGGAACATCAGTTGCTAGCATATAATTCAAATGTTAATTTTTGTTTTTTAAGAACTCACCCTCACTCAATGAACATATTTATTAAAATTAGTAGAAATATTTGCGAATGAGTAGGCCTATTTTGACTTATTAATTTCACTACTAAACATTTGAGCTATTCTTAGTCACATCTCGAAGTAATATACTTTTATTTGGAGGCCATTTATTACTAACTATAACAAGCACAACCAAATAAGAAACATCTAATTAGGGTAATGTGTTCAGATTGATAACTTTTTTACACTAAACATCGGTGCATGTCCTTACCACTGTCAAAATAAGCAACTTTCACTCTTTCATGTCTCGGTCTCAACTCTCATGTCTTCATGCATGTAGCTTTCTGCATGCATCAATGCATGTGCATTGCATGTTTTCAGTCATTTGCTCTCCGTCCTGATGCATGCGTCTATTAACAGAAATGAATTTAGATGGCGACTGCAACATGTCAGTCAGTTGTGGCAATGGGAAGCTTAGACAGTGGCTGATCGATCAGATTGACAGCGGGAGCTATCCAGGACTGGTTTGGGAGAATGATGAGAAAACCATTTTCAGGATACCATGGAAACACGCGGGCAAGCAAGACTACAACAGAGAAGAGGATGCAGCCCTATTCAAGGTGAGCTTTATCAGAGGATGTCTTCTAATTACCTGGAACTGATCATTCTGATAATACTGAAGTTATATATGTGAATACACAACAGAAATGGTCAACCCATTTTGTATTACTGTTGCAAAATTACTACATAACTAGCTTGTAATAGACGATAATACATCCATATGTTTTTGGAAAGCTACACTGAGAGTATGAAAGAATAACTTTTACAGTCAGTCCAAAGCATGAATTATGAATGGAAAGATGATTGTCTCACCCCCTTATTCTGGTTTCAGGCCTGGGCACTGTTCAAAGGGAAATACAGGGAGGGAGTCGACAAGCCAGACCCCCCAACATGGAAAACAAGACTTCGCTGTGCCCTTAACAAGAGCAATGACTTTGATGAACTGGTGGACAGAAGTCAACTGGATATATCTGATCCTTACAAAGTGTACAGAATCATACCAGAGGGAGCCAAAAGAGGTAGGAGATGAATGAACATATGTATGTTTGTATGTCTGTGTGTGTGTGTGTGTGTGTGTGTGTGTGTGTGTGTGTGTGTGTATGTATGTATGTATGTATGTACATATGTGTATGTGTGTATGTGTGTCTATGTGTATGTATGTATGTATTTGCGACTTAACAGATGAAATGTCGAAGGGTACAAACATATGTATATGAATTGGCAGAGAGGCGGTAATGGAAAAGTAGCTGAGGCACATCAACTAGGGCTTACTGTTGTCAGCTTCATCCAGCACAGCCATGAGTGTTTGAGTCGAGGACAGATCACATGTACAGAACTGAGCAGGACAGGTGATAATCAGACGCTGCCTAAACGTTAGCTTTTATTTCAACCCTCACTCAGACAGAGCTGTGTGACTTTAGTGCTCTCCACACTGCAGACCTAAACTTTTGCACAAACATGGCAAAAAGAAGAGGGTGAATTTTGGCGAGCACCTCGAGGCAACGTTGTAGGGCGGCCTCGCCTCTGACTTGGTCGCACCAGATCAAGCAGGAAGCTGTGAGGAAGCCGCATGTGCTAAAAGGGTGCGAGCTTTTTTTAGAGGGCTACGGTTACCACCGTATGGAGAGTACAACACCCCCCCCCCCCCACCCCCCCGACATACAGCTTGCTTAACCCACATTGTCAAAGACAGATGACCATCCTTATTAGAGTAGGAGGTGCTCAACATTGACTGCAAATTAATGAATTAAGATGTTCACTCAGCAGACATTTGCCTCACAAATGTTGACACGGCAAAAAATTTACAGCGCATGACATATTACACATGATTTCAGTAAGCATCTCTGTTTAGGGTTTGGATGTGTATATATATGGTTCATTTAGCTGTGTGTGAGTAGTATGCACACAAATAAACATTACTGACATAAATACAATTGGTTTTCTGAATAGCTGAGACCTTGCATGCCACTTCCACATTGTGTCGCTTCAAGTTTGTAAAGGGTGCACTGCTGTTTGGTTGTTGCATAGCAAAGAACTGCTAAATTGAGGGATGTATTTTTGTCTGCACTCACATAGTGTGGTGTCGTGTCAGTCTTGCTGCAGCCCTCCTCATATTTGATAAAGTCTGAGCATGTAACTAGAATCTAATGGATAAAGTCAAAGTTAGTCCTAACTGATTGTACTCATACAATTTGTATGTTTATTGTAATGTCTCACATGATTAATTTCCTACACTTAAAAAACAGTGGTTCATTATTGCATTAATATGGCGTCTTTGTGTGTCTGTGTTTTGTGTTGGTGCCTTTGCAGGTGCCAAGGTTAACAGCGTGGAGGAGAGCTCAGCGCACGTGAGCCCTCTGAACTACCCCATACCCCCACCCTACCCACCTCTGCAGCCCACGGTGAGGCACAGCACAGCACAGCACCCACCTGCACCTAGTGGGCTGCGCACCTCTGTCTATTGATGTGCAAGAAATGTGTTGCACACCTCACTGTACTGCACATGCACTGGCCCTATTTCCTCAAATGTGCTTTAGACTAGTAGTCAATGTGAACCACAAATCAAATGTGCTTTAGACTAGTAGTCAATGTTAACCACAAATCAAATGTGCTTTAGACTAGTAGTCAATGTGAACCACAAATCAAATGTGCTTTAGACTAGTAGTCAATGTGAACCACAAATCAAATGTGCTTTAGACTAGTAGTCAATGTTAACCACAAATCAAATGTGCTTTAGACTAGTAGTCAATGTGAACCACAAATCAAATGTGCTTTAGACTAGTAGTCAATGTGAACCACAAATCAAATGTGCTTTAGACTAGTAATGTGAACCACAAATTCACTTTTCTCTGGTATTGGGGTTAAGTTTTAACTTGAATTACATGTTACAACCTACTGCATTAAAAAAAACTGCTTGATTTGTCTGTGATTTGTCTGTGCAAAGTTTAACCTTGTTCTGAGAGTTTCATCTGAAAGGCCTGTCTCTGTTTCTCCTAGATGCCTAGTTACATGCTCCCTCATGAACGGAGGGATTGGATGGACTACACAACAGTAGAGCAGCCCCATCACCAGCCTCCCCATGCTGACCTGCAGTATGGCCAGTGTCCCTACCCTCCCACCCGACCGCTTCCCTGGCCCTCCTGTGACAACGGTAAGAGCTCGGGCAGGACTGAGTTCAAAGCAGTACAGCGCCTGTCGACTGAGAGGGAGGCTATACAAATTCTTCTAAAGTTACTGTGCATAGTCACTACACACACCCTAAGCAGTTGTGATGTCTGTGCTTCATTCTCAATTAAAGGATGTTAAAGGAAGAATTTCACTAAGACTAAGGCTTAATTGAATCAAAGAAAGGATGAACAATATTCTCCTCTTTGCTCAGTGCTCTTTGGATATACATTACTGAAGCCCAGGTTAGAATCCATTTGCCCTGCTAAATGCATGGTGTCATATGAGTTGGATGGTGTAGTGCTCTTTTTCCTCACAGAATGAGTGATTTACTAGTCATAATGAGGTTTTGCTCCATATACCAAGTGTATGTATAGTAGCTTTATGTTGTCACCTTATACCTTTTAGTATTCTACTTCTGTTTCAATAAGAGGGGACATTTTGACACTAACGCTAAATAAAGGGTTAAGTGCAGTTGTGAAATCTTCACAAAGCACGCCGATGCTCTCAAAGCGGCAGTGTCAAGTCAGACACACGGCACACAAAATAACCTCACGCCTGCGGCTGTGTTTTCTGCTAATTGACAGACTGAAATCTTCAGATCATCTCCCAGTACAGCTCAACCCTTAACCTTCAGCCCCACGTGTTATGATGTGGCATCCTTTCCCCAGCTGAACATGCACTTTGTTGTTGCTTTAGTTTGTAGGTGTATGAAAAAATCCCCCTCAGTATGTAATAGCATGAAGACCCTGCCATGTAAATGTCACAGCAGAACATGTAACCAAGGCTGATGATAAATGGCCCCTGTTACAGTAAGGCATCTTACTGTAAAAAAAGAAAGAAAAAAAATTCAAGACACTGCCTCTTGCTAAAGTTAACATAGCTGGTTACGTGGTTTTGTGTGGTCAAGTGTTGTCATTGCTCTCTTCTTGTTCTGATGCCCCTCTGCTGTCTGCTTGTCACGTCACAGGTTATCAGATTTCTGGAACCTTTTACACATGCTCCCCCACTGAAACGCACACTTCCGCCTTTACAGTGGACCCCAGTATGAGAGCGGCCGAGGCCATGGCCTTCACTGGTGAGCCCCCCTCTGCCCTGGAGTATTCTCAAACACAGCTTGATAACTTAATTATACCACATATGCACTATATATGCACTAACTACTGTACACATGCACAACTTTATGAATGCCTCACGGTTTGTTTTATTATAATTATTCTTGTGTAATTTTATGTATCAATGGTGGTGCCTTAGTCAGCTTTTTACTTTTACCTGTAAGGAGATGCTTGAGATTACTGTTAACTACAAAATTATGAAATCTGGTCAAGCATCCAAATGCTGAATATGTGGGTTTGTCCGTAGACTACCGACTGCACGTGTCTCTCTTCTACCGGGAGTCTCTGGTGAAAGAAGTGACCACCAACTGTCGGGACGGCTGCCGAATCTCCTCTGCGCCTTCCTCATCCTCCTCTTCGGCGTCTTCCTCTCCCTCCTCCCCGGGCCTGACGGAGGAGCGCTTCGGCGGCACTCCCGAGCCCGTCATCTTCCCCTTCCCGTACCCACAGTCGCAGCGGAGGGGAGCCGAGAAGCTGCCCAACGTGCTGGAACGCGGCGTGCACCTGTGGATGGCGCAGGACGGCCTGTACGCCAAGCGCCTGTGCCAGGGCCGCGTCTACTGGGAGGGCCCACTGGCACCCTATGCTGACAAGCCCAACAAACTGGAGAAGGAGCAGATCTGCAAGCTGTTCGACACACAGCAGTTTCTCACAGGTCAGTGGGGAAATACCCTTATTAGTGGATACTAATAGGGGTCATGCTGTCATCAATGTCCCAGATGTAGCCTACATGAGTCATGTAGCCGACACCTCTTATTTGAACAGAGTGTGCTCTCTGGCCTTCACATCCATAAGCTTGGTGTTTGTAGCTTCTTTCTGTCTCCCAGTTGAGCTCGGGGAAGACAGAGGGGAAGTTTAGAGTGCTATTGCCATCAGTGGAAAGGAAAAACAAACTTAAAAGGTATGCAGAAGTGGCTTTCAAAAGTTTGATTCTCACTCCAAATGTATGTGAGACTTTATGTTTATATTTATGCTCATAGTTCTTAGCAGACGCTTTTGTCCAAAGCAACTGCAATGACATCAATAAAGATTACGTTAACATCAAAATAAACAGTTTAAGGTGAAGTCATATAGCCTAATAAAAAAAAAAAAAAAACAATATGTGAGGCTTGTTGGGGGGGCTCATGGTTGTTCTGAACGACCTGGCTACTCAGGTGATAGTGGTCTCATAATATTTCTGACATGACACTGAAGCTGAGAGAAGCCGGTCTCTGTTCAGTCACCTCCCCGTGATGTGACTCCATGGGCCAGACACTTCTCAGTCTCTGTCGGCCTGGACTGTCGTGTATAGCATCTTCCTCCCTTCCTGAGCTATGCTGAGACTTAGCAGCCTGCCGCCCCCATTCACCTGCCTGTGGTTGACCACACATCACAACCTCGAGCTTTCACTTGACTCAAACATCGGTGGCGTAGGACTTTCCAACGAATCTCCATTAACAATATTTCTATCATAGAGCCCCCGCATTTCTTGCCACATGTTCTCTCCAGTGTGTTTATGTGTTTGTGGCTTCATGTATTTAATTACCGGAAGCAGTGAATGTTGAACTTGAGTCTGAGCGATGTCTTTGTTATTCGTGTTAGCCACAAAAAGCATTTTTCTGTACTTTGTACATTTTTATGTATTTTTCTATAGCCTTTTTTTGTCAAGCTGAGAAAGCTAAAATAGTTATCTATTACAATCTATACCTGAGTCATGACATCATTTTTACCATGTAAGGTGAAATTCCCCATCTAATTTCGTATTTTCCTGTCACTAATTGTGAATTGTATTTATACTTTACATTTGTAATCATGTTGTGAAGTTGTGTCTTTGAAATAGTTTGTGATGGAACTGAGTCACCCCATGGAAATAGCATTTCATGTTCTCTGACTGATGAGGATCTCTTGGTTCTTTATAGAGATTCAGGGCTATTTCCACCATGGACGCAGCATGCCGAGGTACCAGGTGGTTCTGTGCTTTGGCGATGAGTATCCGGACCCTCAGCGCCAAAGGAAGATGATCACAGCCCAGGTGAGCTCAGAACCCTTCCTCAGTCTTCTTCTTTTTCTCTGTCGCTTCCTCCAGCTCCACTGGTGCTCTCTCCCTCTACACACACACACACACACACACACACACACACACACACACACACACACACACACACACACACAAATACACACACTACCCACAGTGGACTTTCCTCATAGTGTTTAGTTCATGACCCCCGTCCTCTCCATTCAGGTGGAGCCCATGTTCGCCAGGCAGCTGATCTGCTTGACTCAGCAGCCGAGTGGCCACTATCTCCGGGGCTATGACCTCCCGAGCCAGGGAGCCTCGCCGGCAGAGGACTACCAGAGGGCTCTGCAGCACTTGCAGGAGTGATCGCCAGGGGACAAGGCCAGACCAATGACACACTGACAGACAAAAGACTCTCAAAGCAATTTCCGCATTTCATTTTTCAGTTGTTTTGCAGAATGTTTTAAGGAGACAAGGGTTGCAGGAGTCCCTTTTGTGTTTAATATTTATGTTACAGTTTTTTTTCTGATTGCTAAGGCACTATTTGGCAACTTATTGGCTATTTTTTTTTTTTTTGAAAACTCTACACACTAACCTATACAAAACCTTACATAAAACCAGCAAAACATTGCAAATGTCTTGGAAAAGCACACAATTTTAACAACAAAACTCAACAACAAACAACCAACATGTAAGCACACAAAACACCAACTACACACTGGTCCTCATTCCTCTCCTCTTCTTACTTCTGTGTCTTTCTCTCCTACTCCTCTCTCTCTCTCTCTGTCTCTCTCTCTCTCCTTTTACTTCTTCACTAACGTCTCCTCCTCCTTCCTCTCATTCTTAGTCCTCTTATTCTCTGTCCAATATAATCCCGTACTGTAATCCAGATGCTTACGTATGCCTTATTTATAGTGCTCAAGCTCTGGTCATCTCTGATCACTTAGTGAATTTGTTTTCTAAACGTGTGTCTCAGTGTAGGAAGACAATTGACAAATTAGTGTAAAAAGTAGACACCAATGTGTGCAGTTGAGCTAGCAGTGTGTTATGAAATTTGCAAAATGAGTGTAACAGCAAGTTATTTTGTCAGTTTTGCAAAAACAATGCTACAAAATGGCAAACTAAGTGTAAAGCAGTACACTTGTTGAATGGATTGGCTACAAGTGTAAATTGTTTCAGAAATTGTGCTTCAATGCTTCAAGAATCACTGTTAGTGTTTAAGCATTCAGAAAAACTGTAATACTTCTGTGTGTGTGTGTGTGAGTGTGAGTGTGAGTGTGAGTGTGTGTGTGTGTGTGTGTGTGTGTGTGTGTGTGTGTGTATGTGTGTGTGTGTGTGTGTGTGTGTGTGTGTATGTGTGTGTGTGTGTGTGTGTGTGTGTGTGTGTGTGTGTACACAGGACTGCTGTTTGTAAAATGGATTTTGGGATGCTAGTTTATACAAAACGTCTTGTGTGAAAAGCAATGCACTGAGAATGCTATGCAATGACAAATCTATGCAGTGTGTGTGTGTGTGTGTGTGTGTGTGTGTGTGTGTGTGTGTGTCTGTGTGTGTGTGTGTGCACGTGTGCATGTTTGTGTGTGTGTGCATGTGTAGAACTGAAATCTAAAAAAATGGCATCTACCATTTCTAGTTGTCACTGTCACTCTCTCAATCTTGCTGTTTTCTGTAAATATAGTGTAAATTCTTTGAAACAGTGAGATCAGTCTTGATATTGTATAGTCTAAGCTGATGAGGAAGGGTGGCGCTTTGGTGCTTTGCTCCTCATGTGTACACAGAGAAAGAGAAACTCAAGAGGTCTCATTCATGTACTGCCTCAGAAGTGGTGTAGTGATGTTATGAGCACAGAAGGGGATCAGAAGGGAAAATACCTTCCTCCTGTCTTCTCTGTCCCATCCTCCAGAGATCATTTGATTTGTTTCATTTTTGTATTGTTCTTGATGGTGGCTTTTTGTGGAAAAATAAACAAAATATGTAAAAAAGTGAGGAACGTGTCTGCTGATGAATCTGTCTGTTGAAAGATTGGCTTCCTTTTATGCAGTATCAAAACTGCTGTTTAAATGTGCTTTGGGTACATGTTATCACGATTCCTGTGAAGGCAGTTGTGTGTGTGTGTGCGCATGTGTGTGTGTGTGAGAGAGAGAGAGAGAGAGAGAGAGAGAGAGAGACAGCCAGAGAGAAGGGTGTTGCTCTATGTGTATGAGAGAGAGAGAGCAAAAAGGAAAGAACAGGAGGTGTGCATGTATATGAGTGTGCGTGCGCACGTTTGCACATGCGTACATATGTTTGTGCGTGTGTGTGTGTATGTGGTGAGTGTGTCTGTGTGTGTGTGTGTGTGTGTGTGTGTGTGTGTGTATGTGTGTGTGTGTGTGTATGTGGTGAGTGTGTCTGTGTGTGTGTGTGTGTGTGTGTGCATGGCTGATTCTCTGATGTGCCTGAGTGATGACAGTGATGAGGAGTGTGTGGTTAGGAGGGACAATGCAAACACAGAGTTGGGGAGAAGCAGGAAGTAAGATTCACAGGTGCACAGGAAGACTGGCCCACAAGAAAAACAAAGCAAGCGAGCAAGAGAGAGCAGTCATGGACATCAATGGTTATTCTGTTACTTCATACCACTGACTGTCACACAAAGTCTCATGGATTGTGTAGTCTTCAGAACATTTCAAAAGAATGTTTAGATTAGCTGTGAGGATTAATACGTTCAAACTAAGTCTGTCAGTAAAAAAGGCATGATTTCAGCTAACATAAAAACAATTCAGTCAGAGCTTGTGGACTGCAATAGATATATGTATATCAAGACTATTTACCAACTCATTGGTGTACATTAGAGATGTAGAAAAATGTGGTTTGCAATGTTTGCTCTGAATGCAAAAATGCCTGTACAATAACAATATAGCCCAAATAAAACCACAATACCACACACAATACCACAAGGCAATGTATCCAAATAAGCTTTAAAAAGTGATAACAATTAATGTATGCAGCCTTGAATAGGCTGAATGTCGAACACACACTACAACAACCAGTTCCTCCTTCATGACAGTCCCTCCTCTGTACTACCGCATTCCTTCATATCAAACATCGATCTACATACAAATTATGATTTATCATTTTACCTTATAAATCTGCTCTGGGTTCTAGTAGGCCTAACTAGTATTTCACTCAACAGCTGTGCTGCAGCTGTGTATGTTGCACTAGGATGCTGTAATGCGTTCTTCAGTTTACCTTTGAAGCTCAGTGGTTATTCTATTTAAAGTGTATGCAAATATTGTTTATGTAATCTCAATTTTTTAACTATATTATCCATCAGCATAACACTGTACATTTAAGACGATAACATCAGTCTGTGACTGATACGTTCTGACAAAAGCTGTCTGAGAGGCAAACATAAACAAAACAGATAAACATAAACACATAAGTTTTGCAGGAACGTTTTCTGGGGAAGTTCATATAACATAATTAATCAAAATCAATCAAGGCAAACGGACATATTGATATGTATTTCATTTCAGATGCTTCATGTCCTTTGCCATTCCTTAATTTCATTTGTTTCTGTGAACCAGGGGTAGGACCTCTTCATTTAAACTCATCTATTTCATTGTATTTAAAGCTGCAGTCGGCAAGATTTTTTTGATCATATTCACTGTAACCGACACTATGCTCCGATAGAACAACATAAATCAGCTGGTTTTAGAAAAAAACCTGCGCTTCTACCTCCGCCTAGAGCCTGTTATTTGCAAAAATCCACCACTCCTGGTTCTTCTGGTCCAATCAACGCAGGGCTGTGTGAGATCTGACTGTCAATCACAGTTCGTACACATGCCACTGACGAGCACAAACTCGATGGGAGGGTGCTCGGTGGTAGTGGGGGAGGGGCATGAGAGTTGTAAACATTCAAAATTTTGACTAAATCCCCTCAATCTGCCAGACTTGCCGACGGCAGCTTTAAGTGTAAAATGAGAATCGGTGAGCATATCCACTGATCATAGAATTCTTCATGGAGTCCCACAAAGTTCAAATCTAGGTCCCCTTATTTTCTTCATTATATGCTCACTTGCTTACATCTCTCTTGGTGACATCAGTATTTTTGCAGAGGTATGCAAATATCACCAAATTGTGAATTGCTAATGTGTGGATAGCCAAACTGCTGTTGTAAATATCAAACTTTTCCCCTGTACACAATAAAAATGCTTTTGCTGTGGAGGTGAAGGATTAATAACAGGCAAAAACTATCTCCAAAGAGCTATATCTACTGACAAAATAATGTTTCACGATTCTCGCGAGATTTGTCACGCCGCCGTTCTTGAAGTTGCATGGCTGGTTTTCTCGGTAGCGACTTGCTACATCTATGCTGTATAGCTATGCTAGGTGAACGGTCCACCGTAGATAGTTGTGCATAGAGCACAATTCAGTAAAATGTGCATATACAATTTAGTGAAACAAGTGCATGATTGTGTCCTTCATTCTGGGAATTTTCAAGAATGCATCTGTGGATCCTCAGGTGAACAAAAATACCCACAATCCTCTGCGTTGACATGCATCGGAGCAGCACCCCTACTGAAACAGAAGCATGCAGTTAAAAGTGGAAGCACTCAGACGGATCGCGGTGACACACACATTCACACTAGCTAGTCTGTTCCAAAGTAGGCCTCTAACCTCATCTTCATAAAACCCGACTCGCAAGGAAGCATTCTATCAAGGAAGCATGCTCGACTTTGGAAAACAGCCACATACTCACAAATAGGAATGCACTATATAATACTAAATTAAGTTGTACAAGAGTATTAATGTGTAAGGTCAGCATGATCTAATAATATTAAAGTAGGCTATATAACTAAACTTATAAAAACATACACAGTGGATCACTGTCAGAAGCTAACTTAGCCGGAACAGCAGTGGAAAGAGGAGAGGTGAGGAAGCTGCTCTAGTGGACACCTACGCAGAGTGGATGAAGCGGGGCAGAAGGGAGCAGCCCACTGGTGAATCTGAAACTGAAATTGTCCATTCAGTACAATCAAGTGAAACCTAATGGTGAAGGATTGTTCTAACACATGCTTAATGACAGGATTTTGTCTGACAGTTGCCTAATTGATCATTTATTTTAAAAGTTTTATAGACATGGTGTCATTGGTCCACTAATCAGAGTGTGGAGTTTCATTTTATATTTTTTCATTTAATATGGTATGTACTGGATTCCTTCCCATATTGCCACTAACAGCATAGCATAACCCTAAGCAAATAAACACCAAGCAGAATATATAGATACTGTTCAAAATGTTGGGGTCACTTACAGTAGAAATTTCCATTCCACTTCATATAGACAGAATACCAGCTAAGATCAGTTGCATTGTTTTTTTAATCAGGGCAGCAGTTTTCATATTACATTATGTGCTTGCATTCAGCGGGGAAAATAAGTATTGAACACGTCAACATTTTTTTTCAGTAAGTATACTTCCAATGACGCTATTTGCATGATTTTTTCACCAGACATTAGTATTAACTCGGATAATCCACCCATATTAAAAAAATCCAAACATTAAAGTTTTTAGGTAGAATTATGTGTAATAAAGTGGAATGACACAGGAAAAAAGTATTGAACACGCCTACTGAAACGTCTTAAAAACTTTGTGGAAAAGCCTTTATTTGTAATTACAGCTTCAAGGCATTTCCTGTATGACGAAACTAATCAGTCGCAGTATTCACACGTGATTTTGGCCTATTCTTTTAAACAGATAGTCTTTTAATATTGAAGATTCCGGAGGTCCCTCTTGTGAATCCTGATCTTTAGTTAACTTCCAAAACTGTTCAATTGGATTTAAGTCAGGGCCTTGATTTCCTTTCTCTACAACCAATTGAGAGTTTCCTTTGCTGAATGGTTTGGATCATTGTCCTGCTGGAAGATCTAGCCATGTCTCATCCTCATCATCCTGGTGGATGGCAAGATTCTCCCGGAACAAAATGACTCCATTCATCATTCCTTCAATTGTATGAAGTCTGCCAGTACCATGAGATGAAAAACAGCCCCACACCATGATGCCTCCACCTCCAACCCCACTCTTGTATGGTATTTTAGGGTGATGCACAGTGCCATTTCTTCTCCAAATATGGTGTGTATGACGTCTAAAAAGTTACATTTTGCTCTCGCCTGACCAGAATACATTATCTCAGTATTTCAAAGGCTTGTCCAAACATTGTGTAGCAAACCTTCAACAAGCTTCAGAAAATGTTTTTCTTCAGTAATAGAGTCATGCGGGGTGAGCTTGCATAGATGCCATGGCGGTGGAGTTCATAACCTATGACTATCCCTGTAACAATTGTACCTGCTGCCTCCAAGTCTTTCTGGAGCTTTCTCTGAGTGGTCCTTGGCTCTTGGGCTGCTCTTCTCCTCTGCATGGCCGGTTGGTGATGGAGTGATGTTTCTTCCACTTTCAGATAATGGTTCCAATACTGAGTCTGAATTATTGAAATGCATCTGTAACCGGTTCCATTGATATGTTTTGCAACAATAAGGTTGCAAAGGTCTTGGGAGAGCTCTTTGCTTTTACCCATCATGAAATGTTTCTTGTGTGACACCTTGGTAACGAAAAACCTTTTATAGCCCATCAATATACCTATAGCTTATATTAATTTGCACAGATAGGACGAATAATTACTCTCTAACTACTTATAGAATCCAGCTCGTTCCTTGCCATTCCTTGCCTTGGTGTACTGCTTTTTCTTAGCGTGTTTTTTCCCCTGTGCCATTCCACTTTTTTACTCATAACTCTACTTATGGACATTAATGGTTGGATTACCTATGTTAATACTAATGTCTGGTGAAAATGTCATGCAAATAGCCTCATTGGAAGTATACTTACTGAAAAAAGTGTTGATGTGTTCAATACTTATTTCCCCTGCTGTAATTGCATGTTTTCTCAGTTAGTCTTTTAAAATGATATCAGATTAGTAAACAGAATGTGCCTTTGGAACATTGAATGAATGGTCACTGATGAAGGGCAAAGTAGATATTGCATTAAAGATCAGCTATTTCTTTCCAGAATAGTCATTTACAACATTAATGATGAAAACAAGGACATTTATAAGTGACTCCAAGCTTTTGAATTGTAGTGTAAATAACAAAAGAAAGGAAGAAATTAAAACTCCAGATCGAGTCAAACAAAAAAGTAATGCAAGTAAGTAATGTCATAGGACTACTGTATAAAGCTCCTACAAAAGACAGAAGATGCAAACATCAATTTAAAATGGTCAGTGGTTGTAAGTAAACTAGTCAAAAAAATAAATTAAAATTTGGCACTTTCATTTGAGACACTTATCTATTTTGTGTGTGTTCTTTTGTCAGAGAGGCTTCTGGTAATTGCATGTGTCACATTGAGATGAAGCTCAGTGATATAGGTCAGGGTGAGAATGAGTGGTTAGGGACATCTCCCTCCCTTTGATGTGCCTCCCCATCTTAGCACTGACTCAGCGGTGGTACACCTCCCTAACGGACCACGGCCTGCTCTAGCGCTCTTCCTGGCAACCCTCGCTTTTAGAGAGGATCCCTCACATGTGCTGCTGTCGGCCGCACCTCCATTGTGCTGACTGATCAGGAGCAGGCGAATCTGTTCAGCTTCCTGCTTCACAGCACAAGAGGACTAGCCATGAATGAGCCATTTGTACTCAGTGGTTAGAACAAGGGCTGGGTTGGGTGGTGTCTACCCCGCCCTAGCTGTCTGGTGGTCATGGGTGGGGTCTCCAGACAGACATCCAGACAGACATGCTAACAGATTTATTAACCATAAGGGGGTTTCAGATCAGAATATATAGCCATTTTTTGAAACACCGTGGCCCATGCTACACCGTTCCACCAAGTTTCATGAAAATTGAGCTTGCCGTTTTTCCATAATCCTGCTAATGGACAGACAGACAGACATACATACATACAGACAGACAGATAGACAGCACCGATTTGTCGGAATGTAATTATGGACATACATTACATGGATTAAGCCCAGTCCTAGACTAAAGAGAATGTAAATGGAGATTGTGACTGGATAAGGTCTAGGACTATAGGCTTGCTGAAGAGTTGTTCTCATACATGTACAGATGTTCAAAAAAGACAACAAAGTAATAGCCGAAACAGATCAAAAGATGAGGGATGATCGCAAAGAAAAAACAAAATGAGATTGATGGGATACGAGAAATGCCACGGTCTCTCTCGTCCCTTTTTTTTTTGTCTCCCGTATTTCTGATTGGTTTGGAGATGAATGAGAAGGGCCAGCAGAGCTTTTCCTCATATTGTTTTGAGCTGCTGTACCATAGAAGTGACACTGATCTTATCAGGCGTGTGTCAGAGAGGAGGAAACCCATTATCAAACCTAGTTTCCTCTGTTGTGTTGTTTGGCGGATTTGGTTCTTTTTACCTACGAAAACCCCGTTCCACTAAATTTGTGGAGGGGACACTTCAGATGAAGCCTCAATCCAAGAAAAACTCATAATCTGATGTTATTACCAGCAATTGTGCATTGTAGAAGGTGCAATTGAGGCAGTTTTATTCAAAGAGGAGAAACATGCTGTTTACTCTTTACACTGTATTGTACTTGTCACTGTGTTCAATCATGTTGTCTTATTTCACTAATAGAGGAACCACTACTTCAAAAATAAATAAATAAATAAATAGAATAAAAATACACATGAAAAATGTGTATGGAGATCTTTGCGAAACTACTCTCAATCCTGCAGGAATTGCACTAAGTGCTTTCAAATGGAAGAAAAGATATTCATTTCATGTGAAAAACTATTTTGTTTTGGATGATGTGGTGTATACGGTGTATGCTTTTGGACAAGCCCATGTACATGGCCATTGCTTGAGGTGCTGCGGACACAGGTGTTTCACATCCTCACCCCTCCTCCCCCACTACCGCTTTTCTTCATCGCCATGGAAACCCCTATGTTGCACACGGAGTTTGCGGCCCTGTCAATCCCAATTGTGTGGGTCCAGCATGGTGATAAGGCAGTGGACAATCTGGGGCCAATCCTCAACACTGGCTAAAGACAATGATAATGATGATGATGATGATGATCATCATGATGATGATGAACACTGTTGACTTTACGCTCTTAACACCTACACACATACACACACACACACACACACACGCACACACACACTTACTTTTTCAGTTATATTAGTCTTTTACTTGTGGTAAAGGCTTATTGTATTTGTAGTACATGTCCATAGAAGACGTCAAAGACAAATGTAAATGATAAGGGACCTCCTGTAGATGTGCCTCCATGTCCCATGACTTGCACGGTGGACATCATGTGGTGGATGGACTGACATTTACTGCACAAAAGTGCAGAAGGCACTGGGAGGAAGGGTTTGTGCGGCGGGCTTGTGGAGTTTCGCTTCCTTGCTGAAACCTTGTCAGGTGCTCTGATTTGGAGTAAAGTTGGGAAGTAAAGCTCCACAGTCACACCTCGACTGGTCCACAATGTCCTCGTTTTACTGACATTGCAAACCTGGTTTCAGTTAAGGTCTTAAACTTATACAGACTTACAGGAATGTGCTCCGAGCAGAGGCTTTCCTGGAGGTTTGCATGCATGCAAGTTTCTATGGTCAGCTCGGTAGGCTGATTGACTGCACTTAACTTCAATGCAGACATGAAATGCGAGACTGACATCAAACCATTCAGAATTTAAAGCGACATAATGCAAGAAATTTATTTACACCCCTTGTAATCAGATGACAACAAATTGGGTACCCATTTAGATGGAAGTGGATCTTGTTCCCGCATACTACAGCACAGTTACAAAGTGCAAGACCAGGCATTCTGGGTGCACATCGGCATGTCAGATGTACTGTTCTCCATATTGAAAAACAGTCTATCGTCAAAATTTGAAGGCATAAGAACTAGTGCTGCTTCAATACAGCATTAAATGACACCCATAATGCATTATAAACACATTTATAAATGTTAATAACATATGTATAATGCATCATAGTGACTGTAGCATAAGCCATACAACTCTTGTTATCAAAACGTTTATCGAGCCACATGTTGGTGAGTAAAAACATTTAACCTGTTATGAGAAATATTCATATCAAATCTGCACTCAAAAAATGCTGAATGAATGCAGCTGAATCATCAAACACATTTTCATCAAATTTAATAAAGCAACGGTTTTCATTATGATAAGAATACAATGTACTGAAAGTTATATTTCTTTTAATTCAGTTCAATTTATTTGGCTTGCACTAAATTAAAATGTCATGTTTAGTGAGTATAGTGAAATATATTATTAAGTAGTAGTAAAAAGTAAGTCAAGTGAAATGACACCTTATTCTTTTGTCTGACGCATTAGAAAAATAAAGATAGTCACATATATTTTATCTTTTGAAAACACTGAATTGAGTTGTCAAATATTGCAGTCATGCATTTTGCTTCCATTACTTTGACAGCCTCTCTCTGGGCACTGCTTTGCTTCATCAGCGCGCAGTGTGCATGGCTGCCATGCAGCGGAAATCATGCCGTGACGACAGGCTGTGATACCAGGCCTAGTGTAGCCATACTTGAATCATTATCAGAATTTGACCCTGTTAACATGCTATATAAATTTGATTATGGACCGTGTTTCAAACTAGCCTGAATTTACCCCACCGACAAAATTTGCGAATGTCAAATCAAATGTCTTAATTGGTGGCGCTGCATGGAAGACACTAGGTAAGGTGAGGCAAGGGTTAGGGTTAAGGTTAGGGTTAGGTGCCTTGAAGTCAACAGTCACAGCACTGCCTTGAAGTCGACGGTGGGGGCTTAAAACACCATCGAGTGTCTTAATCGCTGTTTTCTATTCATTTTTTTAGTGGAATCTAAACAGCTCGCTTCTCCGGTGCCAGTGATTTTGTTGTAAACAAAATCAGTTTAAGCACGCTCAGGTGATGTGGATGACTTGCTTCACTGTTGCTCATCTGTGTCCACCAACCTGTAAAGCCCATCCAAATGATTTGATTGACCTGAATACATCTTATCCGGGCATAAGACTTCTCAATGGAGCGACTCCCAATCAAATTTCCCTTCCTAAAATTTTCAGGCTGGCTTCCAGGCTAGGTAATAGCCTACCTATATTTGATGATTTATTGATAGGTTGCATGGCACAATGACGCAGAAATCAGTTGAGTAATTTGTGAGAAAAATGATTAAGGTTGACATTAAATGAGTTTGTCGTTTATGATATTTTGAAGTTTCATGGAAGGGGTGTCTTTTTAAATGAATTAATGTATTGATAACGTCTGACTCTGTGCACTAATCCAACAGTGCTTGCTTGTAGTGTGGTGTTTTCTGGTATGAAATTAGCTAAATGTTTCGCCCAGCTCATTAAATGACTATTAGCTTGTGCGTGTTGGTATGGTAACGAAATGCATAAATAAATCCTCTATCTGGATCCTGTCTCACTGAAGATTTGACATGTTCTGAATAGTTAGACTTACTTCAAATTAAATTAGTCAACAAAATCTCCAAATAACTGTCAAGAAAACAAGCACACTTACAAACAAGTACTAACTATTTGACCAACAAACAAAAAAGGTCTTGAGAAGAGACAGACCATCAGTGGTCCATTGCTTTACTCCCTGTCTATAACTTCCCTTCTCTGTAAACCACATTACTTTCACTGTCACCTCATACTTATAACAAGACCAAAGCAGTTACAGTAGTTGTGCCGCCCCTGCAGTGCACATGCCCCCTCCCTGTCCTGACCTCCTATGCACTATCCATCTGTCTGCAATACTGTTGCCCAACAAAATTGTGTGTATGTGTGTGTACACATATGTGCTTATATGTCAGTTTATATGCGATTATATGCACAACATGTATTCATGTGTAACTGGATGCACGTGGGGCGGTGGTGGCTCAGGACGTAGTCGTCCAGCAACTGGAAGGCTAAAGGTTCGACTTTGAACCAAAATCCTTTACTCTTAAAATTAATGTGTTAAAAACAACACAACTTGCTTTGTTTTTAACACATCTCTGTGTCCAGATGGGGACAACACATTCGTTTTAAGAGTCTCACTGAACCTCGGTGAACTGGCACCTCGCATGGCAGCCTCCACCATCTGTGTATGAGTGTATGTGTTTGAATGGGTGAATGTGTGGCATGAAATTGTAGCGCTTTGAGTGCTAAGAGGGGTGGAGAAATGCAGTTCATTTATCATTTGTATGTGAGGTTACATGTGGGGGTATGTGTTTATATGTTTATAGGTTTTTGTGTGTGTGTGTGTATGTGTGTGTGTGTGTGTGTGTGTGTGTGTCTGTCTGAGTATATCTGTGTGTGTATGCTAGTGTGTGTGTGTGTGTGTGTGTGTGTGTGCACTGATCTTTAAAAATATGTGCCTCCCCCACCCACATCACCCCTAATAACCTGGTTACCCAATTTAATTACAGTAAAGACATGTCATGTCAAATACATGTCATGTGTTTGCACTGGGAAATTGTGATCAGCAAAAAAAAAGATTGATGGTTATCAGCACAAATAACTAACTGTACATGTTCTATAATAACTCTGCCCACCCACCAGGGGTTTCACAACTACTGATTTGTACGCTAACACTTTATAATAAGGTAATTTAGTAATTACAAGGTATTACTAAATGACTAGTTAACTCTTCACTATCATTAGATAACATTAATAAATTACTTACAAGTAGTTTATAAGTCCCCAGGTAAAAAAGTAGTATACTTTAGTGTGTTTGAAATATGATTAAAGTACATGAAGTATAAAGCAAGTATGCTTACACGTTTTGTACTTTATGTAAAGTATGTTTAATGTGTACTTTTAGAAAGTATACTTCAAAGTAGATGTTATTAAGTTCAACTTCAGTGTACTAAAATTAAATATACTTATTGTGCAATATTCAAAGTGTTTTTGTAATGTACTTTTTAAAAGTGTACTTTGTTGTTAGTGTATTTTAAATGGTAAAGAAGTTTATTTATTTTAAGAGTATTAAATTGCTATACTTAAAGTTGTAATATAGTGTACTTATGGAAAGTATATTTTTTGGTAGGCCTAATACATTGTTTGTATAGTTTCATAGTCATAGTATTAAGTTCAACTTCAGTGTACTAAAATTAAATATACTTATTGTGCAATATTCAAAGTGTTTTTGTAATGTAGTTTTTAAAAGTGTACTTTGTTGTTAGTGTATTTTAAATGGTAAAGAAGTTTATTTAGTTTAAGTGTATTAAATTGCTAATACTTAGAGTTGTAATATAGTGTACTTATGGAAAGTATATATTTTTGGTAGGCCTAATACATTGTTTGCATAGTTTCATAGTCATCTCACCTTTAATAAAATACTAATGTGTGTAGCTTGATATGTCAGCCGCATGGATGGCAATGTGCAATAACCTAGCCTAGAGACATACTGATCTATCAGTTTTGGTCATCAAATAATATTTTTCTTTTGTTGATTTTGTGTCTTAGTAAGGTAGTAGCCTATACGTTTGTGATGTAGTAGAGGTTGTGAGAGGATGAATGTGGCACTTTGTTACATTTATAGGCAACACAGTTAAATGTATATGCAGTCCAGTTGACCAATAACATGGCTGTTTGAATTTGAAATGGAGTGGGCGGATCTGTGCAGCTTTCGAGCAAAACGTGGTGTGAGCAAACATTAACGTTATTTCATACAGTCTATGCTTGTAACTTTATTTGCAAGACAGATGGACTGTAGAGACCAGAAAATGTATACGTTTACGGTCCGTATAAGGTTACAGGTTTGTCCAAATTAAAGATACCATAAATTCTAGTCATGCCAGAGACGTTGGTCCTACAGAGCCAGAAGGACTCGTCATATGAGATAACAAGGACTGAAGCCAGTTGGATCTAAAGTGCCAAGTTATTCGTTATCAGGTGAGTCCCAAAGCATATTGTTAAATGATTCTAATGTAGCTTACTCTTTATGACCTTCGGTAGTCTTTGGTGAAGTTAAATTGATGGCTTAGCAATCTTTCAAGAGTTTGTTTTTATCCTTGCTAGTACAAGCTAGCAATGCCAGATCACGTTAGCTAATTTAGCTAACGTTAACGTCATATACGTCGACCAGATCCCTATCAAGAAGAAAACTACATTAGCCTGCTTTGTGTTTGTGGGATTATTGACAAGCGTTGGCTAGCACTAACGTTAGACAAACTATGATGGAGGAAAGTGTGTTCTTTATTAAGCAACGTTTGCCTAAAGTTCACCAATGTTCTTTAATATTATGTGTGGTGTAGGCTAAGTTAACTCACAGAAAGGAGGATAGTGCTAGGCTAGTCACACTTCACATTCATTAGGCATGCTAATGACATTGTAGCTGTTTTTTTCTTTAATCGTGGAGACATCTTTTAAAATGAGTCTACAGGACAAATTACATGCATTTTATGAAGTAGAACGGTTTTTTCCACCATTGATATTAGAGGGGGAATTAAACCTGGTGTTCTACTAAGTTAGTGCTATGAAGCTTAGGCTATATGATTGATATTATGCCTTGGTTTATGCGATAGATTTAGTTTTTTTTTTAATTATTTGTGTTTGACAGAGCATTCAAGTTCATTTCATGGTAGTGTTTGTAATTTACCTAGTTTTAATCTGTAGCCTAACTATGTTTTTACAGGTGTTCCTGGACAGTTTTGAAACCGAGATGTCTGAACGCCTCAAATAATCAGCAGTAAAGGTAAATATTCTTCATCCAGGACCTTATCCCATTACTCTTAAAGCATAACTCAAGCCAAAATGCAACCTAGGGTCTTTTTGTTAATGTACCTGAGTCAAACTCGTTTGAAAGCATAATTAAGTCAGAAGCGCCACCATTAAGCTTGACTGTATTGTCGTTTCTGGGTCAAATGCCATTTTGAATGGGAGTCGTAGGGGCAGAACTATTTTGATACATGATGATTTTGATTCATGCATCAAAATAGTAGGCTAGTGCCCCTACGACTCCCATTTAAAATGCCATTTGACCCGAAAACGATAATACGGTTGTATTGGAAACAAAGGAATCTAAGGTAATCAAATGCAGAAAACAGGGTGGTTGCACTCATATCGGTGCCAAGGTGCACAACGCTTTAAGGAAAGACTACCTGGCCAGGTCTACCCATACCAGGATGGCAAACAGATGGTGTCAATACCTATTTGACCCATAAAAAGTAAATGTCAAGTAGGTACAGATAATCTGTATTAATCTCATCATTGCCAATGGATTTCTGTGTAAAATATTGTTTATCTTGTAAAATGTTTTCCATCTTCTTTCTGTTCACAGACAACAGAGACAAATTCTCTAATACCAAGGTCAATGCATTTGACTGCTGTCCAGCCCCGGGTTGCCACCGAAAACTTTATGCATCTTGGACTGGAAGATGGTGTGCTAGTAAGGAAGCTAGCTACCACAGCTTTTGCCACCACATCTCAGTATTGGGAGGGAAGTTCACTCACTGCACAACTCTACCAGCTGTACCTTTCCTCCTCAGCCATGATCGATCATGCATTACACATTTAGCCATGTTAGACTGTTAAGTTGTTGGCTGTAGGCTGGGTGTCCAGTAAACTATTTCAAGCTTAGAGGGCAAATTCTCTCACCTAGGAGGGTAAACAACTTTTGTTTTTCATGAAATCTGCATTTTGAATTGATGGTCTACCAATGAGGAAACTGCTCCCCAAGCATGGAAAAAAATGCTGCGAGCGAGGAGGAATCTGACCAGCGCTCCAAACAGCCACTCGAAAAATCTATGCATGTGAAATAATATAATACGGCCAAATGCATGTTTTATCGCGTTACCACATCCAACTTGAAAAGATATGCTCAAGAGATCCATAACTTTCAGAAAAATGTTTTACTTTTGTTATGGATGAATATTATGTTTTGTTTTCATTCATGTCAATAAAATGTTTTTCTCATAATCAAAGTGTAATTTGTCATGTAACAGAATAGGTAGGAGAGTACTAATAGTACAATTTTAAAGCACACTAATATTATACTTAAATTGCATGCCTTTATAATGCTTAAAGTATCTTAAGACTATACTTTTATTAACATAACTGCAAACTTTCAAGGCACTTATTGTAGTCAGGAAGTACATTTGAAGTTAATTTAAAATATTACAGAAGCATGCCAAATGAATAGGAATGAGGATGATAAGAGTGTATTCAAAATACACTACTACACTATTAGTAGTTATATTGTAATGCCTTTTAAGTACATTTCCAATACACTTGGGATGTTACAAAATTGTACTGCGACTGTGTTTCGAATGCTCATAAAATATTTTTTTGTATAATGTACTTAAGAACACTTAAAGTTTGAAAAAAGTTGTTCCATTTTAGCACACTAATTACACTCAAACTATAGTCAAGTTGGTATTAAGTTGCACTTAATACATAATTCAATACACTTAATTACACTTGGATTTGACGAAAAAAGTACAAACGGTACTTAGTACACTTTCAAAAAGTATACTTTTAATAGTTTTTTTTTTTTACCTGGGTCACAACACACCTTATTATAAAGCGGTACCATTTACTGTATACTCTTTGAGTATAAATAATAATAGTTAACTATGTACCGGTACAGTGCTGATGCTAACATTACTGCTAGTGCTAGTTGCTGACACCTTTCTGGTTATCCTTAGTAGACGTGATCTAATTGTACTTTAGTACAGCTGTACACAACATACAGATCACCGCAGAACACGTCTGCTGTCTACACCACCGACTAGTGATTTTAAGAGTCCACTAGTCAATAGTCCACAAGTCAACTCCACCTACAGCATGTCCTTCCTTACCCTACCCACATTTTAAACTTCTGGAGCTATTTTAGGAAACACATGTGCACCTCAAATGTGTGTCCAGTTGTTATTGATTTGTTATTGGTTTTATAGATTGTCGAACAGTACCGACATACAGAGCAATACACCATATGATCTAAAGTCTCTAGATTCCAAGAGCACTTCTGAGGTTAACAAGAAAGCATTAAACTACAGTTGATCTAGATCGTCTTTTACAGTAAACAGAGCATCAGCCATTTCATGTAACACCAAAAGATGACTGTACAAAGCACAAACACTGAGACTGTTATTAAGCTCCTCTAGTGCACTTCTGGTAAGTCTATTTTTAAAGCTCAAAAGAATCACACTTGGCAGGTGATTCCCCAGGGTCATATCTACCCCCCGTCCTCCTCCGAAAACACACATCCACCACACACGAGACCGAGCTGAGCTATCCATTCACACTCAGGGGGGTGTGACTGTGTGACCGGAGTGGAACATGGTGGGCTCAGTGCCCTGCTTTGGAGTGGACGCAGAGAGAGAGACATCTTTGCTTTTGAAAATAGCCCTCGGAGTCACACAGGATGTGTGTGAACAGTCTTGCCAATAAATGTGAATGAAATTGTGAGAGAGAGAGAGAGAGAGAGAGAGACAGAAAGGTATGGTGAAACCGAGAGCAAAAAATTAATCTATATTTTGATATTCAAGTGTATGTGATCATACAGATACACTGATACACAGGGAATTATTCTCTCCATGTTAAAAAAAACAACAGCACAATAACAAAAACAACAACAGCAGCAGCAGCAGTCTCTGGTGCTTTCCCTTGCCTGGGTGCCGAAGCAGTGCACTCACTCTTTCCACAAAGCTCACAGACCAGCGCGGCACCCGTCTCTCCTCAGGGCCCATCCACAGACACCTTTTTGGGGGGTGTTGGGGGCGTGTGGGTGGGGGGGGGTTGCCGCCGTTCCCGCTGCTCGCCACCATCAGCCACTCGCCTGATCACACTCTCACTCACTCACTCAGTCAGTCAGTCAGTCAGTCAGTCAAGAATTGAAACCCCTGAAGAGAGTGTGGGTGTCTTCAGGAAGACACGTTTCCACAACAACGAGTCAATTACTACACACGAACATTTTCCAGATTTTCAGCCGCAGAGCGGTGACTGGCTGATGAAAAAGATGTAAACAGGATGTTTTAGCATGAGGGAACAGACACTCGTGAGGTATGGCCGTCTTTCAAAGGGTACTTTTCAGTACCTTCAAATAGGTGTGAATGAATAAAAAAGATACAGAGAAAAGGAAGAAAAAAAAAAACATCCCGCCACAGCTTGGGTGAGAGTTCAACTTTAGTAGTGTACCCCCACGCTTTGGAACAGGCTCCTAAAAATAGATCTTTGATCTTATTTGCACAAACATGACAGGGTTCTGCATAGTAAAGGTGCTTTCTTGGCCCATTTTGAGGGGAATTGGTGTCTTCCCTTCTCTCTGTAGTACATGGAATGAGGACACACAGTAATTAGATACAATGCATTGGATTCATTTATGCCAGTGCATCGCACAAATGCCTTATCGCCTTATCCACAGATGTTCTCATGACGTTGGTGCTGTCATCAGCTTGTTATAAGTAGAGAAAAAGCAAGATTCTGACCATAAACAGTAAAGTAAATATTGCCAATGACTGTTTAGCAGTGTCCATGAATACACCAGACCCCTGTGCACATGGACTAGAAGGTTAAAACAATGCTATGTAGGCCTACCACTGAAATCCATCCATCGCAATCCTGAAACCGTTAAAATTCAAACTGCTTACTTCCGTTTTTTTTACCTCCTTCTGATTTCTGACCAGTCTATTACTGTTTACTGTTCAGGACACACGTTGTCGACTTGTTGATAACATAAATGTAATATTATAAAAATCTGTAAAAAGTAATATTATTAGTATTGTTGTGGTAAAATATACCACCTTGATGTTACCCACACCCCACATGTACACATACATACACATACACTTACAGTATACACATACACTCATCCACACGCACGCACGAACACACACACACACACACACACACAGAGGCGCACCTTGTCAACAGGCAAACCAAGCAACTGCTTGAAGCCCCGAGCCGCTAGGGGGCCCCCGACCTGTTCTCAGCGCGTTTGCCTGTGGGTCAAGCGAGAATTCGTCCATAGAGATTGAATGATGTATTTTGCGTGCTCCTGCCCTGTTGTAGCCTACAAACAGTACGTGCACATGTAGGCCCTATGCTATGGCCTTATGAACAGCGGATCTGTGTTCAAAAAAGTTCAAAGAATCCGCACATATTTAGGCAACTGTGGTAAACGTCAATCGAGGGTGCAGTGATGACGGATCAACATCGGATTTTGGCATTTAGCCTACTCAATGAAGTTATAGTAGGCTAATGTTAATTGGCAGAAAGATTGATGGTTTGCTACATCTATACGACAGTAAACTTCAGCTAGCTAGCGGCAGTTACAACTAGTTAAGCAAGGAGATGGTTAACGTTATGTTTGTATTAGGGCTGTCAGCCATAACATGTTAATCGCGATGCAGTAAGGACCAAACGCGTTAATTTGTTAGAACCCGATTGACGCAAAGTGCGTCAAAAAATAGACCCTTTCTTCTTACATTGCTCCGGAACAGCGGATATTTGCAGCGAGATAAACTTTTATTGCGTGACAGAGCAGAAGTGCGGCTTTCCAATGAGACTACGCACTTGTCTGTACGATCAAGTATGAAAATAAAAGAAAATCGTGAAATTAAATCAAATTGCATCATATACAGTCTATACTTCTCTGCGTCCACCTGCTCACCCATTACTCTAGTTTGAATTACTCGCAAACTCGTGATCGCATAGATATGGCAAGCATATCAGATGAAAGAGGAGACACCGGGCTATCCATTGGTACCATGAATATCGATCCTTTTGGCTTATAAAAACAGACGAAGTAACTGCAAAATAATAACGTCATGTACACAAACCAACGCTGCACACCCATTATTCTCGTTTGAATTACTCGCGGACCCGTGATCGGATAGATATGCCAGGCATGTCAGATGAAAGAGGAGACACAGAGCTATCATTTGATATCAAGTACATCCTTCTGGGTTATAAAACACACAAAGTGACAGCAAAATAATAACTTCATATAGCTGGACTTACCCCACGTTTACGAATTTTTGTCTGTTTTTGTGGCAAAGAATGTTCATAATCCGGTTTTGAAATCCTAGCAAATTCCTGCATGGCATCCAATTCAAGGCTCACATTGCATCCCAATTTGTTCAACAAAGAAACCCCTTTTTTGCTTCTACTTTGTTCATGGCAATGCAGTAAAAATATGTAGAGAATCATTATGAGTGCATACACCATGCACTCAAAATTTTATTTTGTGAGATACATTTCAAAATATAAGAATTTTTATAATACGGTTTTTGTATTTTTATTATTTAACATAAAAACCTAATGGTGATATAACATAATGGTTATAAAACTTGTCGGTAGGGCCCCCTTGGAATTTTTGCTTGGGGCCCCCACAGACTCTAGAATCGCCTCTGCACACACACACACACACACACACACACACACACAGTATACAGTTTAATCTCATCCACATTGCCTGTAAGCCTTTTACCCCATCTGACTTCATATTATTATATCATTCCAAGGCTAGCACAATAACATAGCCATGGAAGCTTGCAGGCAGTAGCCATAGTTATAGCAGCAGTCTGCAGTAGACTAACTTGTATTCACTAGCATTCATTTGAAAATGTCAGTAGAGACATTTTATATCATATATGTCTGAATAAAAAAGTTTACTTGTACATGGTTTAGGATGCATCAGGTACTGTCTTTCAGTTAGACTACCATATGAAACCACTTACAATCAATACAGTCCAATGTTGGTCAGAAAAATGTTTTTTGGTATACTGAAGTGTCATGGCGACACCCATTGTTTGGCTCAGGAATGAGATGGATAGGCCTACAGTATATTTATAGAACACAATATGTCCAGGTTTTTCACTAGTTTCACTGCCTTTATGGAACTCAGGTACTTATTTTCAGTTCCTCTTGCACAAAGAGCCTCTTCTGGGAAATAAAGAAGACTTTACTCTTATTGAATCACTGTCATACAGGCCACAGCCCTTTTTATGTTTGATTTATAAAGTATTAATAACACACCCACTCACCACGTAATAACAGTCTTCACACAATTTCAGTTTCACAAGATCCTTCAATAGAGAGTTCTAGAGAAATGAGACCAGTGTTTAGAAATGAAATAATGTGAATGTGTTGATCCCTCTTTCCCTGTGAGTCTCTGTGTGTGTGTGTGTGTGTGTGTGTGTGTGTGTGTGTGTGTGTGTGTGTATGTGTGTGTGTGTGTGTGTGTGTGTGTGTTGTGCCTTATCAGTGTGTTATCAGATACATCGACATAGACTGAGTGAGCTTGAGCTTGAGGTTCCTCTGAAGATGAAGATTCACCACAAATGATAGAACACTGAAAAGTCACATAAGGACAGCTCTCTAGGTTACGACCAAGAGAAATAAACACATCTCTAAAGAGAGAAATACACATGATTTCATTATCAACAAGGACACACAGGCAGACTCACACACACACACACACACACACACACAGAGACACACACACACACACACACACACACACACACACACACACACCACACACAGACACACACAAACACACATACATTGTGATTGTGCTCATTGTGAAGGTGAAATTTGTAAAGCAATTATTAGTGGGCACTTTGGTTTTTTTTGGTCTAGTGATGATTGCTATCTAAACAGCAGTGTCTTTGATGTGACAGCCAGTGGTCTTATATACGGGAAATTCTCACTGTACCCTTCAGACTCACACACGCGAAAAGTGTGCTAGCACCACATTGCTGAAGTCTCCTGCAACCTGTTGAACTGTCAGCCTGAATCATGCTGTCTCTGGGAAATTAAACCCCAAAGAAATCCCCCACCCTGACCAGGGTCTGAGTGTTAGTGGAGAGGAGATGGAGAAGCAATAACAAGCAAATCAGGTCTTCATTTCTGTCCAGTAGATAGATATATAGATATAGATACTTTATTGATCCCCAAGGGGAAATTCAAGTACTAATTCAGTAGTTTAAATCCACACAGGCTTCTGATCATACACCAGACTCCGTCAAGGTATGGATATATACGCATCGAATGTTGATAATATATGATGTAAAATATAGTGGTGGGTCGTATTTGTTTTAAACACATGGATGGTGGACATGTTACCGGGCAGGACAGCTCTCTGTTTCTCTCAAATCAGCTGAGGGCAGTGAAGATGAGCAGGCGTGGGTGTGGGGGTGGGTTGTTTCACTGAAGCGGGAGTGGGCGGGAGCACAACATGTTCCCACCGAGGTGGAGCAGGGAACTTCTCAGTCTCGAGGTAAATCTGTGCTGTCATCACAGGACGGATATCTCATGTTATAAACACAATTAAGAGGTCACAGATATAGGACAGAATGAGAGACAGAACCTAGTGCTGAACACTCAGTATGTGGTTATGTTACACCAGACAGACTTATTTATGTATACTGAACAAGAAATGTAAACGTGACTTTTCACTCCGATTTTTCATGAGTTGAAAGAAAAGATCTAAGACTTATTCTATGCTCACTAAAGTTTAATTTGTTCAGAAATCGGTATGAGTGAGCACTAACCGACCAGTCTAAGGAACATCTGTGTAATAATCATGGTTTTTAATCAGCATCTTTTGACGTCACTGGTGTCGGGTAAATGTCTTAGCGAAGGTGAAGTCCTCACTAAACAGATTTTAACAAATATAAACTTCGAGAGAAATGAGAAGAAATATCATATCTTTAATTTAATTCCATAAATATTAAGTCCATATATTATTTATTTATCTGTTTACTTGTTTTTGTTTTTTAATGTGTACTCCCCGAATGCATGGCTAAGGTTAGGTTCGGTTATTCAGAATGTGTCTCTATCCCATCTTGTCTCTGTAATGCACAACAGCCATACAAAGATAAAATAACATAAGATAAGAAATAGTATTCAATAAAGTACTAAATAATACTATACATTATTATGTGCCAGAATGCTTACCACACACCAGCTTGAGGGAGTAAGGGACTGAATGAATGCCAATTACACTGGGGGGTGATTAGGGACTCATTTAGTTAAGTCATTCAGTTTAGTTTTTTTCATTGCTTAAGCACAATTTTGATAACAGGGTTAGGGTTGTTTTCAAAACACTACACACAATTAACATAACACCACCTGCAAGTAGCAGAATCCCTTCTTCAGTCAAAACTATACAATTATTTATCAAAACTCTATTTTGTTGTCATATCACAAACACAACCATCATATGATCTGATGATGTTTGAATCAGTTAAACCCTAATTTGTTGTCACATTTGACAAAACACATTTTCCTAGGTTATGGTGCATGCTTGTTGTTTTCGGTAACACTTTACTTGACAGTACTGACATAAGAGTGACATGACACTGTGACACAACTCTAACCCTAACCCTAATCCTAACCTCTAACCCTAACTCTAACCCTAACCCTTACCACTAAGCCTAACTTGTTATGACAAAAACCGAATGACACTTAATGACAGAAGCATTATGTCATAAACGTTTATGACTTGTTTATGACACGTTCATGACAGTGTCATGTCACTCTTATGTCGATACTGTCAAGTAAAGTGTAACCATTTTCTTTCCAGAAATATTGTTTAAGTAGGATTAGAGGATAATTTAGAGTACAATAATATATTGACCAAACATGACACATAAGACCAGACCTGTGTACATTGAGGACTTTATCCTCTCCACCGTGTGAAGCACACTACAGTTATTTGCAATGGCTTACACACAAAATCTGGTTGCACTTTACTTGATGGGTGAGTTCATAACACATTCATAGCAGCTGTCATAAACTGCACATAAAGCATTCATGACTGTTTCATGAGACATGACTCAACATTCATACCAAACCTTTCATGAATGTGGAAGACAGAACGACGACGACAACTTGTCAAAATAAAAGTCCAATATCATATTTGTGTAACCTGGATACCATTAATTTAATCTCTCCAGCCTTTGTAAATATTTCATGAATATCTTATGTAGTCTACATCGAATGTCACTTTACTATACAAGTTGTGAAGTATTCGTAATCACTTAGTTTAACACTGGGAGGTAAATTAGCCTACATTCAGCTGACCCGTATTTGTGTAACCTGTGTAATGGTTGGACATGAGAAATCATCTGCAAAGGTTACATCATAAAACAAATACATTTTTATGAAGCAAAAATTATTTGCTTGACTATGTTCTGTTTTTTTGGCACTGGAGTAGCCCATTGACTCAGATGTGACGTGATCAGGTAAGAGGTTTGGACCAAAAACGGCAATGCTGCTTTGCGACTTTGGACTTTTATTTTGACAAGTTCCCGTCGTTCTGTCTTTCACATTCATGAAAGGTTTGGTATGAATGTTGAGTCATGTCTCATGAAACAGTCATGAATGCTTTATGTGCAGTTTATGACAGCTGCTATGAATGTGTTTTGAACTCACCCATCAAGTAAAGTGTTACCCAAAATCTTTACACATAATTTTTAAACACTCACTTAGAAATGTCCTTGTTTTCATCATTAATGTTGTAGATAGCTGATCTTTAAGGCAATATCTACATTGCCTATTATCAGCAACCATTCATCCAATGCTCCAAAGGCACATTCTGTTTACTAATTTGATATCAAAAGGCTAACTGAGAAAACATTGGCGAACCCTTTTGCAATTATATAAGCACATAATTATCCTTTTGCAATTATGTAAGCACATCATGTAATCTGTAACTGTTGCCCTGATTAAAAAAATAATGCAACTGTGGAATGGAAAGGAATGGAAATTTCTAAGTGACCCCAAACTTTTGACAGGTAGTGTACATGAATGACTTCTAATAACATAAAGCCTCTACTCAAACTGTGATGGTATACTCATATAATGAATGAAACATTTAGCAATTAGCTACATATATTATTATTATTATTATTATTATTATTATTATTATTATTATTATTATTATTATTATATTTATCTGATAGGGACAGGTACAGTATGAATAGACACACTGAAAACAGCTAGTATCATAGTGTTTATATCTGTATAATAGCTGTTTATATTCCTGTATCTTAACTCTTAACCAAAACACAAACAACACCAGTGTTATGGCTTCAATTCCCAGGGGATAAGCAATGTCACCTGCACTGTAAATCTCTTTAAATAAATGGTAAAGGTATATCATATGAAAGAATTGTACAGTTCTGTCAAATGAGTTTTTATATTTGCATTTTGAACATTGTATTTATGTGTCCATGCCATGGAGTAGAGGAAATGACCTAAACATGTATGAAGTCTCACTATATTATTTTTCTACTCTGTTTATTCAGTTCCCTCAACTATCATGCTGTTCATTCATGAAGTCTCTGATATAGTGTACACTCGTTTTTCGAGTGCAATCTAGACAGAACTTTCATTTTTCTAAATCTAAATGGTTATCCTGTTTACCTTACTGTCTTACAGTATACCTCATTGCTAAATTAGCTATTTTACAGACATCTAGGCCACCTTCCTTCCTGTGCATGCATGCTGACTAAATAAAGACAAAGCATAAATAGCTTTTCTACAGAGTGTACTGTATATGTAGATATATGTAGGCCTCCTTTTGCTGACATACATGCAAACCTATAGCTATATAATCTATCTATCTATCTATCTATCTATCTATCTATATAATACACGCTGGCTCCAGCATATTTGTGTGACATTTTGTGGGTGCATGACAGAAGGTCAATCGATTACAGCAAGTCTTTCATGGATAATCAAACTGCTCATCTTTGGTGACTGAATGACATTTCTTGGAACAAAGAGTTCAAGCTAATAAGATGACAAACCTCGTCTGGAGCAGGGTGTCTCCTCTTCACATCAGAGTCAGTTTTGCTTCCTGAAAGGACAGGTACCACAGACTTTCCCTGTTCTTGCTCTGTGAGGTAAAAATAGGTGGAGGGAGAAGTTCAGTAAGGAAGCTCTGGATTGCAGTGTAGTTTCATTACTACGGTGCTGCTGAGGTACCTCTACATCATGTCACGATTGCACAAGTGAGTTCATGATGTACTCTTTTTCATGGGTAGTCGGCCGGTAATGGCAAGACCCGTTTGGTAATCACTGCAGTGACCATTATCCTGTGTATTGTCATATCCTCTTCTGTTCTATTATTTACTTTCCTATACCATTACATTCCCATTGACCCATTGATAATAATGAGAGGGCCGATTTGGTCCTTGCTGTCTGACACTTATGAATGTGAATGCAGTCAGACAGCATTTAGTTTGTTCACTGCTGCCCTCTAGTGGACAGAAAGAAACAGAAGTGTCCCCGCCTTTCAATCATTGAAATTCTTTGATGATTATTATTAATATTTACAGATTTTGCTGTCACTGCTTTTAACGAAACAACAATAATAAAATAAAAAAATCCACTATCTTCCAAAACAGGCCTCCATATATAATTGTTACTTTCTCTGAAGCTGTAACCTACATTATAATTTCAATGCCTGCCAATCTGGACAATAGAATTATTTAATAAGACAGCTCTGGGTGCAATTAGTTGAGCAATTAGACCTTTGGCATAAATTGAGGAGCTGTGTGCTCCTTAGGAGAGAGGGGGGGGGGGGTGAGGCTCCTGCCTGCAGGGACTCTGCGCTGGGAAAGGGCTGGCCACAGGGGAGCACTTCCCCACTCTGCCCAGCCAGAGCAAACATTGCCTGGGATGGAGATGAAAACCTCTGGCCTGACCCAGGTCAGCGACAGGATGCCTGGGCTGAAAAAAAATAACGTCTTCCTTCTTCACCTACAATGAGCAATGGCTTCATGTGTGTTTGAATGAGTTGTTCAATTCAGTCTTCTCTGTCTTTTCGAGTTTTATGGAGGCTGGTGACTGGCTGAAAAACAGACTTCACAAATAATAATGATAAGCAAATAACAAAATGAATAGTATAACGTTGCAATAAATAAATACAGATTAAAGCTCTGGTGTCATTTGGCTAAGCTTACAAACAGACTTGATTAAACTTCTAAACAATGTCTAATTCTTACTAAAGTTTGGTAGCTATTATGAAGTCATTGCCTTCGTGGCTTTCGTGTCTGAGAACTAGGATGTATTGGTACATAGGTGGTGGGCATGCAATAAAGTTATTCATTTCTTTACATTTTCGTATAAGTTTTTCAGTTTTATTTAAGTAAATGTTTTGAGATTTGACAGAGGGATCAAAATCATTTGGCCAGTTCCATGAAGACTGTCTGTGTACTGTTGTTAACCCTATTTGATTTATCTGGGGGAAAAACACATTATTTATTTATGCATAATTAATGCATATTTTTTGAGGATATACCAACTAAAACCCTATGCCACATAGAAACAGAGTTCAGAAAACATCTATAATGTGAATGAGAGAGAGAGAGAGAGAGAGAGAGAGAGAGAGAGAGAGTCTATAAAGGGGAGTTGACATGGGTCTCACTGGGTGGTTTGCGTATCGCTTTCAGATGACAGCTTTATGGGTGGTCTCGGCGGTGCTAAAGCTGAGGGCAAATTAGAAGACACAGTACCCCTCTCTCTCTCAGTAAGACTTGACATCTGGTCATGTGTTAGACTTTTAGGTTAAATAAATGAACCAATAAGATCAAGGTGAGCAAACATGTAATCGTATGGAAGGATAGCCTTGTCTTTAACTCAGACTAGAGAAGCCTATAAAGCCCTACCAACCCTGATTAAGTCAAAAGCTTTTCAGTGAAACTGCATCCAAGGAAGCCAGCGCTATTCTCTCACATTCATTTGCTTTTTCTCTCAAGCTTTTCCTCTCTCTCTCTCTCTCCCTCTCTCTCTCTCTCTCTGTGTGTGTGTGTGTGTGTGTGTGTGTGTGTGTGTGTGTGTGCGCGCGCGTGTGCGTGCATGCGTGTGTGTTTGATTATGTGGATACAGTATGTTCATGTTTATCTGTGTCTATTCAAAGAGTATTAAATGAGTTCACAGGTAAACTGCAATGGGTTGGGAGCTATTTTAAGATATCTTCAGTCTGAAAGTCATTCTGCCACTCAAGTGGATTGGCATCGTTCCAGGACATTTTCAATTTCAGGAACTGGAGGTAAAACAATAAACAAAACTCCCATATTCCGGATTCCTGATGGAAGATAACAAAGGCTAGAGTCAGCAAGGGCCTCAGACAGACACACCACTCTCAGACTCTATTTTACTCAATAACACCCCCCCCCCCCCCACACACACACACACACACACACACACGCATAAAGACATCCATTTTGACCCCTATACAAACACCGTAGACAACAAAACCTGAATAAGTCATAATCACTGACATAACATACCGATAGAAAAAAAAATGATTTTTAGTCATGACTTTGCTCATTATAATTTAAAACTCCACTCCACACACTCCAGTTATTTCCATGTGATAATAAAAAGGCACAAAAAAAAAGATTACTTTAAAATAAACAAATAATCAATATGAAATAATTTCTTGACAGCATGACACTCGAGCCCTATGTGAACACCACCATTACACCTTTATCATTCTTTGGAAACAGATTCCTTCCTGTGTTCCCCAAAAGCGATCGTGTTCCTCTGATGTGAATATGAGGGCCATTTTTTACTAGGGACGGGGATAGCCAGTGCTCTCTGATGTCCAGACCCTAATGTTCAACTTCCTTTTTATCATTACAGCTGCGTGAAGCCAAAGGACTTCAGAGCCAGGAAGCGCTTTGGTCTTAGCAGGGTTGCTATATGGGTCGAAATGAGCATGAGGGATTTCTTTTGTCTCTTAACTTGCTCTCTCTCTCTTTTTCAGCTACTGTTCGATTCCTTCCTCTACGTTTGCCCCAAAGCTTCCCACTGTGGAGGAAATGGCTTGTTTTATGTGGAAAGAGCTCACATCCATGCACAAACATACACACACACACACACACACACACACACACATACATATACACACACACACACACATACTGTACATACACACACACACACATACATACACAAACATTTCCATGTGCAAGTGCACCTTCACATGACACACTCACACAAAATGTGCCAACATGCACCTTCTCACGTACTCAAAAAACTCACAAGCACAGATATTTCATTGTCTTTATTTCTGTATTGTATGTATTGTATGTACAGTATTGTAACACATAGACATAGAAGACCATATAAACCCTTACACACGCACACACACACACTCACACACACACACACACACACACACACAGCAGCAGCAGGAGGTAGTAGTGCAGGCCTGGTTTTTGTCACTGAAGCTTATTGTACTCCTCCAGCACGCCGGCCCAGCTGCTGCTCCTCTGTGTGTCTATAATCCATTATCAGAGCCCACGATGAGGCTCCAGCGGGTCAGGCAAACTAAACAAGCCCCTCCACCCCCCCGATGCCTCACAGGATGAGTCAGCAGCACCAGGGCACCCTCCACCCCCCCAATGCCTCACAGGATGAGTCAGCAGCACCAGGGCACCCACACACCACACACCACACACAGATTCCTGGGAGAGAGATGCTGATCTCTGGCCAAACTCTCCACAGTCTAGGCAAGGCTTTAACCATTAAAGGATGAACCACCAGGCTGATCCCGGAACAGAGCTGCACAGCGTGGGTACCAGTGATCCCTGGCTGTCGGGACTTACCTCCCATGGATGGGTGCGTCCGCCATAGGAGTGAGTTATCACATCGTGGATGTGAAGCGTGCCATTACATCTCGCCGTGTTCAAAGCGAGAGAGAGCGAGGATGGGGTAAACATCCTGCTGGAGCCCTAAGTGAAATAAACTCCTAGGTTCCTGTAAACTCCACACGCTCTGTTAACATTACAAGCAGGAGGTATACAGAACTGATCATCAGTGGTAAATCTGTCAAGACACTGAGTGTGCGGCGGGCATGTGGGAGTACAGCTAACACAACAAGAATGGGAGAGAATCCCATACACCCGACAACTTACACAAGTAGTTCAGGTTATACGTGACTGCTTACAACTGGCCTCACAAAAATATATATCACTTAAAAAAATTAAAAAAAGTGTTTCACATGCACAGATTAAGTTGAAGTGTAGTAATTCCTTCCAATGGTGTTGACTTGCCTGAGACACCCAAAGGGGACAGCAAATTCATGGGGAACCTCTGGCCCGTGGTGACCTTTGCACGACCTAACATGACTTCATGTCAACACCTGTTAGCCAATTGCTTATGGCTCTCTGTTCTGTTGGGCTGGACTGCCTTAGCAACCAGGAAATCAGTGCGGATGCTGTAGAGGACCTGCAACTCCATTACAATTCAAGAAAGTTAAGGACAAACAGAAAGCACCATGGAGGCAAAATCCAGCAGTTAAACTTCTAAAAAGAGAGTGTAGGAAGACTGAAAGAAAATGGCGTAAATACAAACTTCAGATCCACTATGAAATCCATAAAGAGATGCTCTGCACATATAACTCTGAAATATGCAAAGCAAGAAACTCCTTTTTTTCTAACATTATCAATAGAAGTTCAAATAACACTCGTATTCTATTTTCAACTGTTGATAAGTTAACAAATCCCCCCTCACAATTAGCGCCTGAACTTCTCTCAACGGATAAATGCAATGAGTTTTCATCTTTTTTTAAAGATAAAATTGACAAAATCAGACTCAACATATCTGCTCAATTACAAATTCAACAACCTGAACTTCCAGCAACAAACATTACATTACATTACATTACATTACATTACATTTAGCAGACACTTCTTGACCAAAGTGACTTACATATGTCAGCTATATTACAAGGGATCACATTGTCCCCGGAGCAACTTGGGGTTAAGTGCCTTGCTCAAGGGCACAACGGTGGAAGCTGGGAATTGAACCGACAACTTTCAGGCTACTACACGCTAGCCCAGCTCCTTAATCACTACACTACCACCGCCCCAAACAGAGGGAAACTAAACTTGATGTCAGAGTTCAGCTTGATAGACTACGAAACACTTGAAAAAATGGTACAGAATCTCAGCTCTTCCACATGTGTCTTACACACTCTGCCTACCAATTTCTTCAAAACTGTTTTTCACCTCATAGCGGCGGATGTCCTTCAAATTGTAAATGTATCACTGCTGTCTGGCACTTTTCCTAAGTCACTGAAAACAGCTGTTGTAAAGCCACTTCTCAAGAAGAATAACCTGGATGCCTCCATGCTAAACAATTACAGGCCCATATCCAATCTACCTTTTATTGGCAAAATTATTGAAAAAGTAGTCTTTAATCAATAAACCACCTTCCTAACATCAAATGGGTATTTTGATTACTTTCAGTCTGGTTTTCGGGCAAATCACAGCACTAAAACAGCTCTTATTAAAGTTTCCAATGACATACGCCTCAACACAGATTCAGGTAAAACATCAGTCCTAGTGCTACTGGACCTTAGTGCAGCATTTGACACTGTTGATCATAATATTTTACTACACAGACTAGAACACTGGGTTGGATTTACAGGCATAGTTATCAGCTGGCTAAATCATATCTACAAGAAAGGAGCTTCTTTGTTGCCATCGGAAACTGTACCTCAACACCAACGCACCAACGTCCTTGACCTGTGGTGTTCCCCAAGGGTCGATCTTGGGGCCACTATTATTCAACCTCTATATGCTCCCACTTGGACAAATCATCCAAAATAATTTGATTTCATATCATAGCTATGCAGATGACACACAAATTTACTTAGCTCTGTCACCAAACGACTATGGTCTTCTTGAATCTATGTGTCAGTGTATAGAACAAATCAACACCTGGATGTGTATTAATGGTGTATTAATTGACAGTGATCTAAATTTCAACAGCCACATGAAAGCGATAACTAAATCAGCTTTTTACCACCTCAAAAATATTGCCAAACTCAGAGGGCTGATGTCAAAATATGACTTAGAAAAACACATTCATGCATTTATCTCCAGCAGGGTTGATTACTGCAATGGACTGTTCACAGGCCTTCCTAAAAAGACTATTAAACAGCTTCAGGTGATACAAAATGCAGCAGCTAGGATTCTAACAAAAAATAAAAGAACTGACCACATTACTCCAATTCTTAAGTCCTTGCACTGGCTTCCAGTAAGTCACAGAATTGACTTTAAAGCACTATTGCTTGTTTATAAATCAGTAAATGGAGCAGGACCTAAACGTTTCAGCAGTACACACCCTCTCGTCCTCTCAGGTCCCAGGTGAAAAAGCTGCTAGTAAAACCTACTGTTAGAACTAAACATGGTGAAGCAGCTTTTAGCTGCTATGCGGCTCAGCTGTGGAACCAACTTTCGGATGACATCAAAAAGGCCCCAACTGTAGCCAATTTTAAATCTAGACTTAAGACCAAACTGTTCTCAGATGCTTTCTGCTAACTGTGCCGAGTTATAAATTCTGTATCTGCCTTGATAATTATTCTACCTTGTCTTTTATTACTTTTTTACTGCTTTTGCCTTTGTTTTTTGCTTACTAATTATTTTTTATTTTTAAATGATTTTACCTTGTGTTTTATGTTTTCTTTTTATTATGATCTTTACCTTTTAACTATTCTTTGACTATATTGCCTTTCTATGCTTTTATTTGTTATTATTGTTTGGTTTTGTTTATGCAAAGCACATTGAATGACCTCTGTGTATGAAATGCGCTATATAAATAAACTTGACTTGACTTGACTTGCAACTGTGTGCTGGTTATTTCTTTCCTTTGGTTGGATTTTGTTTTAAGTACGAGGTAAAAAAATACACTCTTACTTCTGTGACACTGCCAAATGGCATTTCTCATAATATTGCTGCTAGAGTACTGTAGGCAATAGTGAATCCTGGAAAAAGGATAAACTTCAAAAGTGACTAAAGCTGATTTAACTTTCCTAATGAGGTCTACAAACCTGGGCTTCCTAAATTCATATGTCTCAGTGATGCACACACTTACAAAGGCATACAAATCTGTTTCGCAGAAGTTTTCTCCAGACTCCAAACTTTCTAAACTAAATCAGAAAGCCAGATGTGACAACCTGGCTATTCAGTTGATCATGTGACTCGCTATAGCCAATCAGAAGCCCGGAGCTCCTTGCGCACATTGAATAATAAGAGGGAATGGCAGGCATTGTTCTCAGAGAAATCTCAAATAAAAACGTCATGGCCGTAATAATTCTATTTGGATGCACATGTTTATTTGAGCTTTTTCAGTTAACAATGAAAACAATGAGTCGACATCCCTGTCAGGAAAGTAATAAGTGCCCAATGATTGTAATAAAAAAAGAGGGCATGAATAGCTGTTGGGAACGACCAAATGGCGACAGCCGGCAGTGTAAACAGATGGAGCGATAACAAAAGTGATTATTTAGACTACCTGGCAGAGGTGCAGATTGGTGCGTGTGTGTGTGTGTGTGTGTGTGTGTGCGCGTGAGTGTAAGTGAGTGTATGTGAGTGTGAGTGCATGTGTGTGGCTACATGTGTACGCATACTTGTGTGTGTGTGTGTGTGTGTGCCTGGGCTTGCGTGTATGTTTGATATCTGTGAAAGCGCCAGGGAGGATGCACACTTTCAAAACATACGCTGGGAGGGGTGGGAACAGCCTGGGCAAGAGGGGGCAAACCAAGAGACAGTCATTACAGCTATTTACCATTTGCATATCCTTTTACACACACACACACACACACACACACACACACACACACACACACACACACAATTGTGTTTGTCATTAGCAACTACTAAAATGAATATTATAGTCTTTCAATCAACAGATGGCTAAATACTGTATGGGTTAAACAAAGAACTTTTACATTCTTTAGAAATAATTTTTCTTTTTAGCTGAGAGTTTCCCCCCTCTTTCTGCGTGCATGTAGAACTTATATCGGACTTTAAGTCTGAAAACAAACCAAGCACTGATAAAATCTGCTGTCTGAAATCTCCCAGTTAACCCATTCGCTGTATATTTTCTTAGCATTTATGAGGCGAGTAAAAGCACTCACACAGAGCCCCTGTCAGTGGACAGAAAGAGATAGAGATAGAGAGAGAGAGCGAGATAGAGAGAGAGAGAGAGAGAGAGAAGGAGGGCAGTAATCAATCAACTGAGAGCCTCTCAAAATAACAATACAATGAAGAGGCGAGCACTTCAGTCTAGCCAGGGGTTGTATTTGAACTCAGGGAGATTGGAGTGTCATGCTGTCAAGCTCCTCTCTCTCTCTTAACAAGATACAATGAGGCATGCAAGTGCTTCTTCAGCAATGCACCGCAGCTCTACATTTCAGAGTGCTTAAAATAGCTCTTGAATGGTGTGCACTGTGATGTATTTCATGGCATCCAAATTTGAAAGAAATCTTGTCTCTTGACGAAGAAGAGATAGGTTTGTAACTTATAATTTAACTTGGAGACTGGCAATGCTTCAGGGTTACAAGCAACCTTAAACATGTGCTCTCTCACAAAAAAATGTTCGACTAGTCCTTCAAGTTGAACATTTTTAAGCAAACATTTTTTCCACAAACATTCCAAACTTAGATGTTTAAGTATGACTTGTGTTTTGTAAAAACACCCTGATATTGTGGAATGTGACCACCAATCCAACTGGTTCAACACAGCAGTATCCTATTACCTGCCATAAGTGTTCTGTTTTATTTTGTTGCCAAAAAAAAATCTTCTCTGGTCCTTCTTTGGTCATACACTGATCCTCCTCCCTGTGAAGGGCAGCCCCTCTGCTGTGCTCTCCAGTAGGGGGCGCTAATTGACTAGGGTGAGCTTCTGTGTGCTGACTCACTGTGTGCTGGAGGCTGCGTAGTCATGATGGGCTGGCCGGCAGGCTGGCTGGCGGGCGGGAAGCTTCGTGCCTAGGGCAGCCATGAGAAGTGACTTGAGAGTTTACATGCACTCTGATCTCCCCTAATGACCCATGGCTCTACAGGGTGGGCCGCCCTTCTCCCCACGCTGCTCTCTGCTCCTCTTCACTCATTTCATCTCATCACCCCTCCATCTCATCAGGCCGCTAAAAGCCCTCAGCCGCGGCATGGACGCGCTGTACAGTTTACATAGACAATTTACATGCTACGCCTACTTCTACTTTCCTGTGAGACATATTCTGTTATAATTCTATATTCAATTCTATTTATTCTATTCTAAAAAAAACTGTCTGCCTGTACAATAAGGCCCCATACAGAATATTGCTTCTAATTTAAAATGGTAAGTCTTATTAACAATTCTTAACATGAACATCTTCATGTACTTTACTATGCACTGAATTGCATACAATGTATAGGCGGCATGTTCATGAGAAGCGTGTTTACGTGTGTAAAACAGTGGCTCTCAGTTTCACTACCTTTTATTTGAAAGCACTCCAAGCCTTCCTGAGACCTTAATGAAGTCATCCTAGCCGTAGGTTTAACCCAAGCCTAATACTAACACAAAAACAAACAGTTACAAAGACATGTTTCTCTTCAGCATGTGCTGTTATGATTTCAGCGGCAGCCTCACCCAGATCTGGACACTGACACTACACTCAAAGTACATGGAGCTCGCACATCATTTATTTGAAATCATTTATTTGAAATATCAATCAAGTTGAAACAGACTTAAAATAATTTAAAATCTATTGCATAGTAAGATGATGCGGCAATACTAGATAATAATCTCACAAGTCAAACTGATTGTACCTGTGGTGGGTTTGTGGCCTGTAATAAGAAATTGCTTTGGGCCGGGCTTATGGCCAAAATGAACATGAATGTCATCTGATTGAACAAAATAATTACTCAGTTATAAACAGTAAACCAGAAAAATAATGCACTTAAGCTCCGTAAATCACTGACTAAGACTCTGTCGTAAAACAAACACACTTAGCCAAGAAACAACAAACATCCTAGACATGGCATCACAAATACACATAAATCCAATAATATCGCAGAGAAAATGAAAGCCAAAAGGTTCTCTAATCTTTATTTATCCTTGTAGTAATTTTCAGTACAGTTATTAATCATGGCAAGAGCTTCTTTTTTTCTAGTAGGTCTAATGCATTTATAATGATTCCTGCCATTTAAAGTATATTCCGATATCTAATGTGCTGCCTGTCGCGTGCCTTAGTTGCGATATCCTCATTTTTATTTCCTTTCCTCTGCTTAAACAAGCCCATTTAGATCCAACATGTCTTTCAAATATGGAAACAAATATGGCCCATGATTGCACACATTTTTTGCCAGTGTTCCGTATATTTGTTCTACAGCTACGAGTCAAATATAACTATTCACATGTGACCGTGGAGGCAGAGGAGGGAAAAAGAGAAACACACTATCAATCAACAGCAAGGGCCTCTCATCAACAACGTGACGAAGAGCGAAGCACTTCCACCACTTTAGGGGCCGTATTTCACCGTGCTGTCAGGGAGCCCGTCCCTTACAGGCCAACTGTCACACACATGGCAGTGCGGCCATTGCCAAGCTGTCCAGCTGCTCCCAGGAAAGAAAAAATATTTGTGGGTAAAATACTGATGGAGACAATAGTACCTGATTATCGGTTGAGACGGTATGATACAGTATGTGGCACTTTATAAAAAATAAGTCTTCCTATAAGAAAGAATTATATGACCAACTTATTGGACATGCACAAAAGCTCTTTGAAATTCTGAATTTATATTTGTCAAACAAGAAAATCCTTAGGAAAACACAAAACATTTTAAACACATAATTCCCTCATTTATAAATGCATGTGCAGCAAAGAGGAAGAGTTGTTCAAATGGCTGATGGTCTACTGTGCAGAGTGTGGTATTCAGTATTTATTTTCATTTGTTTATATAAATACATAAATGTGCTTAATTTGAAATATGGGCAGATAAAAAATAGCTCTGGGATGTTTAAAAAATATACAAAAGAGGGATTAATTTCACAGTGAACACTTTATGTAAAACAATGACAAGAAATTATTGAAGCAGAGTAATAATTAAGATAGACATCATATAAGAAAAAATATATCATCAAAATGTATCAAAACATTTATCAAAATGTTGCATTTGCGTATAAAAAATGTTTCGTGCGGGATAATAAAAATAATAATTTCTCACACAAAATCTGCTACAGTGAAAGTTGGACATTAATCAGTACATACATGTGGGTTGGGTTTGGGGAGTCTGTTCATATTTTCAACAGAATGAAAAACCTTCTGGCACGTTGCTGTGCTGTTTGCAAACAACGGAGGGAAATATAAACAGATGAGTCTATTCTGTCAGACACTTGGGTTATGTGTGCCGCTGTGTCCTGTTAGGCCTGTGACCACATGCTATTTTTAACCGGGAAACCGCAAACACACACACAAACTACTCACAAATGCATGTGTATACACACAAACACAGTACATCAAAATAAAAGTAAACTTATACATACATGCATGCGTAAAGGGATCTTGCACACACACACACACACACACACACACACACACACATACACACACACACACACGAGTGGTGTAGTGGCCATGAAGAGGAGACAACACCTGCACAGAAACTGCATTCATTGTAGGCCCTATATTATCAAAATAGATGCTAACACATTTGAGGTATTCTACAAGTATGCAGTAGTATGCAGCAAATAAATATCCAATAAATATGTTTCAATTTATATCACGGCAAAACCATTGGTGATTCAAGTGATACATTATAATTATACATTGTTTTATATAGATGTAAAAATGCAAGTATAGTGTACAATATATGTATAGTGTACACTATTGTATTATGTTAATAGTAATACAAATTTACAGTAATAAAATAAGATACATTTTCTGCACTGCCAACCTTACTGAACAAAAGATTTGGATCTATTTTGGCCTTCTCTCTTTGAGAAAATGAAATGCCACTGAAAGGAAATTCTCATCAATGAGGTGCCCAACTCCTCATGAATACAACCTCAGATATGGTTAGAACACGCTCATACATACAGTAGTGTGCACACGTCAAACACACATACACATACTCTCGCACATGAACACAACCACATCTCCTGTGAATCATGGAAGAACCCTTTTTGCACTACACACACACATGCACACAAATACACACATACATACACACATGTGCACATGCACACACACACACACACACACACACACACGCACGCAAACACACACACACACACACACACACAGAGGCAGAGTGACAGTGTGCAGGTCGTGTTGCGTGCGAGGGGCCTGGGCTGGCTCTGGCGCTGTGTGGTCTGGGTGTGTGGTCCGCAGCTGACGGCCCGGGAGGAGGAGGAGGAGGAGGAGGAGGAGGAGGAGAGTGGGAGAACGAGAGCAAGTGAGCGAGGGGAAAGGGGGAGAGAGGGAGAGAGGAGAAGAGGGGGACCAGAGTGTTTACTTTATCCAAGCCGGGCCCAGGCGCCCTGCAGCCCCACAGGACAGCGCAGCAGTGCAGCAGCGCACTCTAGCACACAACAGACAGCAGTGTGGAGCCCCGGCCAGGAGTAGCACACTCTCAGAGAACACAGGGAGAGAGGGGGAGAGAGGAGCAGAAGAGTGTGTGTGTGTGAGAGAGAGGGAGAGACAATGAGAAAGATAAATAGACACTGAGAGGGAGGGAGGGAGATAGAGAGAGAAGTTGAGAGAGAATGTGAAAGAGAATGAAGGAGAGGGAGAGAAAAAGAAAGAGAAGGAAGACAAGAGAGAGAAGGAAAAAGAGAAAGAGTCATGATGCAACTTAACATGTCACAAGAATGTTACACGTAAGTAATGAGTGAGAAAATGCTGCATAACGCGGTCAACAGAAAATGAGCCAGAATGCTCTGGGTTTTGTAGAATATCCAAGAAAATGAGCCAGAATGCTCTGGGTTTTGTAGAATATCCAAGAAAGTCTATTTCTAACCTGTGATAAAAAAATGGGCTTGTTTTCAGGGAAATGCACTTTCATTATTAAATAAGTTGGGCTGTTAATAATTAGTGCAATGAGGAGTGGAGATGGGTGCTCTTGACCCCTATCGTACGACCGTGGGCATCGCTCGTTTCACATTCACCACACCGTGTGTCTGGGTCAGGAGGCTCGGGAGAGCAGGGAAGTGCGGAGTATTTATTTTTACACACTCATTTCCATTCGCACGACTATCAAAAGCCGCAACTTCAAAAAAAAAAACAAAACTCCCTCTTTCAACCTTAAAAGCTGACCTCGGTTCAGTGTCGAGCCAGATGTGATTTTGAAAAAGCGGTAGCCCACTATCAGTGGTCCGCTCCTATTGAAACGGCTTCCTGAGACTCTGACCAGACTGACAGCAGAGTGTATAGAAGATGGGGCCCATCCGAAACCAGCCAGTGTTGTGGTGAGCCGATTAAACCAGGGCGAAAACCCCCTGACTGAAGAGTGGTTCTGTTTGATATGCACTACAGTGGTTTGTACCAGAGTCAGGAAAGAGGCTGTGGAGTTCTGCCTATTAAACTGAGATTTTTGGTGAACCTTTGACTTTGTATTCAGTATTCCCTTGTTCCTCAGTCCTGTTACTGTTTGTCATTTTAACCATAATCTGTTCTTATGGAATGATCAACTTTTTGTAGACCTCTATTCTGAAATCTCTTATCATGTGTTATTCTTGAAAAACTATTTGGTTTTCCCCATGTAAGAAAGATAATCACTGTTAAAACCATTCAACAGTGTCTGTACTGTTGAGTATAGTTGAACCATCCTTCTAAAATGTGGAGCTGGGGTGATACTTTGATAGAGACCTTTTGGATATACTGTATTATTCTTTGGGAGTAAGAACATAAAATAATAAGCTTGAAACTTTCTAGAAGATTCATGTCTAATCATCTTGATTAGAGAGTAAATATCTACTACTTTGTTTACTGTTGCTACCACCATCCTTAGTATTAATTTTATTTTATGGCAAAAGATAACAACAAACATTTATTTCATTTTGTTCATTTTTATTTATTTTAAAATTGATCACTTTAATTTTCAGGTTTAAAATCCCCTATGCGGAGCAAGCTTTGGTAGTAACTAGCCTACACTAGAAACTGAATCACAATAATAATAATAAAAAACATTATTTGGCAAATTTCTCCAAAACAATCCCTATTTGTGTAAGCTTATTTGTCAAAGCAACTGAAAAATGTCAATAAAACACCCTTTGGAATGTGAGGATACGTAGAATACTTTGAATAAGTCTTCCACGTTCATTTCATTAAGTGGAACAAAAGCACACTGGTGCCCATTGTCTGAGCACAGCCAAGTCAAGCAAAACTTTCAGTTATGAAATAACATTTTAGTTTGATTTTAATTTCAAACTGGCAGCCATATATGCTGGCCTCAAATCTGATATAACTGATATGCACAGAAAATTTAATTAAAAATGTTGCAAGACTGATAATAAAAAAAAGGATTCCCTTTTCTCTTAATAAAGTGCAGTAACTCAGCTCAGTATGGTGTTTGTTATTGGGTCTTCTGCATATGCAAGATGTAGAAGTAATTCTACACTTGATGAGATCTCGAGCATGGTAGAAGGGCATTGAAATGGACGCCTGTAATATCCTGCATGACTCAGCAGTGAGGATGAGCTGCAGCGGGTGACAGTGAGGGAAACAGACGTCCGCTGTTACAGTACATGTTTGTGTTTTTGTCTCAGGCTTTTCCAGGGCGACTGGAGCCTCAACTCCTGCACAGAAATCTGAGCAAACAAATAGATGTTTTATATTTAAAATAACACACTTAACACGACCACGCGCACACACACACACACACAAACACACACACACACACACACACACACACACACACAGACAAATACCCCTTCGCCACGGCGTAGATTTGGGTTTCCTAACCCTACCATAACCTGTAGGTGCGCAGTGGGAGGATGAGTTCTTAACACCAGAAGCTGGAAGTTAAATCCAGTCCTGCCCCCCTCCCTCCCCACTCACTCCCCCAGCAGAATCCACACCTAGGCCTCCTCGTCCCCCTCCACCTCTAACTGCTCTCAGGGGACGGGTGCTGTAATGCTGCACTGCTGAGAACGCGCCGCGAAAATGTTAATATAACCCGCCGCTTTTCACCAAAGTCAATAAACAGGGCCACCCAAATATCCAATTAGTGCTGGTGTAGAGGACAGGAAATGGGCTAGCAAGTACAAGCAGAACCCCCCACCACCGTCACCCACACCCACACCAACCCACTCACACACACCCACACACACAAAGCTCCCATCCCTCCCTGCTGACACCCTGCTCCTAGAAAAGAGGTTGTCCCGGGCCAGGCGGCTGGGACATGGGACACTGACAGAGATGAGGACTCCAAGGGAACAAGCCACCTTCCCTACCCCAGGCATGCATAAATACACACACACACACACACACACACACACACACACACACACACACACATACACACACACTCGCAAGCCTTCACATACACATTCATGCGCATCCACACTCAAACACACATACATTCCTTATACACACACACAAATACACACAAACGCATTTGCACACACACACACACCAATGTATTACTTCACACACACACACACACACACACACACACACACACACACACAAACCTTGTCTCGCCCCAGGGGGGGCAAGGGCTCTCCCCCCTAACACCAAATGGTGGGTTCACACAGATTTCCTGTGACGTGCTGCCTCATTGACGTGGTGACTTGTTGTCGCGCTGAGGAATTTTCATCCCTGAAAGCTAAGGGGCGGGGGCATAAAAAAAAGAGAACAAAAAATAAGATGTGATGGAAAAGACGGCGGGTTCTCCGGTCGGTGCGGAGCGAAAGAAACTGTTATGATTGAGCATATCTCTACATGGAATAACTAGGCCTGGATTAAGCGCTCTTAAAGGCCTTATGTACTGAGCTTGACAAACAGTGGGGAGCGGAGAGGAGCACTAACAGGGCCGACGAGTTCCAGCCTCAGCTGTAATAGCACTCGACCGGGGCGAGGGTGTGTGTGCGTGCCGGTGTGTGTGCGTGCCGGTGTGTGTGCGTGTGTGTGTGTGTGTGTGTATGAGAGAGAGAGAGAGAGACGGAGAGAGTGGGAGAGAAGGGGGGGATCCGACCAGAGGGTTGTTGACCTTAGTAGCTTGGGGTGGCATGGAGAAAAGGTCCTTTGTTTGAGGAGCGCTCAGATGATGGGAACGGATCCTCCTGGAGAGAGATGTCAGGGCGGCTGAGGGGAGCACGCAACCTGCCCCATAACAGCCTCATCCATCCAGGCAACGCCGCAGGACTGGCCACTCAATTATCAGAGAGTTCTCAAGTTAAACACTTAACTCATGACAAGCTCATCTTCAAAGCTTCATAATTCTTTTTGACCTGTCATTTTGTGACCTTTACGACCATTACAATAATTGATCAATAACCACACTCTGATGGGGAAACTGTACTGAAATGAGAAGGAATACCTCTCCACAAATAATTGAGAAACAAAATAACTCTCATCACACAAATCAAAACAAACATTCATTTGCAATGTATTAATACATTAATGAATTATTTTCATCTGTGTAATTGAATAACTAACCTTGTTTTGCACATGCAATTCTATGTCAGAGCACTTTTTTCCTTGGGATCCAATTTGACTTGACTCCTTGGCAATTCCCCCTTACGCCAACCCCCTAGCCTCCAGTATGCCCCACCTCAACCCCCACCAAATACATGGTGAGAGCAGCCCATACCCGATCGGTATTATCATGTCTATCAAGCCTGACGTTATCCCAGCCGCCTTTTTCTCTTTTAATGAAGCATTTGCGTAGCATTTCCACTTGTTCTGGGAACGGCACAGCATCATTAGCAAGGGGCCGAGCTCAGGACCACCCAGGCACGCTGTGGCCGCACAGACACTTAGCCCGGCTAATTGTGCAAGGCAATCGCGGCTTTGATAAGTGAGGAGCGGCGGCCCCTGGGGACAGCAGGCGCTCTTGTGGCGTGGCAGGGGCCGTAGCCCGATAAAGCCCGATGAAACGCGAGGGGCAGACTAGCCGCTGCCGTCACTGCTGGCGGGCAGCAATTTGCCGAGCTCATGACTGTGAGTTCGCAGGCCAGTGCGCCATGGGGCCAGTTAATTAGCATAAACACACAGCTTAGCATAATTACCTCAGGGAGTCTCCAAGGTTTCGCTTAGAGATACAGTATGGCGACACATCGTAAACACTGAGCTAATGACCTTTTGACACGACGAGAGTCATATCTGTGGTAAGTTAGTGGAGAGATGTTAGTGCCAACTAATTAACCTTGACTAAGTTGGGATACTAAAGTCATGAAGTCTAACCAAATCAAATAAAGTCTTACAATTATAGCACATAAAGACTGTTCCAATATGGCTGACATCTCCATTTTCTAAAGAATTAACTGTGTGCTAATAGTGGCACAAATTATCCCCATCAACTTCTAATTTAGACCCTCTGGTACAGTGACGGTCACATCATAATGGCCACAGTTGCTTGCCATCCAAATTCTTGACCACATGGTCAGACGGTCTTTTTAAACTTCTGATCACTAGGCACCTCTCAGCCCAACCTATTACATCTTCTTGTAAACAGTTTGCAGACAGCCTTGCCTTCCACGATGGTGGCATATAATATTATGATATCACATGAGAATGTGAAGACATAAATGGCCATGAAGCCACCATTTGTCATTTATAAATAAAAACTATGTTGAGCCATATTCCGCCACAGCGTTCTGTGGTACAGAGCACAGGCCGTAAGGAGAAAATGGTAGTCCAGGCGTCCTCACATGGCTCTGTCACTGATACCCTGGACTGGACGGGATGGGTCAGGGGAAATTCACCTTCTCATGCCAGTGGCCATTGTGTTATGTTTGTCCTTCATTTGTTTGCCTTTCTTTTCCCCATGGGCCGCCAGCCAGCCACACAGGAAGTAGAGATTGGGAATGCTAATTTTTTTTTTAAATTTGGGATCCAAAATGAGAGCAGCAGGAGCTGCCTTTTCAATATCTACAAGCTTTTGTGTGTTTTTTTTCCTTTTGCTTACTTGGGAAACAAAACTTACTTGGGAGGCATAGCAAGGGCTAGCAGGGCACATTACAGTGGCACTAACGGCACATCATCTATGCTGCGTCCACGAGCAGCAATGTCTTGACATTCTACATCCTAGCCACAGAGAAGCAGATCATCTGTGTAACATCTGTTTTCTCCTCTATGAAACTTGATGCCAAATGTAACTTTCTCCTAACCCAAAAGCCACTCTTTAATAAGAGGCAGGATATGGTACATGGTATGGTTTGTCTAATTTACCCCTGCTAAATATTCCTCCATAAAGTGAACTACATATGAATTGTCTGAGCCCATTAATATTCTTACAGATGAGGCTGATTTTTTTTGTTCATTTTCACTCGTGTCGTGAGTAGGGTATAATGTAGGCTACATGATGGACATTTATGCAGGCCATCTAAATTGAAAGTCTAACTGATTTCTAATGTAGCCTAGATGATTTCCCTAATAACTTCATAGGTCATTTAGTTCGTCTCAATATTGTAGCCTACCATGCAAGCTGAGCGAGGAGGTCGTGAGGGAGACCGATGGGAGTTTTCTGGGAAGCCGGCAGTGAGTACAATGGAAATCCGGGGTGAGTTATTAATAGAGAACGCTCACTCTGGAGTCTGACAGTTGCCAAATGATGCCACTTCAGTAAGACAAGGTAGGCCTACGCACCACAAACATCTGGCTTTCCAATGGGTCGCACCCTGCTAACGCTGACTAGGACCGATGTTTGGGTGAACATGGTGGGAACGTGGTCCAACGTAATAACGGTGTATTAATACTTAACAGGTCCTCAGAGGAGCGTTATTATAAGGTGTAAAAATTAAAAAGACGCATAGTGGTGCTTGGACTAATATTATCCTTCCATTAACCGAGGCTTACATGGATATATTATGGCTTACAAGGCGAGGCCTATCTGAATCCGACGGAAAGCGTGTTTTCGCACAAACAAAATGGTTTAAACGACCTCGGTTACAACAATAAGCCGCCACTTGGTGTGGCACAAAGAGAGATCTTTCTCTCTTATGGCCTTCTGGCCATCTTGTAGAGAGAGTGGTGGTGGGAATTGCACTGTGCACTGTGCACGTACATTAACATGTGGTTGTCGTTACATTAACATGTTTGCTTACATTTAGTGGCTGGTTGATGAATTTATAGATTAGAAAAGCTACTAATCCTTCTTTCATTGGAATTATTGCGAACAGTGTTTACAACCTATCAAATGATTGGCTACTCAGTCTATTTGATTGGTGTTTGGATGGACACAGATGCAAATCTTACCCTCCAAAGTGATGCCATTTCATCTCATTGACGTCCTTCCCTATATCAGAGAGTGATACATTTTAATGTTGGCAATTCATATCCCAGTGACAGTGAACACAAAAGTCCAGTGTCTCTCAGCCTCAGAGGATTAATGGTTAAAATTGGGAAAACTAACGATTATTCACATTAAATAAAAGTTTCTGTCGTGGTTTTAATCATTAGGGCTTCATGAGTGCAGTAGCCTACTATAATTTTGTGCAATCACAGACATAACATCAATGCCCAGCAGAGGGCGCCCTAGAACCAACATGTTGGCCTTGGGGTGAAATAGGTCCCTACTGAGCTGTGAACAGGTGAGAAAATATCTACATTTATCAACTGGCAAAACATATTGTAATGTGGATAATTTATCAACAAAATTCAGTAATTCATCATTCATCTTTTATGTATAGAAATTGTATTCTACTTTAAGCTGAATATATGTGATAGGCCTATAAATAGTAAATATAAATGTGAAGACAAATATAGGAAACACCAAAATATAACAAACTGTGCCAGTCACACTGGTTAGTTCTTTTGCCATCGATGCATTATTAAATGTTCTGTCTCTCTTAGAAAAGTCTGAGTCAGCAATTTTACAATTACTTGTAATTATAATAATTACTAACATCTTTTCTTTGGTTTTTTATCTGTATCTCATGGTCTTGAACATTGTGTCAGCAGACCGTAATACTTAATCATTTAACTGCACTTTCAATACATGTATGAATATGTGTAATAGCCTTCTATTACAAAACCACCACTTGACTTCAGAGAAACTTATCATTTGGCTTAATGTACATTGGCACAGAGGTCTGCTCTCTCTCATAATCTTTTTAAAATATTTGCCATTGTATTGTGCCAATATCTAAAGTACATTGCGATATTGTATCACAGTTGCGATATTATATCAAGTTAGATTTACCATGTTGCAAGAATGTTCTCTTGTAACATTTAGTGCATTTTCTTTTCTTTGGCCACCATCAGCTTGTGGGAGATGGAGAGTGATGAGTTCTGTCCCTGGGCCAGAAGCCCCAGCAAAGTCCACATGTGCATGTTGGCTGGACGGAACCGTTTCCAGGCAAAGGTAGCTCTAACACCTGAGTAGCCGTGACATTTGCTCTTAGCCTGCTCATGCCCCTGGGGCAGGAGGGCATGTAATCATTCCCACCCACTCCAACAATTATCCACACCCCACACACAGTCAGCAGCTCAACATACCCCCCCCCCCCTACCCCACTCTCCATCTCTTTCCCCTGGATCTGATATGCATCTGCTCTCCCACACACACTCCCCCCTCTTATAAATCTCCCTCTATACTCTCCTAAATCTTTGCCACATCCTTGTTGTGTGTCCAGGGCTATCTGGCTGAGTGGCACTGGGCTGACATTTAGCCCAGGCCCCTGCCACAATCTGGACTTTGATCCGCCCACCACCTTGTCTTGGTAGCTGTTTCCTCTTCCTGTCCGGTGTGGTGCAAGTGCAAGGGCCGCGCCTCTGTGGTCGAGGCCTTTCGTGAAGCGCTGCCTCAGGTCCACTCCTGAGAGTCAGTAAGGCTCGGTCCCCACGCTACTCCTGACCCTCCACATGCCACTGCTGCTGAGATAGCAGGCTATAGGACACACAGAAACAAACACCGACAATGCACTCATGTTGATCTTGGGCTACAAAAACTTTATCCCGACTATCAACAACACAGGCTCAGTCAAAAGCACAGTGAATGAATGAGTCGTATAGTCCAGCATGTAACCAGATAGGCCTCGGAAGATCCCTGTGCATACTTTAAGACTCGTGAGGAGTTCTGAGGAAAAACCAGAAGACGGTTCTGGAGAGAGGGGTGTTTTTCCGGCTCTATACTCTGCTTGTGCACACGCTGCACACGCTGCAGCGCTGGAAACATGAGTCACTTCATTGGAACAGGGTAATGAGTGTTGATAAATGCCTTCCTCCTTCCTCATCCATCCCTCATTAGTATCCTCCAGCCGACTGATCCTGGATCAGTGTGCTTCACACAAAGCATATAGGCGTTGGGAATGGGGCGCACTGTGCGACTGCTGGAGCTGTAATCGTGGATAGGAAGAACCCTGACATTGCCTGGAACCGGAGGAAATTCAAACGTGGGATCAGCACATGGATTAGACTGTTATGGGGGGTATCAAGCATAAGGGTTTTATGTATGTTCTGGTGCCTTTGTTTCCCTTGTGAAGGTGTGTAGGTTGGGTATCAGATCAGGACAGTTGCCGAAGAAAGTGGGCGGATGCAAATTACTCCTTTTGTCGAATCAAAGACAAACAAAACAATAAAGTTACGAAACCCCTGTGGGAGGTCATGGCGAGAACAGTCGGCATTTCAATGTTAAACTGGTCAGGTGTGTGTTCTTAAATTTTGCATATAAATCTGTGAGGACTGGTTACATCAAGCACTGCCGTCATTATTAAAGAATTGCGCTCACACAGTTGTAGTAGGTTTCTGTTCACAGCCAAGTGTTAATAATAGATTATATAGGATTCTGGGATTTTTCCGTGTGCACTTTGTAGTTCTTAGTCATATTGTTACTCCATTAAGTCTCCCATATAAACAGAGTGTCAACATTTTGGGGTAAGTCTAAGCCCTTATTTTGTTCATGTCTGTGCTGCTGTTTCATAGTAAAGGGTGAGTCACGCATGCCTCATCTGTTTGGGTGCAAATAAACAACTCATGACAGGTTTTCTTCTTCTTCTTCTACCTCTTTTTTTGCACCTCAAACTCCCGTCAATGGACCAGGGCCTGACGTCTGCAGACCTCTGGCAGGCAACATTCAGCTTCACTCAACTCTTGAGGGCCCGTCTCTCACTGCTCGGATTACAGTGGGGTTTCTCCTCGCCCAGCGTCAAAAGATTCATAGCAGTCTGTCTAATAGGCTAATCAGACCCCGGATTCATAGCTGTTTCTCTAATAGGCTAATCAGACCCCGGATTGGTCGTTATGTGAGGAATTCCTGCCGACCCCACGAAGAGAGCAGATGGACTCTATTGTGTAGCTGGCTACATCTCAGGCTTCTCACTGGTGTGTGTGTGCGTGTGTAGCTGGCTACATCTCAGGCTTCTCACTGGTGTATGTGTGTGTGTGTGTGTAGCTGGCTACATCTCAGGCTTCTCACTGGTGTGTGTCTGTGTGTGTGTGTGTGTGTGTGTGTGTGTGTGTGTGTGTAGCTGGCTACATCTCAGGCTTCTCACTGGTGTGTGTGTGTGTCAGGCTTGTCTTTTCTTTTCTTTTTTTTTTCCTTTTTTTTAAGAGACAGAATCTGGCCTGGCATGGCACCATGGAGGCCGCGCTTCAGGAACAGGGAACTCAGTGACTGGGCTTGGGCCCCGTCCCCCGTTTATTTGCCCAGTGTCCACTGCAGTAGTTAGACACTGTGTGGTCCCATGCTATTAGTTTGTTTACAGAAGTTAACACTGCTCTCTGCGCAGGCCCCGGGGCCCACATTCCAGCCCCTCCTCCTCCGTCTCCTCCTCCACCACTCCTCTGTGTGAGAGATATAAGAGAGAGAAAGAGAGAGAGAGAGAGAGAGAGAGAGAAAGAGAGCAAGAAAGAGAGAGTGAGGAGGGGGCATAACGAGCAAGAAAGAGTCAGTGAAGGAAAAAATGACTGTGAGAGAAAAGAGATTGGAAGAAAGAGGGAGAGGGAAATAGCAAAAGATTTGGAAAAGACAAGTTAAAGGAACAAATGTGTGGTAGGGAAAAAGTGATTGTTAGGAAAAATAGAATAAAAAAAATGTGGGAAAGGACGAGGGGAAGCATGTTTAATTTGACAGGGTAAGTAAGAAAAAACACATGCCAACAGTATTCGGGAGTAATACACAATACTGTGGAGGAGAACTTAAGGACACCAAGTTTGGGCTTTTGGTCACAACCAGAGAGTAGGGAACGGTTCTCCAAGCTGGCAGTTTTGACAGCACAGTTTGACATCTGTCATCTGTCTGTGATATAAAATCAATGATCAACATCTAATGTACACAAAGGAGAATTGAGGTCATGGCTGATTACCTTTACTACGAAAAAGCAATGCTGATAATGTTGACAAGGCCTGAGAACATCTTATCAATGAATGCTTTCATCATCCTCCCTACAATATCAGAACACTATCGTGGCTGAGTCACACATTATTTAGCAATCAAATACATTTGCTCAGTAAAGTGTGAACCATCAGAAAGCAGGTGTTTCCACCTCCCCCCCCCCCCCCTTTGTGCTGCTGGAATTATCATACTCAATTATTGAAATGAATTCTATGCTGTGGCTTGTAGTGAATGAAATCAAAGTGCTCAGGAATTCTTGGGTGTCTGTATGACCATTTCTCTTCTGCTCCTAAGTGGAGAACTTATCTACTGTAAATATGACCATGCCCAGCTACTGCAAGTCATTAGACTAATATTCTTTTATCAGAGTTGTATATCCAGATATCCCATGGGTGTGCAATATGATTAATTATGCAAGTGAGAGTTTAATCCGCAATGAATGCTTGAGAGTGAGAGAGGCCAGAGTGTAGACAAGGCCCTGTACATACAGGAAGTACTGGGCATGAAAACATGTTGTTAGCGTGAGTACCACTTGCCGTAAGGTCAGGTCCTTAAGTTCTCAGTGATGTTTTAATGACTTTCCCGTCACCCCAAAACTAGCGCTGGTGCGTGCTGTTTGTGCGTGTTGGTTTTTAGATTGTGCATGTATTTCACCTGGCAGACATCCCAGACTACGTTGTGTGTGCATGTGTGTATGTGTTTGTGTGTGCGTACGTGTGCATGCATGTGTGCCTGTGTGTGCGTCTGTACGTAGGTGTTGTCATAAATCTCTAATTGGAGAAGATTCCCCACTTGGTGTACTTTGCCTAACCTTTTGCCCAGCTGAACGTTCAGTTCAGTGGGTGATGATGATGTTTGGTTGCACGGTTACTATTTTGTAAGGCGCATGGGGCTGGAATCTGGGCTGCCGGTTGCCAGGCATCATGTCCGTCACCGTGCTGGAGCTGGCAGGGCCCTGGGGTTGCGGGGGTGAGAGAGGACGCGACTCGCCCCTAGGTGTTTGTAGTTGGCAGTGGCGGGTGAGAGGGAGTGGTCACACCGGCACGCTATGCATGCTCAGACGGTCCACAGTGTTTACAACCACCTGAGGGAAGCAAGCAAATACATACATGCTCCCACACACACACACACCCTCATCCTCTCTCACACCACAGAGGGAGAAGACAACAGCAGGGTGCATCTCATAGTTCAACTTTTAACCTTCATCTCCACACTTTTTTCATTCACTGACAAATTGCTGTTGTACTCGCTCCTCCTTGTCTTGAACACACACACACACACACACACACACACACACACACACACACAAAAGCACCCATCCTTGCCATGTGTTTTAGTCCTCTCTGTTTTTATTTTTCTTCATTCTTCAAGGTCAAGGCCTTTCGATTTCCAAAGGGAAACAGTAATGTAGTAGAAGCAAAGCACTTCAAACTAATTTCTGTACAATAGCAGTATTGTACTACTGTATTGTCAATCCAACGTCCTATTAATATTAAAACACTTTAAAAACAGCATGCTTATATTTAATTTATAGTGACATTTATTGAAATCAATAAATTATCTCTTGTGTATCTTGTATATCTTAGATAAGCCACTCCTTTCTTATCCAGCACAATCTGCTTCCCTCTAAGAGATTTAGTTTTTTTTCCAGCGTTTTGCCACACAGCAGCTTTGAGAGGTTTGTCAGAAAGTTTGACAGAAGCTTTTAGTAGCTGACTGAGTAAATATTTGGCATACAGACCTACTCAAAAGTTTCATTCAGATGGATTACACAGTAGCATCAAATGAAAAGATCAGTTAAGCGGCAGTCACCGACCTCCACTCATAACCAGTACACAATACATAAAAGTGAAAGGAATGGTCTTTGAACTATACATGGTCAATTTGATCTAGGCTTATAGTAAGTCATCACTTGACCTCATGGGAATGTACAAACAATGTCTTATGACCTTTTTGTTTGCACACCTGAGCACCTCAACTCTCCGACATGATTATGTCAACATCAATCACCTTATCTACTCCTACTAAGTACAAGCTTTTGAAAAGGCCATTGTCACACCCATTAAATGAACTTCATTTCAATTGTTATTAGCAGCAATAAAAGTGCCATCAGGTGTTTCTTAAACGTTGCTCACAGTCGGTACAACATGACGTGTGCAGTTATGAGTTTTCATGGGGACACGCCCAAGCTAATGACCTTAATGTTCACAGCGAGCTCTGATGATTATACTGGCTGCCATAACAGGGCCTGGTTTTACCCAAGCAACTGCACTCTGAACCAGCTTAATGGGCTTTTTATGGCGCTGTGTTTTTATACAAGCCTCCATGGCTTTAGTGAAAAAAAAAAACAAGAAATAAAGGTAAAAATGCTGACGAGGGACACTGAGATGATCTCAAACAGATTGTTTGTAATTATTTTGGTTGTTTTGATAATCACAACTACAAAATATTTCAGCATTCTGCTTTGAATTAATAACATGTCAAAGACTAGAGCAATTGCTATGTGTCTGATTCCTATGATAATGAGGAGGGAATAGAAGCCTATTTCCCGCTGGCATAGTCGGGGAGAGTGAGGGGTGTTTGTGGGGAGATGAGAAAGCGGAGCTGCAGAGAGGAGTGATGGCACTGCACTGAGAGGCCTGCATGGCGTGAGAGGAAAGCACAGCTGTTGGGAGGTGTGGAAAGTGCACTCCTGGTCGCCTCAGCTGTGAAAACAGCCAGAACCCCCCCACCCCCCAACACACACACACACACCACACAACATATCACCACCACCACCACCACACATGCCCCATACACACAGAATCCACACACATACACATCCACACACATACATACAGTATGCACTATGCACAAACACACACACACAAAGACACTCACACACACACACACAAGGAGAGAGACAGAGAGGGTGACAGTTTCTCAAGAGTGTTTTTAGTGACTTTTCAGGCCTGTGACTAATTTTTGCTCTCTGCTCTCAATATCAGCCTGGGGCTTGAAACCACGTCCAAGTGATAGATAACAGAAACAACATGGTCATTAACGGTTTCAGAATAAGGTGGCTATCACTCTCTTTCAAAGTATATGAATTTATATGCCTCATAAAATAATCTTGCAATGACCCAGGCTCCATAAGTTCTGATGAATTTCAGTGCTACTACACTTTAACCATATTATTTATTATTATTGCAACATTATTATTGCAACATTTATTGCAACATTCACGCCAGTCAACAGTACATGGGTGAATGTTTATCCTAATCTATTATACTAGTTTATGTAACAATAGCAATACACTATTTACAACAATACAACATTTTTAAGGTCTTTAGAATTTATAGTCTTTTTATAAATGAAATGAAGTGGTAAACCTATTGTTTATAAGGACAAATATCCAAATATGATGAAGAAATTCACTGGTCTCCTATAATTGGTAATCCTGTGGTCAGGATGTAGTTCAGATCTAAATCTACCCATGTTGCCACTGAAATCAATCTTTCCACGTGAAGTGAGAAGAGAGATACTCATGCACAGGCCTAGGCAAAACATCTCCCCATTCCAGTCCACTTTCAGAGGAAGCCCACTGAAATAATCAAGTTGTCTTACAAATAATTGCAACGTTGACATTTTTCAAATGATTTTGGACACCTCTTAGCTCATTTTCAGCTCAAGCACAATTCATCTGACCAAACAGGACAAGCCGACATCAGAGCCATAAAATGACCTTTCTGTCATGCATCTCAGCCAAGGCAATAAACATAGAGATTGCAGGACGTCTAGACCGGTAATTTGTCGTATTATGTGGATACAGGCGTCAGCTGAATGAATAAAGATAATATCCATTTTTATGTACGGCATATAGCACTGCAGCTGGCCCTATAATATCTCATAACAACATGACCTTTACCTTCTTTAGGTACAAAGTACGTTGAGCTGCTGAAAACGGCATTCCACTGAATGAACATCACTACAGACACTTTTCTTTAAAAACAATACTATGTTTACTAGTCCATTTCTTTGTGTCAGGCACGGGTGTTTGTTTTATTTGTGTGAGGCATGGGTGTTTGTTTTTGTTACATAAGTCTTGGGAATACCCACACCATAGGCCATGTACTGTACCTGGTTAAGATGACATCAGACTTGCATGTAACCAGATATCGTTTATTGCTGTTTATATATACTGGGGTTAGTTCAGGATGTATCTGTGTCTGTGTGTGTGTGTGTGTGTGTGTGTGTGTGTGTGTAAGGGAAGTTTTTAAATATTATTTGTTTGCCAACAGCACTGACATTTTGCTTATTTTGGGAGATTCTGTCCAGGGGGCATTGGTGAGGGTGTGAGGTTTTTCTGCAGCTCTGTATTGACAGAACCCTCATTTCAGTGATACAGCGAGACGTTTGATGTGGTTCTACCCTCTGACAATGCTGTTTTGTGGTGACACTCTCACACACACAGACCTAAAACTCAGATCATTATTTTTTCAGCACAACAGAACCCGATGGAATTTAGCTGTGTTTACATACTGCGCACTAGCAACACACAATGAGCTCACATTCATGTCTTCATATTGTTTATTATGGTGAAAGCCATGGGCAAGGAACACCCCAGTCATTCTGCTCAGTGGTTTGAGTTTGATTCCATATTTATTTATGCTACAGAGCAATATAATAGAAAACAGAGCTCTTATGGCATTTATTCCTAAATATGCACTACAGTCCAAACATAGGCATAGTTTATATGCATTATGGGCATGCAAACTATATTAACAGTTAGAAAGTAGCATCCACACTGCATTGTATTAACTTACAGTACATCTCCATTCCTACAAGGGGTTGACAAGTTTATTATGCAATGTCCATCTGATTCTAATTAGAAAAAAAGCTTCTTTTTTAACAACACATATCTGGTCATATTGCTCCACATTTATTAAGAATAGAGAATGATTCTGGAACAATGGACAGGATGTGCAAGCTAGACTCGGACTCTCAACCAGTCCCACCGCTGACACCAATATGAGGGGATTATGACCATCCCCTTTTCAAACCCTCTCGAAATGACAAAACCGCCGTGTGTCCTGAGGTTGGGGACCTACCAAAATAGCTCTGTATTGACTCCATGGCCTGAAGGGCGTCTCAGATTAGCTCTTACGCAATCCCCACCCATACACGCAGAGCTTTCCCCACCCAAACCATTAGCCCCAGAGACATGCAGCCGCCAGCTCAGGTGTCTTCTGGCGAGCTGGAGCCCCACTTTAGATTACAGGCCATGGACACGGAGGAGTTGACATTTCAACTGGTGGGCCATTGTGCAACTCTCTTGAGGTGTTAATGACGGCTCTCGGACTCCCTCAGACACAATGAGCATTGTCGACCATTATGTAAGATGTAAAAGGTGTTCGCTGCAGAGATTACCTCATGGCAAGTGGGATGTTGTTAAAGACATGATAACTCTATGCAGGCCTGGCCTGGACACACCCTGCATTTTTAAAAATTATTTCAAGCCAATACTCTCCAAGATACAGCTAGTTTAGAGAGGCACGGTAAGGGTTGGTATTGGTATTTTAATCAGTCTTAATTTTCCATCAAAATTCACAAGTCCATATCTAAAGAACTGAACCACTTATAGCAGGCTCAAACTTTGTGCACTTAAATAGTATGTGACTAAATCAAAACATTTGGTCCAGATGATCCTGCATGGTCAACACAAACAAAGTAATTAGTTGCCACATTGCTAAAACAAATTATGTCTTCTATGGTGAGCTACTCCTCCCAGCAGGAATTGCCAGCTCATTCACCAATCCACATAGACAACATACGTTTGTGTTCATACGTACGTTTAGCGGTGTAAAGGTACACGTATTTGTACCAAACCATTTAGAACATTAGGTTTGATACAGATGTGTACTGTACTGAAGGTCTTAAACAGTAATCAACAGTATCGTAACACCTCCAATTATCACCCATTTTGTTCGAAAATTCTAAAACAACAATGTTTTTTAATACGTCAAATAGTTCAGTAGCCATAGGTGTGTAGATTTGAACAAAATCTGGTTTGGCTCTTACCGGGGCTTTTACTGCCTGAAATATCTGATTTTGTTTACCACGCTCAGAGGTTAGTGCTGGCCTGGTGGGTCGTCTACTTCCACCCTTTCAACGGCACATGAACGGTTAGACCAGTGGTCCCCAAACTACGGCCCACGGGCCGGATACGGCCCGCCACCTCATTTTGGGTGGCCCCCCAAAACATGTCTGTGGTATATAGCATCTGGCCCGCACCGGAGTACGACATCGTCAAACTATAACCTCCGTAATTTCCCCCATTCATTCTCTATGGCGAGTCTTAAAGGGGTGGTTCAGGATTTTGGACATAGGACCTCATTTCCAAGTTAGCAAGTGTGATATTTATCAGTGGAGACCGTTTTCAACACATTTCCTCCCGTCCTAGTTGCAGAGTTCGCAGGTGCTAAGCTAGCGCAAGTCATCAGTATGTGTTAGCCTGCCACTAAAAACAGTCTTACCCACTCCACAGTACACCCGAGGCAAATAAATTATAACGCCAGACTATCGATGTAAATATCTGTGTTGATAGTTTTATTTCTAACATTATTCTATCCTTGCATTTCAATGATCGCATTACATTTTGAGGGGCTAGTTTTTTAGCAGCGGCGGAATTATACTTGCTCCGGTTAGTAGTACTGCGCCGAAAAGTAAACAGAGAAGCGCACTCCAATGGGGATACCTAGTAGTAGCCTTGGTAATATCAGTCCGCCGCTGCGTTGCTTAAATGCCTACTACCAACTTCAGGGAACAAAGTATAACTATTGCAAAACGATGCGAGGGTAGTTGTATTTCTTACACTATTCTATCAACACAGACATTTACATTGATTGTGTGGAATTTGCCTCGGGTGTACTTTGGAGTGGGTAAGACTGTTTTTAGTGGCAGGCTAACACATACCGATGACTTGCGCTAGCCTAGCACCTGCGAACTCTGCAATTAGAAGGACTGGATGAAATGTGTTGAAAACGGTCTCCACTGATAAATATCACACTTGCTAACTTGGAAATGAGGTCCTACTGTATGTCCAAAATTCTGAACCAACCTTTAACAATACACATGTAATACTATTTTTGTCCACTGGTGGTTGTTTTGGCGCTGTTTCACGTTTGCCATCGAAAACGGAATCAAGTCATATTTCTGGGACTTTCTGGGATAATTATTTCTATTTTTTATTCACTGTTCAAATGTTCATACAAATTCACAAAGTTCTCATCAGGTGAGTGAAAGTTAGAATGGTGGTCATTTCTGATGCTTTTGCCAGCACTTCATAAAACTCTCATAGTTTGAGAACTTTAAATTATTTGTAGGATATTGCTTGTTCACAACTTGAGCTGTCTATGCAAAGACAGAGTTCACACATTTTAAAAAATGCTAAAGTCTTTTTATTAGAATTATTTCATTTGAGCTTCATTTTACATGGCATGATAAACACAGCTAACAATGGTATTAAATTGCAGTAGCCTATGATTAAATGTAATGGAATATTCAACTAAGGTAGACTGTTGTTGTTCACAGCACTAAACTATTTATGGTTACTAATATACTCCGAGTCTCTGGCCCTCTCTTAGAGCCAGGCATAGTGAGCTGGCCCTCGGAAGAAAATGTTTGGGGACCACAGGGTTAGACTGAGAATTCTCGTTGCTACTTCAAAATTCCACTGGAGCTCCAAGCGGATTTGTACACACAGCCTTACAACAATGTTTACAGCTCTTCGAGTCACGGTAAAATGTCATTTTTGGTACATAGCTAATTTAGATACACCAATGGTGTGGGTGCTTGCGTTTCTTTAGGAATCCGCCTTCTTGGTTTGTATAGAAATGAATATTACCGTAAGCGACACATACACGCAAGAGGACGGAAACACGGGACTGGTGGTAATAGGAGGCGTTCCGATATGCTTTTTGCGTGTGGAACAAGTTTCAACACAAAAACATAAAGTTGCGGACCACAGTTTAGTTAAATAACTACATAAAACATTTGACAACTCTTTCACAATGCTATTCCTGCGTGTATGTAAGCAGTTTCACAGGCTTACTGTATCGAAAATTAACCGAACCGTGACTTCAACATCAAGGTACATGGAATCGTGATTTTTGTGGGCCTTCAAACCCCTACTTTAAAGATGGTGGATGCTAGGGGAGCGTGGCTGTGCCGTTCCAAACAGATCAAGCTTTCATTTTCTGTCTGTTAAGATGCCTTTGAAGTACCCCATGTTGTTTTTGAAGGCAGCTTGAATGTATCCTCTATGCTGCCTGACACACAACTCTGTGCAGCACTCTCAAACAGCTACGAAAAGTAAACAAAGATGGCGGACCAAACTCTTCTTAGCCAACTTTGTAATATTAGCCTGCTAGCTTGCATGAGCTAATTTAATATTCTTCAACAATTCAACAAACAATTTTCATGTCCAGAGAAATATAATTTCAGTCACTGCTGCAGTGGTCATAATGAATGTCTTTAGGCAAGACAGTAGAAGCAAAGCTGAAATACATAAAATGGTGAACAACAACATATTACACAGGACACGGCCTAATGGCAGCAAAGACAGAATTAAGAAACAATGTCGCTTGTGAGCACACAAATCCTGAAGGAGTTTTGCACAGTGAGGCAGTGAAATCAAAGCTGGCGTTGGTGTAGAGACAGCAACAGACCAGAGGAGTGGCACAAGCCTGGAGTATCTGTTTATCTGTCTGCCCACATAACGTGCCACGCTTAAGCTTGATGAGGTCAAAGCTCTACCGCAGAACATGACTGCCATAGTTTTTTTACTGTAGTGACCCACATGAACCGGGCATAACAGAGGTGAGTCATGAATGATCTCATTTGCATTTTAAATTGATATTTGTCCATTTCTTTGCTGATGTCAATCTAGTGATGTGGACGAATGTATTAAAGCAGCCCAAATTTGGAGTTGTTTTATAGAGATAGCTCCTTTTGCTGTATTTTTCCAAGATTAAGGGGCGTTTGAGGGGGCTGGTAGTTGTTATGGGCCAGTTAGAAGGTGCAGTACAATGAAGGATCCCTAGGGTGAGAATGAGCTTACAAGCAAGTTGCTTTAACTGAAGTCTAGGACAAACACAATCACTAATGTGTTGTCAGCTATTTCTGATTCACTGTATACTTCAAAATAGGATCTATCAAAACAAAGATTATAAGAATATCTGATATTCTTGAAGGGCATAGCACAGTATTTTACAAGAACTGGGTGATGGAAATTCACCAATGTTGGCAAACTGACAATGGGAAATTGTCTTTAAAGGAAATGGACCTTAGTCAATGAATTAAAGATGAAATGTATCAAAATGCCAAATGTGCCAATGTTTTGTTTTGTTTTTTCTTTTGGTTACTCATTGGTTGGCTCTTGAGTAATATGAAAATTCAACTGCAATTACCAGTGACAAAGAAGAAAATGTTTGTTGCCATCATCCGGCCTTCTGAGCAGGAGGCTTCTAGGTCAGGTGAATCACAATCGGTTGACAGGTGTGAGTTCCCTCGGGCCAACCTGTTAATGAACCGACAAAATGCTTGTCTGATTTGCACATGTGTTATGACCAGTGACGTGGGAGACAAATGATATTGAATGGGTCCGGAGTTAACATACCTTCATGTCCTAGCATGCCCATTTGCATGTGATTGTTTTTTTTTCTGTTAATGAAGGCAAGCGCCTTGAGAAGGCATACATGGCTCAGGGAACAGCAGCACAAAACACCAGGTTTATTTAGTGGAAATGGGCATGTTGAAATAATGGGTTTCATCAGTCTGACATTGCCATCTTTACTGATGACACACAGCAGTTTGAAAAAAAATCAGGAAAAATACTAGACGTTGAGAACTTCCCCTGAATCACCATGCACATGCGGGTTAATGTCAGATGTGCATGGTGTGATTGCGCTCTGTGTTCTTCACCAGAACTGTGCTCACTCCACAGGGCCAGAACTGTGTTCTTCACCAGAACTGTGTTCTTCACCAGAACTGTGCTCACTCCCCAGGGCCAGAACTGTGTTCTTCACCAGAACTGTGCTCACTCCCCAGGGCCAGAACTGTGTTCTTCACCAGAACTGTGTTCTTCACCAGAACTGTGCTCACTCCCCAGGGCCAGAACTGTGTTCACCCCACAGGTGGCCATGTGTTCACCACACAGTTAAGGCTTGTGGCATGACATATACTGTATGTTCTTCTCAACCAGAATACATCCACATTGATTGCTGAAAATTCATTTGAAATGTACAGCCTAAGAGTGATCTGATTTTCTGGCCTAGTGCACAGCTGCCAAAGAATAAGTAGTCAGAACAAGTAGTCAGTGATGACTCAAATAAAACAGATGCACCAAAAACACCAAATAAATACACGAAATTGGAAATGATGTCGTACATAGTAAGTATTACTTGAGATCTGCAAAACATTCTGCCTTTACACTTTTACCAGTACAGTTTCTCCGTGCCATGAGCGCTATGGAATACCCCTGCAGCATCACTTTATGTGTTGTTTTCAAGCTTTGCCAGGAAATGTATGATAACAAGGCAAAGTAAAGGACTACACTTTGTTTGATTTATGTTTCATTTTGTTTGCTAACTTGTACAGTACAATATTTAAACATCATTCTACAACTGTTTTCCATTACTCTATAAATGTCTTATGTCAATTTAATTCCTGATAAAACATTTTGGGGCAATAAAAAAAATCCCTTTGGCATTTCAGAAACACAAGTTCAGAAGATGTAATATTTTATAGAGAAGAATTCCCCATATTTTGCTAGCCTGGAATAAATAACTGCAGGACTGACATATGAAAACATGTTTAAGTCTATCACTTATCATATTTAGAAAGGTCAGACAGAGAAATCTATATATATTTTTTCACAGCAAGAGCTGTTTTTATGTATTACAGTACATCAAACTGATAAATGTCTTATAGGATCAGCAGGACTCCATGAAGAAGTGTGTGCTTTATAATGTAGTCTATGTTCTTCATTGTAGACACTCTATTCTTCTATTGTAGCTGACTGTTGCTTTAGTTCTTTGGCATATTATGAAATACATTCTCTCTTTTGTGAGGTACATTCCAGCAAATAGTCAAAAAGGAATGGCCACTCAGTCGGGAACAATTCTAGCCATGCCTGCACCCTGAAAGACTATGTGGAATGCAAACCATTTTTAGACAGTTAAATTGAAGGTTATTGTTGTGTTGCTGCAAAGAGTGAAAGAAAAAAGAGAAAATCACAAAGGTATCAGAATTTGTCCGCACTTCCGCCCGAATATTCCGCCTGTCCTGCGTCTGTGTCCCACACGCGGCACGTGATGAGAATTGCATCATCAACGTGGTGGGCAGGGGTGCTGTGTGCCTCCCAACATAAATGACCACGCGTCAATGTGCATGGAAGAGTATGCTACTTACTTTAAGAGATGTGCTAGTAAGGTGCTAGCACCAAAGGGTTTTTAGCTCCCTTGTTAGTGCACTCGGCTCCAAATCCGAGCTGTTGCAAAGTCTTGCAGCATTCCAAGAAAACTTGCTACCTACTGTAAAATTTGGTGGAGGGTCCATCATGTTATGGGGCTGTTTGGCTAGCACAGGCATTGGAAACCTTGTCAAAGTTGATGGTCACATGGATTCCACCCAGTATCAGAAGATTGTTGAGAATGATGTTCAAGAACTAGTCAAGAAGTTGAAGTTGTGCACAAATACAAGGATGGCCACCCCAGTCCCCAGACTTGAACATCATTGAAAATGTATGAAATTATTTGAAGCGGGCGGTTCATGCTTGACAGCCATCAACCTGTCTGAACTGGACACATTCTCTAAGGAGGAATGGTCCAGAATACCTGCAGCCAGGGGCTTATTAGTGGCTATAAGAAACTTTCAGCAAAAGGAGACTCTACTACACTCAAAAAAATGAAAACTGGGTATTGTTTGTTAGAAATAAATGAAACATGATGAAATAACTAAAACTGATTAATTAGAGAGATGTAGATAGTTGTTTTAATTAAATCCAAATTAGATATCAGGAAATTTGGAGGAGTTTAATTCATTTCTGTTGAATAAACACGTAACAAGTGATTTGATGCAATTAAATCTCTCGCGCATGCTCACTTCACATCATCGCGTGACATCAAGGCGGAAGTTTTTGGTCACGCTCATGTCATGCTGTGTAGAGACGTTGGTGAACTGAACTGGAAGTGCGTTGGAAGCGACAAAACGAAGCTAACTGGTGAGTAACCTACATCTTTTATCATCTGCGAGTAGCATTTACAGTTGGTGCTAAGTAGATCGTAATTCTGTTCGAAACTGTCAAAACTTTGACCTAAGTGAGTATTTGAATGATATTCCAAGTATTTCGTGTGATTTGTTAGTATCAGCTAGTCACATGTCTAGATGGCTAACCGTGTTCACGCTGCTAATGTAGTCAAATCCATGCAGCCTTACAGAAACGGTAGTTGTAAGTTAAATTAAAAAAAATTGTCGGTGATATTACACGTCAAGTTAGGTTAGGCATGACTGCCGTTCTTTTAGACTAGTTGCTACGGTTGTGATAACGCTGGCGTTTTGCATTAATGAATAGCTAATTCAGAAATGAATGCAAAACGTGTTGCAGCAGGTGGATGCCCTGCTATGTTGGTAGCTACAGTGTTCAAACACGTTGGGCATCAGGCTCTGTTTATTGTGACTGAGGAGATGTGAACACAGCAGCAGTTAAATGTATTTTTGGTGTCGTTTGTGACGTTCAAGTGTTGTTTATTCTATACTTTATATTTTATATTTGACCCAATGAACTCATCTTTTTTTAATTTTGTTTTGAATTTCCCCTAGGCATCAATAAAGTATCTCTATCTATCTGTCTATCTATCTGGCGTATTTATCCTAATTAATATATGGTAATGACGCAAAAGTTGCTTTTGAAATCATTATTAATGTGCCCCACCCCTTTCAGATTTTACCAGTGTTGCCTTGCCTGGCATTCAGGCCATGCCTCATGTGGTAAGTTGGATTCAGCAATGTTGTTGTTCATGAATATGATTGATATGTTAAAGATTAAAGTTTTTAGAGATTGTTTTGACAAAACTGTTTTGGTAGAAAAGTATTCAAAGCTTTTGGCTTAGCCTGAAGCACAGGGTGTGTGGAATAAACTGTGTTTATAACCTGTTGTCCTTTTCCTAGATCTTTCTTTAGGTGGTGTTCTATGCTGTGCTTCACAGTCTAGCAGGTACAAATTGTTACAACACTGTAAATTATGCCATGGTCATTATGGTAGGAATCCCTGTTACCTGTGCACTTATGCCAGTTGTCCATGTAGTTTCAGGACATGGAATAGCTTGAAAAACCATGTTTACCGAGCTCATTCATTACCCTCACAGACAGGAACAAAATTATTGACCTACAGTTGTCAGTTTTGTGATTTTGCTGAGCTTTCCTCAGAGGAAAAATTATTTCATACATATCAGAGGCATGTACCAAGACAAGTTATGCCACCAAATGTTATAACATTGGAGATGAAGGTTTTGGGTTTTAAGTGGTATTAACTTAGTGTTGATTTTGCCTTTCCATACTGTAGGTAACTAACTTGAGTAGGAGGTGACCACCAAAAAAATCCTGATGTTTGATATTTGATAACTTAGTTATTTACTGTGATTGCATTTGCCTTCTCTTTTTGATAATTAGGGCAATAACTGAACCGAACTGGAATTGAGAATAATTCAAGATGGCAAACTTGCGCACAAAGCAACGAAGTGTTGGGTGTTCTGAAGTGAGTATAAATTCTTTGAAGAACAAACGGCAAGGTCCGCATCATGCTGCTTCAAGCATTAAAAAAAAATACAGAAAAGCTGAAGTTAACTATTGTCCTCAACACCCAAGAGGAGAAACAGTTTACAGGAAATGTTTTGGAATTTAAATACTTAGCTTGGTTCTTTTTGTTTCCTTTGCACTTTTACAGATCAATAATGAGTTTGCTCGAGTCACAACAGTCCCACTGGAATTAAAGTTTCTAAACATGATTCTAGATAAGTACTCAGACAGCTTGATGAAGATGTTCCACAGCAAAGGTGGAGTCCCTGGCCGAACCATTCGAACCATCATGCAACCCATTTCAGAGGTTGTTCAGTCAGTTGCATCAAATTGAATTTTCTTTTTAGTTATTATTCTGTGCATAGATTGTGTTGTGACGTCATGCTAATGTAAACATGTATTTATTTCTTTTGTTTTCTGTTTGTCTGTGCTTCCAACAGAACATCATTGACGTCTGAAGGGAGTGTATCCTCAAAGTGCTTTGCGTCTACTTGAATGAGGACCCATTGCACCTTGTCAAGAAATACACTGTGAGCACACGTACGTATACGGCTTTTAAATTGGTCACACACACACTTTACTTTCTCTAACACATACTCTTTACACACTTATACTTGGCCTCATGCCATCTTTTGCACATGCTGGTCAATAGTCTGACATTTGTTACACATTAACCACAGTTGCAACAACAACACACACACTTGCCTTAGCTTATACCCAACACTTCAATGTTTCCTTTAACCTTATGTCCATTGTTTTTAAAGAAAAATTGACCTGAACTGACCGTGATGAAAGTTAATGTAAATAAAAGACTGAAACATCAGCATGTATACTTATCAGATATGGTTGAAATATTATTTGGCCAATATTTAGACTGGTGGTGCAAATTAGACTGTTGGGCCGCACAGTCTAGGCAATAATTGGGTAGCATTGTAGTAGTTTTATAAATAAGTAATTGTTTTTATTGGTCTTGCATAGGACTGTGATAGGTTGGCAGCCAAAAAGGATATGGAGCAGACAGTAATGGGGATCTACAATGTTTGCCATGAAGGACATGAACTAGACGATGAGCCAGAGGACATCAGGGTCATCATTGAAGGTGTTGAAACCATCTGCTCTGTGATGAGTGTGGCTGTGGCAACGGCTATGTTGTTTGGATTAATGTACACATTGAACCTTTCATACCTTCGTGAACTCAAAAATTCATTTGAGGTTATACAGAAAGTGTTCTTCAACTTGGATGGACAGAGGCTTTTGCCAAAGGTACAAGCCCTTAAAAACAAGATGCTTGAGTAAGTTACCAGTAATCTGTGAACCATGTCATTCAGCGTTCATCTTTATTCATCATATTTTTTCCCCAACAAGCTATTATGTGATGTCAAACAAAAACTGGTATAACAAAAATTGTAAAAGTAGAGCTGAAACGTTTTATTTCCTATGTGGACTGTCTTCAACGGTGGCCTACACATTCTTTGAGTCCATTGATTTGACGCTTTGCAGTGGAACTGTAAGGCTGTTGTGACAAAATGTAAAGTCTTGATAATTTATCTGCCCTGCCATTAAGTCTTATTTCTATTTTTACCTTTTTGTGAGGATTGTATGGATTTTGACAGTAAAAGAAATGCAGCAGAACTAAATGCAGTAGTGTTTGAGGCGTCAACAACACTTTAATTATTAATACAGTTATTAGTAAGTTTAAGTTTGCTGCTAAAATGAAAATGATAACTGATTTCTGGTCTGTGACTATAAAATAAACACCTTTTTTTGAGAATTCAGTTGTAACTGTTCACTTATGTGTGAGTGAGGAAAATTTGATTTAAAGTAAATAAAGTTGTCCAGTTAACATAAATGGTATTAGTTTGTGCAACATAACAGATTAAGTCTAAATTACATGCTTAAAATCAATTGATTCAACAAGACTCATTAGTTTTGAAATAAACTACTCATAATACTTTGAATGAAAGTAATGTTTTTCATTGGTTGAGCTTGACTTCTGCTCTTTGGTCCTATTTACCTGTATTAGGTTCAAATTACATAATTCAAATCTGTGGAAATAGGTGTCATAGTTAAATTAAGTAACCCCAACAAATCATTTTTTTGAGTGTAGAGATGTGTCTAATAGAGATGTGATCATATGATTATTGGGGTGCCCACATTATATTTATATATCATATATATATAGTATGTGTGTGTGTGTGTGTGTGTGTGTGTGTGCGCGCACGCACGTGAGAGATAGATATGCAGACACCTTGCATACTTAGTGTGTAATTATCTGCAATAGGCTTATGTCAAGGGATATTTGTCAACTCAACCAACATGTTTGGTCTTGAAAACGTAAGTTGAAAGCAACATGGGCAGACATGTTGACATAACCTCCCAATCACCTTGAAAAACTAGCTATCTGTGCTGGTATACAAGCAAGAATGTCTTGTCTGGGTGAAAGTTTATAACCAGGGCTTTGGCAAGTGATTCAAAATAACACGCACACACACACATGCATACACAGACCCACACACACACAGAAGAGAGAGACACACACACACACACACACACAGATGCACACACACATGCTTGGCTGTCCACCTGTGTGTTGTGATACAATAAGTCACAATGCCTTTGTCGGTGCTTTTTCCTCTGATATTTTTGAACCAGTGCCCTCTTGACTTGGCCGTTTGTGGTTGTGCTTCTTGTTGTCAGAGGGCCCGGGCCTCAGTGCAGCGCCGTTGAGGAAAAGGTTTGTTTTCGATAGGGCTTTGAAACGTGACAGGCCCATGTATAACATTAGGTCGGGGAACAGGAAGTGCTTTCATCTCACCAGGCTGTCTGGCTGTGACCCTCCATTGTGTGTGCTGGAGAACTTCACGCGTCGCAATTGTGCGCTCAGGTCATCTGCGATGCTCCCGCAGTCATTTTTAGAGCCGCTGGTGCTACTGGCAGGCTCCCTAGCCCGACTAGGTGTGTGCTATGCTTCACATGTGAGGCTACAGGTCAAACGGGAACCCCCTGTTTGAATCTAGTTTGACCCACCGTGGCTATATAGTAATTGAAAAGACCTCACTATTCATTCTTCAGTGTCAAAGTGATCAGAGACATTTTAGACATTATCAGTGGGTCTACAGACAGACTCCAGAGAGCTTCAGTGGGGGTGTGTCCTGGATGTGTGTGCCTAGAGAAGTGGGGCAGATTGGTTCCCATAAATGCCTCTAATATCAATGAAAAAGGGTGACCGGAGTTATGTATAGGTCAGTGTGATGACATCATGAACGCAGGACTTCCTTCCCTTTCACTGAGCGTGGTCCTATGGCCTTCCTCCGCCTGACGTCACTGAGTGAGCCACAGGTCAGACAGTGGACCACAGACGCCCCCGTCCTGTCCCTCCTCCTGCTCCCAAACCCCCTCCACCCCATCCCCTGAGACAGAGCAAGCGATAGAAACAGAATGAGAGAGAATAAAAATAGAAGTCCCACATCTCAGCTTCCTAACCCCTCCCCCCCCCCCACACACACACACACTGCCCCAACCCATCTGAATCACCACCTTAAGCCACGTTCCCTCAAGACCTGACAAACATTTGATGGAGAAAAGAAAACATCCTTTTGTAACCTGTGCGGCTGCCAGCTTCCCCTGTCAGGGTAGTGTCGGGCCGCGGTGCGGGGCTCTCTGGGCTGAACTTCCCTGTTTAGACACAGCAGGCAGGCCAGGCTGAGGTGGCGGCCGGGAGCGCTCCTGGGACATTTGTTTATCTCCACCGCAGCAGCTGGACATGAGTGGACTGGCGGGGGCCTCCCAGGGACGTGCGGGTGGTGGTGTGTCAGCTGGACAGAGCAGGGCCGGGCCTGGCCACCGAGACTGACCCTGCTGTGCGCGAGTAGAAAAAAGAAAAGATAATGCACAGCCTCCAACTGCACCTGGGCATTGCAAGAGTTCCTGCCCATTTAACATAACAGCTTGAGGCTGCACATATGTGCCAACCAGATACCTGATTAATAGAATGATAATAAAGCAGATCTGAATGTTTAGGGCCAACTACACATATGCTTTATTTATTATTTACCATGATCTCTCAATTTATTATTTTGGGCAATATTATTTTGGGCAATTATGTATACATGTATAATATGGTATATTATTTATTTTGACTAAATATGTCATATCTGTCATCAGTCATGTCATGTATGGTACATTGTTCTGGGAGATAGAATGATGATCTCTGAGAAATAAGTTTCTGACATGGGGATGATACAAGGAAGAAGCCCCAACAGGTTTATTTCTTCAGTATCTTATAACTCCACTTATCTTACTCTTATCCTTAGTCTGCGTCTGCGCGCACGCGTGTGTGTGTGTGTGTGTGTGTGTGCGCCCATCCTTGGCTGGAGCCTCAGTTTGGTGTTGTCGGCCGAGGGCTCTGTGCGTGAGATTACTGTTTGCCTCTGGCTTTGTTTATGTTTCTGCAATCTGTCAGTGAATGGGCCGCTAGCGCTGCCAGATAGCGCTAGCGCTCCCCTCCCACTCTGCTGCCTCTGTATCTAGCCACTGATAGGGAGCCGCTGAGCGCTTTGGCAGGTGTTTCAAAGCCACCTCCATCTCAGCTGCAATCTTTGCCGTGAGAATGATGCCCGTCCAGGCATTTCCTGAACCTCCATATGTGGTCGTTGGTATGTGTGGCTAGATGCAGCGCCCTCAGTGTAGACTCGGATTTGTACATTATGCTAATGTTTCTGTGTTTGAGCTGATGAACATCCACTGATAAATGGTTAAAGAGGCTTAAAGAGCAAGGGTACTTTTCCTGAATCACACTACTTCCACAGGTGTGCCTGTGTAAGGCAAAGTTATTTTTTACAGATGGTTTGACAAAAAAAAAAGATTTTAATCAAGCCATGGTCATTAGTTAGACGAGTCTACATTACTTCAGGAAAAGGGGGCGTCCACATACCACCTTTAACACTGAACACCTGCTTTATGTAAACCAAATACCTCTCAGTGCAGTATTTCACATGAGTGTTTGTACTTGGGCAGTGCTGGAGCGGCGATGTTTAACATAAATGTAGAAACACAAGCATTCCACCGAGCAGGCTGCGAGACACGGGCCCTTGTGTCAGTCCGCCGCCCACCCACCCGCCAAACCAAGCCACGCCATGGCGGATCGTCAAGGCTCGCCATGGCAACTCCTGTGCCACATGGCAACTCCAGGGCTCATGAAAGATATGTTTTTTTTTTTCTTTCTCTCACTTCAGATGTTTATATAAAAGTGATTTGTGCCATTTATCTGATACCTCTTATCTGATGTCAGGTGGAATGATTCATTAAATGGAGTGGAACGGGCTCTCACGCACCTCCAGCGCAGCACAGCGTGGCGCAGGCGTTGTGATTACGCAATCCCTCCCTCTGCACCGAAACAGACATGAGTCACGCCAACCAGACAGGACGGCCCAAATCCGGTGAGAGCCAGACCTGTCTAGAATCTTAACCTACACACCTCAGGTAGAGTGGGGATGCTGTGGTAGGTTGAAAGCTTTCCATCAAAGGAGTCAGTCAGTCTGTTTTGAAACTGTTGCAAGAGAAAAGTTATGTATAGGAGATATACCGTGTAATCTTACAACACTATTTTCTTTTCATGTCGCTGAGAGGAAAGGCATTAAAGGATTAAAGAACAAATTCATGAATTAATTTTGCTTTGTGGACACAGCCTAAAATATATAGGAGAACACCACTCCACAACACACACACACACACACACACATGCAAAGAACTGCGCCAGAACACACGTAGTTGAAGGTGCTTTTGAATGAGAAAAACAGCAATTAGTGGGGATTAAAGAGAACATGAGGACACACAAAGGTGTGACCCAACGCCAGGGGAAGCGCCTCGGTTCAGCTGACCGGTGCCCTCGACACCAGCAGTGCTCTGCTTTGTGAAAGACCAGCTGCACAGCTCCCCATCCGCGGCCGCTGAAACGGGAGACGCTCTGGCCGCCGCTCCGGCTCCCATCCGAGGAACGCCCTTGGCATTGAATTCCCACCTGCGCTCGGGCTGCACATGCCCAGATTCATTAACCCCGTCCATTCCACTCCTGCCACGTGAGATCGCCTCAGACTGCTCGGAATGTTCCTCTAAGGAATGTCAAAACAGGCTCCTTCGAAAAACTTTTTTTTTCTTCCTTAAAAGACACCTGAACACCCTGGGATCTCCCTGAAGGTGTTTGTTTCTTTCCTGTAAAACATACTGACACTGGGCTTTGTGGATTAAAGTATTGTATGTGAAGAAAATATCGTATGATGAATTTAGTAAGCTTTGGTTTATAATTTGATCAATTGGCTTGAGTGATCCAAATTCCAGAACATAACACTTAGACAAGTGTGGTTATTGAATTTATCGCTCAATTTGATACCAGCCATCAAATGGCTGCCAGTTCGCCCAGGTCATAGAGTACACACTCGCGCCATTGCTGCCAATCTCATCGCACATCTCTGAGACTTTGATGAATACAGTGGAAGATTACGTGGTTTACATGGTTAACATTCCCAGCGTTGCTGGCATAACGCAAACATGGCAACGTACAGGTGACAGAGAGGCCAACACCGAGAGTGGAGCTCTGCCAAATAACGAAGCACCCATCACACAAGTCCACCCAACAGCTTTGGGATGTGTTGCACTACAAAAGCCAATAACACTGCATATAGAGGAGAATGCCCGTGGAAGCCTGGCATGTTCAATAGTTTCCCATCTGCATGTAGTCTAGTATAAGAAAATGGCATCAGCAGACGGAAAAGTCCCACTTTCACCTCACTCCATTCAAGGTGAGGCCAGGTACTCTGAAAGTAGTGAGGACGACATGAGGATTCTCACATCTCTACCTGCATGTAAAGTATCTAAACTGACTTGAAACTGAACACCCATGTGAAACACTGATATAGGAAGAGAAGAGCACCTAAACTAAACTTGACTTAAGGTTCCTGTGTGGCAGCATTCTTCTCGTTGACGTCCATCATGACGTCAATCCCTTGCCTAAGAGAATACCTGTCCATAAATCATTTGATGTTATTGGGGGGGGGGGGGGGGTGATGTGACTTTTGGGAGGGGACACTTGGTACAGCACAATTGCTGGTTATTTTTAGAGACAGGTAATTGGTGGCTCAGACAATGTCTGTGTAACATGACACACTTAAGGTGGGAAACCCTAAGACACGCGAGGTGATTCACCATGCCAGACATAACCGCACATGCAAACACATACAGCTTACTAGGCCCTCGCACACCTGCAGTTTACACACAAACAAGAACAGCGATTAGAGAAAGCTTGAAGATGAACAAGAGAGAGATCCTAAACAAACAGGAAACTCAAACGAGCATACTATAGACAGACACATAGATATAGCATATAGTACTTGACTATCACTTACTATCAATCATACTATTATTACAATAATTATTTGACATTTCACAAGGTGTATGGTATTATTTCCACAAAATTTTAAATATTATATATATTTGGTGGGTTTGTTTGATTGGTTAGTTCAAAACTATTCCAAACTTAACGTACTGTACAACTAATGCACACCAGCAAAGCCCCACAGATGGTTTGCCACCAACTGAAATGTGGGGAAAGCCCTTCTGAGATCTCATGGCTTCCATCGCCTGTCACCTTTCCACTGAGGCCTCCACGGCACCACAGGCCTTCGACCAGGAAAGGACGCCTTCGCCTCGACCTCTGCAGAGCAAACAAACTCAAGGTGTCATTACGAGGAAATCACCTGGCATGCGGAGGGAGAAGAGGCTTTGAAGGCTAACATGAAAACAATGTCAGAGAGCGGTGCGGTTGGGATCTGGGGCGAAGCCGGCGTGAGTAATACTGCTGTCACACGCATGAGGTGAGTCACAAAGCAACGAGAATGTCATGCCTAGAATAACAACAGGCTTTGTTAGTATGAAATAACAAACACAAGCAACAACAGAGTACCCAGTAGTGTCAGGTGATCAAGTAACAAAATAAAGGTGTAGTAATTTTACTAATGGTTAATAAGATATTATGGCATGAAAGTCACTCACTAAAGGAAATACACTGTTATATTGTATATATCATATGAAAGTTAGATGTGTCATCAAAAGTGGGACTGTATGCTCCTTAATGGTTAGGTAAGCATCAAGAATAAAGTTATGTGTGATCCTTTGTACAGTACATAGGCACATAACATTTTGGAAGCAGTGATATTTCCACTTTCTAGTTACTAAGATTCCATTGTTTTGTTTTTTTGCAGGTTGGAGGCTCCAGCAACCACTTATACAGTATGTGTCTAAAAAGTATTCTTCATGGACCGAGGGGTAGGTGTGCTGGTGCAAAATTTGCTGTGATTCCCTGCATATTTCCACATGTAAAAGCCCATTAAGGAGCCACAGTTTTTTAAAAGATTAGAGAAAGGAGGTGAAGAAGACACAGAGGGAAAGAAGGGGGGGTTGCAGGGTGTGTAGAGGTGCGTAAATCTTGAGTCCTGGTTGGCATTTTAAGAGCCAGTTTCTCTACCTGCAGGACCCCACTGTTTGTACATTATAGCTGCAAGATGAAGGTGCCATCAATTCTCACAATGCGTGTGTGTGTGTGTGTGTGTGTGTGTGTGTGTGTGTTTGCTCTCGACCCCCCCCCCCAAAAAAAAAAAATTGCCCCCACGCCCATGCATACTCACGGCAGCCGTACGTATAAACACACCCTCCGAGAAACACTTATGCAGGCGCACACGTAAACATGCACTAAATCCAGGCGGGCACCCATACAGAGAGCCACGGCAGAGATACAAAGCAGGTCAGCACGTGGCAGTGGAAGTAAATATCATTAAATTCAGATGTCAGCTCTGACTAGGTCCTGATGAGTGGGCTGCCATAGATCAAACTCTGGCCGACCGCCGGCCGCACACAGTCTGCCTGAGAGGCATGCGCCTCTCTCGCTCTCCCCGCAGGTTACTCTCCTCTCTACCAGACCACCTGGGAGTTCTGTTTATGGAAGCCTGAGAGGGCCACAAAGCAACCTCCCCCCCCCCGCAAGCTCTCACCCCCCCCTTCCTCTTTTTTTCATTTTAAAACAAAAACAAAAGAACTGAAGAGTCTCTCAGTAAGCCAGGAAAGCCAACTAAACAAGACTCCATTTCATGAGTGTAATCAAACATCGACTGGATGCACACACAAAGTGTGCACAATGTATCTGCCTGTCGCGCTTAAAGAAACTAAAGCGGGGGGAGGGGAGGGCTTCTCCTACACAACTCCCTTGTAACGTGTTTGGAGATTACAAGACACAAAGACCAAGGGAACAGCAGCCTTTGTGCTGACAAGTCAGAGCATGTCAATCAAAACAGCCAACACCGACAACAACTGAAAAAAACATGCACACTAATAATGATAGCTATCTTGATCAGATTAACTCTCATCCTAATTATCACAGTAAATCAACGTGGGAGTTTCAAAACAATAAGTGCCCTGTGATTGACTCATTTTATAAGCATACAAGGGAGGGAGGTACAAAAAAAAATACTTGAAGAACGGTGAACCATTGAACCGTTCACGTATGTGGCCGTTTCGTGCAAAGGCAATGTTTCCAGGCACTCACCTGAAGGGAGTTCCTGACGCTGTTTGCACGCATGGCCCTTTGTTGCCGTGGCTGTTTTCTTTTTTTCCTCTTCCCTCTCCTCCACCCCACTCCCCCCACCCCTTTTGAAAGTAACCCAAACAGGTTCTGCGTGTAGTAACTGTGATATTATCTAAGCCAACTTCACCTGCAGGGGGATCCCACTGGAGTCTGCACGAAAGAGACCTGCGGGCAAAACAAGACATGCCGCGCCGCGCCGGGCCAGGACAGGCCCTACCAAAGCACCTCTCCCCGATCCCAGCAGCAATTCCCTATAAATACTATAGCTCTAATGCAAGGTTACACAAACGCACCCGAGTTCAAGACCTCTCTTTGGATTGACATCTTTGTGAAGCCTCCACACTAAAATAGACACACTTGATTTCAGTAGAGGAGGCTGTTGACTTGTGCCAGGATAACCTTAGGTGTTGAACAGCTTGTGATTGGCATTTATGATATTTTTAGAACATGTACAATTAACATGATTACATGGTTTGTCAGAAAATATAATAAATCTTCCCTGCTCAGTTATTTTGGTGTTGAATAAAACAGGGATGGTTCCCGTTGGTAAATCGTGCAGGTTTGGGGTTGTGGAGTCAAGAATAATCTATCCCGCAAAGAAAGGATGACAGATAATGTTAATGGATGACTGACAATGAGAATTTAAAGTAAACATCTCTAAGCGTTGCCAATAACAGTCAGAACATAATTTATTCAAAGGCATTGGTTATACAAGCGCGACCAAAGAGCTTCACAAGATTTTCAGGTTTAGTGTCTTAGCAGCCAATGGGCTTGTCATGAAAATGAATTAGCCTGCCTTTCAGATCTACACACCTGAAAATTAATTAGCCTGCCTTTCAGATCTACACATCTGAGTGCAGGGAAGAGGTGAAGTGCTGTGGCTGACAGTCAACTTCTTCTTGGCTCTGCACTATCCATGGCAGACTTCCCAGATTCTCTCAATCCAAACGAAAAAGTGCATATATGGCTTTACACAAAATGCCCCTTGTTTAACCTCAGAGCTTTTCGAAGCTGAGATAAAAATGAGCTAAAATTCACAACTATATTTTCATTTATGTACTGTATGTGCTTTGAGTCTTAGACACAGGCTGTAAAATCTCTCTTCCTTTTGGGTTGGATCAGTTGATTTTAATGTGTCTGAAGTGGAGAGTGTAAGAGTCTCAGACACCTGTTGTTGGCTGTAACTGGATTGCAATAGCGACATTGGCCTATGGGTGTTTCATACCTCTTGTACCCCTTAGTGCCAGCTTTTCCTAGTTCACAGTTGATTTCTTCCTCTATCTACACTGGAATTGTAAAAGCATACTGTACATAATCTTTATATAATACATCTGAGAACTGCTGACATGTGAACTAGCTTGTTGTCACATAGTATAGGAATTCATTACATTACATTTGGCTGATGCATTTTTAGCCAAAGCGGCTAACAACATGGTAAACAGTTTAAGCTTTTTAAAGTGGGGGCAGCCGTGGCCTACTGGTTGGGGCAGCTGTGGCCTACTGGTTAGCGCTTTGGACTTGTAACCGGGGGGTTGCCAGTTCGAACCCCGATCAGTAAGAACGGCTGAAGTGCCCTTGAGCAAGACACCTAACCCCTCACTGCTCCCCGAGCGCCGCTGTAGCAGGTAGCTCACTGCGTCGGGATTAGTGTGTGCTTCACCTCACTGTGTGCTGAGTGTGTTTCACTAATTCACGGATTGGGATAAAGGCAGAGACCAAATTTATATTTATATATATACTTACTATATGTATTTATACTTACTATACTTAAAGCAATTAAACAATTAAGCTCTCAACAATTCTAGGACAATTAAAAAAAGGTAGAGTACAATAGGAATTAGTGCATCAGTGAGTGCTGTTTTTGATTCATTTTGCTGTTAGAGATTCACTGTGAGACAGGAGTGCCAAATGTTTTTTTTTCATGAGTTATAAGTTGAATGAAAAAACGATTAAAGGGGCTTTTTTTTTCAAATTAACAAGTTAACAGTTGTTGCCAAAAGATCACCTTAAAAGGGTAAATCCGGTGTCAAATGGATTTTGAATATGCTTAGCATGATGGGAGCATGCCTATGTTCCCACAGCCCTATGTCCCCTAACTCATAGATATTAGAAAGCTAGATACTGCATTGGGCTTCAGAGCGTACGTAAATATAGCAACTCCATCTTGGTGGGGGCAACAATCACTGGAGGCCAATGGAGGAGCATGTGATTCTGAGTGGAAATCAGACAGGTGTCTGTGATTGCCTGCAAGTGTTGCCTATAGACAATAAAGGTGCTGCCCCTAGCAATATGGCGGCCACGTTTACAATGCCACCTAATAGAACTCGACAGACAATGCGGTATCTAGCTTTCTAATATCTATGCCCTAACCCACCCACACCTCAGGCCTAACCCTAACCCCAACCTTAGAAATTTGGGAACCTCACCCCAGCATAACAAGTTCGAACCTTTGTTGGGGAGCAAAAAAACGCTAATCCAATGCATTCTAAACTAGCCTGTTTTTAGCCGATGCTTCCAAAATGCTAACACTGGTAGCGATGGGGCATTTCTCATGGTAAAAAGGTCGCTAATTTTAAACCATTTATGAGTAGCCCGACACTTCTTTTGTAAATTAACTTTGTAAATGTAAAAATAGTTTATTAAAAAGGACTGTATAGCCTACAGACAATACCTTGAGACGGTTGTCGGTCAGCGCCATCTTGAAATTAAATCATTGTTTTTGACACTGCTGTGTTCTATTTGTCTGTTCAAGTCGTTTTCCGAGCTGTTTTCACCGGTTCAAACCGGCAAAAGAAACACTCAGGGAATGCCCTCTGAAGTTCTACCGCGACTTGTCAACTCGGTCTAACCTAGAGTACTACGAGTTTGAATACCCAAGAGGGCTACACCCATTAACAGTAAATGCAAGCCTTATATGCTCTGTTTATAGCAGTTCTGTTGGATTTGTGTCACATTAAATCAGTCGTAGAAACAATAGTGTCCAATCTCTATCTGTCACTATGTTGCTATGACGTCTGTTTTGGGTAAACACTGTGTAATTCCTCGTTACAAACTGTCTAGTAACAACTGCTAACAGTAGCCTATTGCTAACAACTGGTTGACAAATAGAACACAAACAGCTTGTATTTACACTGACATGACGTCACTGATGAGCTCCAAGTTTGCTAAAAGACAAATAGAACGCAACATTACTCTTAAGTATTTTTGTCAAAAACAGATGAGATCTGTGTTGTTTCAAGATGGTGCCGACCGGCAAACGACTCAAGGTATTGTCCGTACAGTCCTTTTTAATAAACTTGTACATTTACAAACTTGTCAATGCTTCGTTTTAGGACCCTCATCCTATTACCAAAGACATGTCAGGCTACTTTGAGCATTATGAATGGTTTAAAATTAGCAATCTTTTTACCATGAGAAATGCCCTATCGCTTGCAGTGTTAGCATTTTGGAAGCATCGACTAAAAACAGGCTAGTTTAGAATGCTTTGTATTAGCGTTTTTTTGCTCCCCGACGAACGTTCGAACTCATGCTAAAATGGCGAATCGGCGTCTGGGCTTTAAGTTTGTGATGTTTTGCCTGGTGTGTGAACTCCAAAAGTTGAGTAATACAGTAGAAAAAACAGAGGCGCACTAAAGGGCTTGATACTAATACAATTTGTATTGATAGCCGAGATTTTAACAATGAGCCCATTGAGACATTGATAATGGGCTAAGCCCGAAATGTTTGTTTCCCAGTTTTTGTCCTTAAACTCATTGTTAAAATCTCGGCTCTCAATACAAATTGTATTAATATCAAGCCCTTGAGTGCGCCTCTGTTTTTTCTACTGGATAACTCATGCTAAAATCCACTTTACACTGGATTTCCCCTCTAAGTGATACCTGCTGGCTTCTGTGGTTTCTACATTTAGTTAATCTATAGCCGTTTGAGATGGCTTAATCTGAAAAAGTATCACACGCCTTTGCCACTTTTATTGGTTGGCACTGAAACTACTGGCTATGCTCTGCAAATGCCCTCAGGCCAGACATTAGCCACAGGACATGTCTGTTTTGCATTTTCCTTCCTGTACAGTCAGTTATAAAATAATTGGCACAACTGCATTGTCTACCATTCTGGTAAGGGGTGATAAGAGTAAAGTGTTGGGATGCATCATGCAAGGTTAATCACAGGTCAACCACAGGTTTCTTCATAATGGCTGACATTGTGACTATAATGGCATGACAGTCAGCAGCTGCATGCAAACAAGTCAGAACCCACCAACGCTCTTATTCAAAGGCCCCAGTATTTTCATGTCTCCTGCCTACCCCTGACTACTGATACCATAGCGCACCATCATAGAACATTCACTCGCTAACCTTTTGGCAGAGAATATATGTATGAGTCAAGGGGTCATAGAGTGCAGAAACGAACTGTTGTAATGCTATACACAGAGATGCTTGTTCAGTGCATCCAGATCACCATCAGATAAGGGAGCTGTAAACTGATCACTATGAACATTATTTAAATTGTCTCACGATCAAACAAATGTCCAGTTATCATAGGGCCTTGCTATTCGCCACTGACTGTTTCAACTTTTCAACTGTGAGCCGTTAGCAGAGCTGTAAATAGCATATCCCGTTTAAATCTGCAGCATGCCTCAGCCTGCTGTTGTCTTTTAAGAAGTTTATTTTGGTTGTGTTGTCTTCTCACCTCCAGGCTGTAGTGCACAATCTGTGAAAGGGGTGGAAACCAAAAATGTATCAAGACCGTCAATTAAACTAAGGAGCGGCCAGGGTCACTGGCAGGTGAATAATAACACAGCTTTTTCTTTGAGATAAATTTGCCTCTCTGTCTTACCACAACATAACTGAGGAAACATGTTTGATTTGCTGAGATGCTATAGGTTACTGTCTCCACAACAAATAATGGATTATTGTGAAAGGCTGACACCTTTGCAAAATGACCTCTAGAGTTTATCTTTTCCTCATACATACACTCCATAATATTATTGTTCATACATAACACTTTGATGAACACAGGGGTTTCTGTAGGTGTATGTTATGCTTGCTCACATGGCAGCAAGACTAAAAACTTGAGTTAAATTTATTAATTCTCATGCGATGCCTACCAAGTAAGACGTGTACATGAGGGTACAAACCATTCACATGATTAATTTAGACTTCAACTTGACTATATAAGCAGTTGCAGAGAGCAAACCACATAGACAAATGTGGTTGCATGTTATGAATGCCTATTTAATGAGATGCCATAAATAAATAAATAAATAAACCCTCCTATTGTGTGATGTTAATCTCTCAAAATTGTTGTAATGCCAGTAAATGGCATGACCTTCATTGTGTAGGCGTCTATCACTGATTTATTCTTGTCACACTGATTTACGATCAGTCCTTACTTCCCTGGTCGGCTTTTTGCCGGGGCTGAAAATGTCCAGACAGCGAGTAAACGATTAGAACACCTCCCTGAGTCGGAGCTGTCATTAGGCCGTCATGAAGGCACATTCAGGTGATTTACGTTTAGTGTTTGCACTGGGCCTTTTCTGCAGGCCCGGCTTGTCACTACATGTCAGAAATATCTAGTGTTCAGAATTTATGTGACCAGATGACATGCATTGCAATAATGTTGTTAGCATGTTTCTTTTTTTGCCAGTACAGTATGTATGCTAGCTCCAAAGCTTACAATGATTGACCTGCCCACAGTCCCATATGTTTCTTCTGAGATGGGGGGCAAGAGGAAGACTTTTCAGTTGTAGACTATGTAAACTAAAATGTATTTCCAACTAAAGACAACCTTTGTCCTTACCTCTGTGACTATAGTATTGTAACGTTTTGATAGCGAACCACACAGTTGTCCAATCAAAAGGCCCATTCACTGGGAACGAGAGCCGGGACACAGATAGACCAAGACTAAGACACAGAACACAATACACACGGGGCAGGTCAAGCAGACACACACTACACACATACAGGGGAGGTCGCAGCCCCCCACACAAAAAGGATCACACACGAGGGAGAACTAAAAGGGAAACATGTCACAATAAAGACGCGAACATTACACTTATAACTTAGGAGAATAACGACATAAACCCCCCAAATGTTCACCCTCGTGTCCCAGCATGCCTTTCGCTGGAGAACGCTAACACAGTCTTTATGCACCGACGTTACAGTATATTAAAGATGTTTAATATAGATATTAAGTTATGTGTCACAAAACAAGTATGAGTGTTTTTTTATCAACAGGTGAAAAGGTGAAATGGATAAAAATAAATATCTGCATTCCACACCTTTTTTGTCATCCCAGTTGCGTTTCTGAGACCAATTAGTCTTTCAGCATGGGGTTTCAGGGCTTTTGCGCTGTAATCCAGCGTGAGGGGCAGGGAGGAGAGGCTCATGGGGGTGACGAGTTTCAAACTCTAGTTAGTGGGGAGGGTGTGTGGGGCACAGAGAAAAATACAGGCTTGGGTTAGGGGTGTGTGTGCGCGATGTGTGAATGTATGTGTGTGTGTGTGAGTGAGTGGCGGGGGGGGGGGGTTACGGGCACCGGTATGGCAGCCCATCTCGTGCAAGCCATATGCGTGAGTAGGATGTTTGGCTCCTCTTTCAAGTTTAGACAGAAATGAAAAAGGGGGAGGAGAAGCGCACTGCCAGGCAAGGAACACTCTGTAGGTACAACAGAAGCAGAGGGCAAGATCAAGCCTCTGATTAAGGTAGCATGAGAGAGAAGAAAAAAAAAGAGGGAGAGACGGAGTAAAGAGACAGAGAAAGAGAGAGAGAAAAGATGGCTGTGAATAGGGGCAGCTCTCTATCAGCACGAGCGATAAGTGACGGATAAAATGTTTAGAATGGGGATCAATCATTCCTGTCTTTCTTCTGGAGCGGATCACTGGGGTGGCAGGGCACGCGGTGGGGACTAGCGTGTGAAGGGCTGGCCAGGCTGGGAGGGGGTGGGTGTCGAGGGGAGGTGGATTGACGCAACACACACCGGCAGCTGGGCCACTTTAGGGCGCTGACACGGCAGTGCAGCGGAGCTGGAGAGAGATAGAGCGAGAGAGAGAGAGAGATACGTATCTCACCCGGAGACTGCTAACAGAGTTGGGCTCACCATTCTCCGAAATTGCTCTCCTCAGTGAACATTGACTTAAAGCCTTCCTAGTGAAGATTTAAATACTGTATGTGCCACTGAGTGAGAGAAGAATAAAGGGGTAGAATATGACTATGTATGTCAAGATGACATTTAATAAAGCCACTGTTAGAAAATTGCCCCATGAAAAACATGCAAACAAATAAATATAGATTCATAAAATACCTGCATTTAAAACAAAACAAACAGTATAGCAGTGGAAGCTCTTGATTTTTCAGAAGAAGTCCTGGCAGTATTTCTATTTAGAGAAAACAATGATCAACATCAATTTAGATGTTAGCTTGTGCATTGTTGCAATACATTTGAGCTTTTCACTCATTTGTCTGACCTTGATATTTCTCTGACTCACTACAGCTCAGCATCTGCCACAGGAAAGGAATTCATCAGAACATCATCAAATGCAACCTTCATGACGCAACCCACTTCACCATAACACAGGAAATTCAGCGTTTTACTGTCGGACAGTTGTAAATAACTCATAAAACTTTTGTTCAAGGTCAAGGTGTGACATAGTTACCATCAAGAGTATAGACAGGTTTATTGTCTTATGGCCTTCTTTGTCCAACTGAATTAAATAGAATTGGACAGACCTGGATTACAACACACTTGGCTCTTAGAAGGTCTTATAAATGACAAGAGTGGCTCAGCTAGAAGCCATGGAATCAGGCACATCAGCATGATACAAACCCAGTGCTCCTTTTCACCTGCCGATAACCTTAGTCTCTCATTATTTTAATTGACGGTCTTAATGCATTTTTGTTTTCACCTGTTTGGCAGATTGTATGTTACATCCCTGAGGTGAAGAGACCTCAAAACCAAAATAGAAACTTCTCAAAGCCATTAGCAGGTAGGGGCCTGCTCACGCTGAAACTGTTTTCTAGGCTGCTTATCACTTCACAGGGCAGGAAAGAACTTGAGCTTTGTTTACTGTCATCCACAAATCCTTCCCCTGTATCAAAGCTTTGGAAAAGCTACAGGCATGACACTGTATTCATAAATCTGTTTGGCATTGTTGCAGCAATAGTTTAAATGTTATGAAATGTGCCGTAACTATCAACAATGTCTATGAAATATTAGAATCTACAAAACACTACAGTTTGTGGTGACAGCTGCCACTAGCTGCACCTAAACATCCACACTTTGTAGTCCAAGTTTATGCAAAAGGGCCTGTTCAAGAAGAAAAGGTAAACACTTCCTTGAACGGTGTGTGGTTATTGTGCAGACAGAGAGCTTGGCCTTTGACAAACAGTTATTATACCATGGAAAGAGTAGAAACTGCCATTTAATGACAGCAATTATTACTTGGTGGTGACACACAGCAAATGGAATGTATTGTACTGTAAACGGCTAAATGAAGCTTGTCATAAATAACAAAGAATGTCTTGGATTCCTGGTGTTTTTTCTCTTTGAACGACTGGGTGAATCCTCGCTCTCACGTCACTGAAGCACGCTGGTTATCTTAACGTTCTTAAAGACGTAATCTGGAGCACAAACATGTTAACATCACAGAATTTATCAGCTGCGTTGCACGCATATGCTCTTTGTTTGTTCAGAGCGGTGTGGTCAACCTTAAGTTGACGAAGTGCAGATAAGTCACTGCTCGGCAGGTGAAGATGTCCCGAAGATGGAGATATTTTTAGACTAAGCAGGCAATTATCTGCGACAGTTTACATTATTCAAATACTTTTGAAGTCAGTGCACACTGGCTTTCAACCTACACAGTTTTGCCAAACAGTTAAGGCATTTGTGTGTTTGTCCAGCCTTTGTCAGGCCTTGTAGTCATGTGTGAAGAAAAACACATACCCTCACAAAGTCTACTTTGTCTTATTTTCTTGAATGTATTTGCATGACCAACTGTTCTGAATAACATATTTTACACAGATATATGAGCTTAATTTAGCCGACTATAAACTACATCACATACAGTCACATAACATGCCAATCTGTCTCATAAATCTGCTTGTTCACCAAGACAGGGTATTATCAAAAGGATATCACCTTATATGAAAAATCAATGATAAGTTTGACTTAATAGTGTCTCAAGGCATATTTCACACAGTTGTATGTCAGGTAATAGTCCATTCTGTCATGAAAGTTAATGTTCAGTAATTCAACCAATTTAAATATGAACATGAGATGAGATATATCATCTGCAGACAGTTGGGGTCACGACTGTATCTTTTGTATCATCATGTTTCGTTTGTTAATAGTAAGAAGAAAAATAACAGGGAGGTGCTGTTGGCACATGTTGAGCCTGACCATTATGGTCCTGGAGAGTCCAGTCCAATGCTGATCATGAACGTGTTTGATGTCTTTAGCCTACTGGAAACCTCCAGGGTGCTCAGGAGGTAAGCAATCTTGCTTTCACTATTGGCATATTTCCACTGGCTGATTAAAACCCAGTCCCACAGGACAGTAATCAGTGTAGCAGCTAAGGTGTGAAGATGGAATGGGAAATGACTTGACAGTATTTGGTCAACGGATCTGAAGATAAATCACTCAGCCATCTGATTATGTTTGAAAATAAAATGCATAAGAGTATATTAAATTACTCAGAATTTAAAGCCTGTGTTTTTTTTTTACCTTTTTTTTTAAATATAATGACCGATCACCGGACAAGGTGTAAATGCAGTATAGAGGTGGAATGTTCGCATTTTAATACATTATCACACACAAGTCATAATTGAAATAGTATAACTTCACACATCTTGCAACAATGTTATCATTTCAAATAGCTGCTATGATTGAACACCAATTAATCTGTTTCAATTCATCGTTGTCAAGACAGTTGGATACCGGGGCAGAAAGACCAGTGAACAGGCTTTCCCTGATCATACATCTTTCTTTCCATACATACATACCCTCCCTCATCCTTCAGTTTAAACACACTCAACCTACAAGGATGACTGTTTATGTTTGGGCCTGCTGGTTGCGTGCTCCAAATTACTGGAAACAATTTCGTTTTGGAAACCCACACAAAGACAGAGGGGAAAAATTAGAGGGTGCAAACGTCTGTGACTCTGCTAGCCCATCATTATTTACTGGCCAACCTGCTCGGCACAGATTTGTTCAGTAAGCCACAGTATAGCCTCTGTTTATTTGGCTACGGCAGTGAGTGAGTGAGTGAGTGAGTGAGTGAGGGGCTTCACTCCAACGTTTTATGAAAGAGCATCAGAGCTTCACTTGCAAGCTGCAGTTAATCTAAAATTTGGATCAGCTGAAGTTGGTTCATTTTTCGGGTTTCTCCAGGACCGTGTGTCCTAAACAGTCGCTGCTCAATACTGGCCCAGGATCAGATGCATTTGTGTCCTCATTTACAGCTGGGTCACGTCACTGACATTACTCGAAGTTACTCAAAGCTGACAAGAGAGCACACAACAGCTGTCTGCAGGAGATATAAGGTCACATTGAGAACATACTTGAGCAGATTTCCATACCTGCGATGTCTATCTGGTCACTGTCGGTTTAATCCCTGTTAGGTTTTAAACACTGGGAGATCTACATATTGAGCCACAGGTCAGTACTTAAAGTTAGATAATTCTTCTCAGGGATGCAAGGTAGTGATTGAAGTATAAGTCTGGTGGTTTCAGATTTTCTTTGACTTTACCTGCAGATATTCACATGCTTCACATAAGGAAGGTCTGGTAAATGAAACGATACATTGATTATCAACACAAGTGAAAGACGACCATATCAATACAATCAAAACAAAGAAACAAAAAATGGCAGACCTAGTTCAGCAAAGCCATCCAAGTTCAGCCACATTCAAAAAGTGGTACTCTGATTAACCAACTTTAAGAAGAGAGATTTTCAGTCCATGAGTTGAATACAACTGACCTGTATGAACTTAATGAAATACTACATTGTAGTTCCTTCCTGTGATGTGGAAATATTAACTTGTATGTCATCTAAAGGTCTCTACAATAGGATAACTGAACCACTCACGCTGTTCTGTGAGTAATGCTAAAGCATCCTACAGCTGTATTCTGTGTACTCATTTTTTTCACTATATGACAGGTAGTGTCAAAGATGTATCTGCACAAATGAGTAAGATTTTCCTCTGTTTGGATGGATTTAAGTTCCTTGGTGTTTGATTTATAAGGAGGACAGATATAAAAAAAAATGTGCTGTTTTGTGTGTATTCTTTCTTGTGTTTGTAACTTTGTGCAGTTAACCGGAGAACCATTTCTGCGAACATACACTGTTCACTCTCATCAAAAGTCATTAAATGCCGTGTGCAGTGGTCCGTTTTTGTTTCCTCTCATTAATGCAGTAGTTGAAAATCCAATCAACACCAACCTTCACATCTTTGACTACATTCTCAAACTGATATAACGAGACAGGCTTCCTTCTCTACTCTCACCATGAATTGGGGAGACCCCAAAACATGGAAGCACACTTGACAAAATGGTGTTCTTGACAAGGAGGTTAAAAAAAAACAGAAATAAAAAAAGCTAAATTGACATCCACATGTTGATATCCTTGTTTGGGGGTTATCACACTTCCTTGGCAGTCAGGAGACCTTGCTCTTTCATGTGGGGATCCTATAGACACTTCAAAGTGCCACATCATGCTGCAACAGGGTTTTCTTTATTTCCATACTTGCTTCATTGTCATTCAGCCACCCACATACAGAAAATATACATAACCTCCACAGGATGCCACCTGGTTGTACTGGCTGAAACTGTATAATCTGACCTAGTATAAAAGAGTTTGCCACGCCTGTCTTCCTGCAAATCAGAGAATGGTATGCAACTCAGATCTGGTTGGAGGAAAAGTTTAAATAGAGAGATTAATTGATTATCAACACAAGTGAAAGACGACCATATCAATACAATCAAAACAAAGAAACAAAAAATGGCAGACCTAGTTCAGCAAAGCCATCCAAGTTCAGCCACATTCAAAAAGTGGTACTCTGATTAACCAACTTTAAGAAGAGAGATTTTCAGTCCATGAGTTGAATACAACTGACCTGTATGAACTTAATGAAATACTACATTGTAGTTCCTTCCTGCACTGTAAAAAAAAATACTGGCAATTGTTGCTCTTAAATAGATTTTAGAATTTATTTGACTTAGAAACAAGAGCTTCCACTTACAATAAACAAAACCAAGTCTACCTAACACACTTGTCTCCATAATGACCTCACTAGAATTTAAAAATCAAAGTATCAAAGATATCTGAGTTGTAAGTACTTCAGCCTCACAGGCATGCGCGTTGCAGTACTGTTTGGGGTTTCCGTACCTCTGAGCAGGGGCCTACTTATGACAAGTTCAACTGTGGACATACCCTTTCATGCCTGTGGATTTTGCTGATTACCTTGTGGTGGACATAGCCTTGTCTTTTTTGGTAAGTGGTGTTTATATTGATATAAGACGTGTTAATACCATTGTGTACTTGAATATGTGAAGGATTCAGTTAGTTTGCACGTTTATCATCCCAGAGGAAAGTTAGAAAAGTTGGCATTATCAACGTTGTTGTTAACCTTAGCTTCGCTAGACACTTTTGCCACGTTAGCTAACAACGGCGATTTAACACGTTAAGATGAATTTATAGATGGGGTTTTATGCATTGGCCATCTTTGTAGAATTTCTAAAATAATTACGCTACATAGGCCTACTCTAAATTATGCACAACCGTTAAATGTGCTTTAATGGGGGACTAAGGTATTGGGGAGACGGATCTTCCAAGTGGAAGAAATGATAGTAACGTTAGTGAGCAAGTTACATGCTAAATTGGGTGACTGGCAATGTCTGCATGCAGTAACGTTAGCTACCAGTGTGCAGTAACTTAAACGCTACTAGTGGGACTTTGACAACGGCCGTGAGAAGGCCTGCTTCACTTTAGTTTAGCTAAGACATTGGTGCATCAGGCATTGAATATGAACTTTGTAATGAGTTAGAACTGTGAGGGTACAACCTGCATAGTGTAGTTTGCCTAACTAACTTCCCTTAGTAAGCCATCCTCCCTTCAAGCCAAATTCAACCTGGCTTCAGTTTATTATCTACATTGATCTAATATTGTTATCTGTAGACTACATAGTAAAACGATGCAATTCAATAAGTAATTATAATAATTACACGGAACACTATAAAGAATATCACAGTTGTTGACTAATAACACATTTAAAGTTCATAAGTCATGATAATCATTAACCATAATCATAATATTAATACAACACTGCAAAAAAATGAAATCTAACCAAGTGTTGATAATCTTATATTAAGATCAAAAAATCTATTTGATATTGTTTTTAGTATGAAAAGACTTACCTAGCACTCTCTCGAAAGATCATTTTGACTTAATTTAAGAAGACTTTGACTTATTTTAAGGAGTCTTATCAAGACAAATTTGCTCAACGCACTGGCAGACCAGTTTGCTTGTTTTTAGGACAAATTTGCTTAACGCACTGGCAGACAAATTTGCTTGTTTTCAGGATGAGATGTCATAATTTAAGAAAAGTTTGACTTATTTTAAGTCAAATGATTTCATGAGAAAGTGCTAGGTAAGTGTCTTTACACTAAAAACAATACCAACTAGTTTTTTTTATCTTGATATAAGATTAATAACACTTGGTTAGATTTTGTTAGATAAGCAGTTTTTGCAGTGAAGATACAATCGTAGACATACTTTTGATCTGAGCATTTTGTAAACCTAGTTTACCAGTCATAGCCTACTAGATGTGTAAATAGTAAGTAGTAGTAAGATAGTAAATGATTACTAAAAATGTCTTTAATATTTTATGTCTCTTGTGTTTCTGTGTTATAGAAGTGGATTGCATGCATTGCAAATTCTGTAAGTTTGAGACTTCTGAAGAGTTGCTACTGAAACATTGTCGCCTCAGTCACAAAGGTGATCACTGGCCATGCATTTACACAGAGTATGTTTGTGTGTTCAAAGCACCTGGTGCACTTAGATCACACCTTTCGCGATCACACAGAGAGACGACACGAGAGAGAATACACGAAGTTCAATATTTCAGTGTGGACTATGTGACTTTAGAGAGACCTGCAGTGAAAAGATTTATGGAAGCATCTTGGACACCACTTACAGAATCAGGAAACTGTGCAATGTCCCATACGTAAATGTACTTTTAAAACAAACATTCGTCCCACTTTTACTTCCCATAGAAGTCGAAATCATAGAAATTGTTCAAGTCAAGACTATCGAACTGTAGAAAGAAGCAGCACTTTAGATGATGCAAATGATGATGATGAACAAGGATTACAGGGTAATGAAGTAGGAGGATCACGGGATAATGTTGGCGCAGATGAAGTACAAGAGTTTGATGAAAATGTGGACAATGAGATACTTAAACACAAATTGGCTGCTCTGTTTCTTTCTATGCAAACAGTGTTGCATGTTCCTAGAATGCATTTTTAAAGTTTGACTTAATCAAGGTTTAGGCTACAGATGAACTGCAACATGATGGTTTATGCTACAGATCCATTTAGACATTGTTATATTGATGTATGGCATCAAATACATGGTTTTGTTCAATCAATGTTTTTAGATTTCTGAAGAGTTTTATCGGATCACAAGCAAGAACCTCCTGGTCACTTTCCGTGCATCACTTGACAAATATGTGCTTCGCCTATTAAAACTACCGGGCAAAGAAGGGAACATTTGGTCCAGAGATGGAAGACCTCCTGGATAAGCTTGATGAAGAGGTGAGTAAGTGCCTGAAGCTGATTATGTATGTGAACTCTTTCTTTTGCAATTGCCTAGTTTTCTGCATTTATTGGTTATGAGCCTCATCCAAGTCACTAGTGTAGATAAACACAATTGAGTTCGGGAGTGTGGCGGCGGCCATATTTAGGGACCCTGAACTTTGACAAAAACAATATTACTAATGGTAGCATTAATTATTAGCCTGACGAGCCAGACCCACATTAAAATGTAGGGTCTTGGCACTCACCGTTCGCAGTGCTCAGTCCCAGGGGCGGGATTATCGGTTGTCTTTCAAATTCCCTCTGCACGCAATAGGACAGCGCTATCCCCAATGCGAGTCCCATGCGTTTTCCCACCAGCGGAACTAGTTGGCTAGTTCAAACTTTTGCCGCTAGGGTGCGTCTAGATTTCTTGACTAATTAATTGTCACAGAGGTGAACAAAACTAATGGACAGTTATGTGAGCAATTATGTTTCCATTAGTAATAATCACTTTATGTTCGGTGTCCCTAAATATGGACGCTGCCTCACTCATGTGACCTAAATCCCAAACTCAGTATGTTGAAGCTGATGGCACAAAAGTGATTGCTATGTTTTGTCTTTATTGATCGATCCATACTTTACATAATGTTGGTGGCAAAAGTGAACTTTTTTAATTAATCCTGTTTGAATCTACACTCAAGCCTGGGCTACAGATGACTAAATCAAACCTACCCAGTATACAAGAGGTATCTTTCCCATGACACTATTTCCATGTTCCTAGGATGTGTTGAGAATGATGTTAATGTAGCAGCTGGTTAAGGTCATTAGACTATTGAAATGTTGATAAACTTGGGAATTATTTTTGATGGAGGTTGTCTGTGAGGCATCAAATCAGTCATGATGTTCCAGCAACTGCATATACAAAGGGAGCAGATTGTTTCATTTTTCAGTGCCATATTGGTCATTGTTACCATACCTCAAAACATTCTCCCTGTAGCAAGGTGCTCTGGCAAATTTTCATTTTCTGAAGAGCAGTTCACTTGCTTTTTTACTAGCATTGTGAATTTACAGTATTATGGATCATTTCTCGATGTTAAATGTAATATTTACTTTTGCACTTTTAGACTGAGAACATTGTGTTTTTCCATACTAATGACTTGGATGAAAATGTCATATTTTATGAATAATTAATGCTGAAAATAAACAAACACGTTTTACATTTAATAGCTACAGTTTAATTCTTCATTTCATTTACACTGTTTATCTTCAGTTTTGCACTATGTGAATGGTGTTTGTATTTGTGTGTTGGTATTATCTTTAGACAAGTGACATTGCTTTTCAACGAAAGACAACAGCTCTGAGGACTACCCATCTTTATCCGTGAGGACACATCAAAGTTTTTCTTGAAGTGTTTGGTAAGTGATTTCTTTGTTTAATATACTTTAAAAATGTATCTGGGGTGTTACCAATGATATGATTTCTAAGGGAATTCTGATAATTTTGAACATAATAAACTTTGGAACATATCCTCAGATGCTCAAACGCACTTTCTGTCATTCTATGAGCGGTTCATCAGTCCAGATGTGTGTTGCAAGGCTTGATGTTAAACTACTTCTGGTAACTGGTATACTAATGGGTGATGGTATTTAGGCTTTAGATTGTGAGAGCTAAATCTATCATGGGGTTGCATGTACTTAAAGCACAAAGTTCTACACAATTCCCAGATCCCTGGGTTTGCTTTCTGCATAAATGTTGTCCTAACACATATCACAATGCCAATTTCAGTGACATTAAAGGAACCCTCTGGAGAGTCAGTCCATATCCCTGTTCTTTGAGGCTGCTGAGTGCTGTTGATGGTTATCATAACGACAGCAATGAGTTGCATGCCCTCTTCGGTTAGAGTTGGCTGCCGTTTCGCTATTTGGTCTACCCTGCATGAAATTCTGTCGTTCTCATACCTATCGACAGCACTCGGCAACAGAAACAACAGGCCCACGGGTTGATTCACTCCAGATAATACCTTTAATTCCCACACTCCACTGGGTTGCCTTTGGAGTTGAATGGAAAAGTCCGTAGCATAATGGTAGAATATCGGTGTAACTGTTTTGCTTTGTATTTAATATTGTTTCTGATTTCTTTAGGAGACTGACCCTGCGGATGCTGTGGTCCGAGGTGTGTCTGTTGGCATTCTGACTGTCTATGAAGATGAGGATGCCACCACATCACCAATTGTGCGAGATGTACCTGTTGTGTTGGAAGGACGCATCATACTGCATGACTTACCTGACCTCCAGACTGCCTTTGCATACCTCTTTGGCCTTTTGTATGCCATAAACATTGAATATCCAAAATTGCTAAAGTATACCTTTGAAGCAATTCAGACCATCTTTTTTGAGCTTGGGTCCCTATGCTAATGGTGCATCAGGTCGCTCAAAACAAAGCTTTTGCAGTAAATGTTTGTAGACTTGAGTCATTTCTCTTTTACCCTCTGAGTTGAGAGTTAAGAGTTGCATATATGCTCAGTGCCAGTTTTATGTGTTTCCTCAGAAATAAACATGGTATGCACACATCGTTTTGTAAAATGCCTATTCAAACTCCCTATAGGACTTTTTGTTATCCAAAATGCATACTGACAATCAAATGCTTACTGCATAACCCCTTTGTGTAGAAGTATAATCCTGGTCTCAAATGAAAGGTAACACTTTGAGGTTTCTTGTGAACTATTTAGATTGTACGGCAGGTGTTCTGATATAGACTGACTACACAAAATATGGAATAATTACAAAAAGGCCTCTATTTTTGCATTTACTTTGTTCAATGAGTCTGTATAAGATAGACTATACAACTGATATTGGATAACACAACAAAAAGATTCAATTTCTGTGGATTCTTGTGAATATTTCAGTACCCAATATGTTGCATCTACTAATTGTGCTGCACTGCAGCCAGAAGTCAGGGTAGCACCAAAAGCGGAGGGGGGCATTTTGGATCGATCAAATTTAATTGAGACATTATAAGATTAATCTGAAAATGTAGAGCACTATACAGATTGTACATGAAAAAAAGTTGTCATTTTTAGACTCCCAAGAGTCAAAGCTTTGAAATGGTGTATAACATTACTATGCTACATAGCAATATGGTGCATACAATTGATTTAGAATGTGTGGGGGAGGGGGGTAACCATCCCGCTTGCGGGACACTGAAAATTATGTTAAGGAAAATGTACCAAAATGTATAATCAGCTTCAATTATATCTAACATTTCATAATTTTAGGGTACAGATAACTTGAGACTTGAAGGTAGAACTACATGCTAAAAAAAAAAAACCTTTCTTTGTTATTGTAAGGAGAATAACCTGGTTTGGTCATCAACAAAATTAAGTTGGCTAAACTGAAAAATATTTGTAAGGGCAACAAAAAAAACCAAGTTGGCTAAACTCAAAAACCTTTGTAAGGTCAACAAAAAAATCTAAGTTAGCTAAACTCAAAAACCTTTGTAAGGTCAACAGTAGTAAACTTGAGTTGAGAAAACTCAAAAATCTCTTGCATCATGTTGCCTAGAAAATTTGAGTTGTCGCAACTATTTCTTTTTTTACAGTGTGTGATGTGGAAATATTAACTTGTATGTCATCTAAAGGTCTCTACAATAGGATAACTGAACCACTCACGCTGTTCTGTGAGTAATGCTAAAGCATCCTACAGCTGTATTCTGTGTACTCATTTTTTTCACTATATGACAGGTAGTGTCAAAGATGTATCTGCACAAATGAGTAAGATTTTCCTCTGTTTGGATGGATTTAAGTTCCTTGGTGTTTGATTTATAAGGAGGACAGATATAAAAAAAAATGTGCTGTTTTGTGTGTATTCTTTCTTGTGTTTGTAACTTTGTGCAGTTAACCGGAGAACCATTTCTGCGAACATACACTGTTCACTCTCATCAAAAGTCATTAAATGCCGTGTGCAGTGGTCCGTTTTTGTTTCCTCTCATTAATGCAGTAGTTGAAAATCCAATCAACACCAACCTTCACATCTTTGACTACATGTTAATCAGTCCTGCTTTTAAAGAATCCAGTCCCCAGACTCTCATAATTCATTTTCAGCATACCGAGAAGCACTGCCTGAACAGCACATACACTACACAAAGTCCACCTGCACAGGTGTCAAGGCATCATAGTTTTAGTCTAGACGTTCTTGGAATGTGTGCCACTGGCTATGGACACAGTAGTCCTTCAATACTGTAAATATAAAGACGGAAAAGGAGAGACACTTTTGAGGAGAACTGGTCATACGAATGAATCTAATTCCACAGGTGAGGTTTAAGTTTACAACTACTAAATATACTAAAGATGTATGTACAAAGAAATAAACCTACACTGACCTAATGGACCCATTGAACTGTGCTCTTGGACCACATGACTAACCTGACAACAAAACAAGGTGTTCCATCATCCGAGTTGACTTGTTATGGTCATTTACAGAGAAAGGCTCTCTGATACTTCTGCTCCTTGGAGGCACAAAGTCACTCCTAGTGGTGAGAAGAGCTATACATATAATTTGAGCCTTACTTATTGTGTGCTGGGATTACAGAGGGCTTTAGTTAACATGTAGCTCTTCAAAACAGTGACTTCACTTTGGATTGGATGTTACCACTGGGCACAAACAGATTATTGCTCGGATTCTGTTTTCATTGTGTGCAAGCACATGCGTGATTTATATTTTTCCACACCTTTCACAGTGCCTGCATAAACATGAAAGGCAGATGTAGCATTTTAATTCCATACAGAAGCGTTCTTACAAGAAGATGTATTTTTTTGTTTTTATTTACGTCATAGTCTTCACTTTGACTGTTGTCAAAGTCTATGATCTGTGCAGAACAGGGCTTGACATTAATGGTTGCCCGGATGCCCTTGGCTACCAAATTATGGCTTTGGCAACCATAACCTCATGCCTGGTTGCCAAGCTGGCAACAACTTTTAACCACTTTTAAAAGGTAACGTTGAGCCCTGGCGGAGAACATAACTGAACTCTCTGAACCTGCATGAGGGAATATCTTTTCTGTGTCAGGCCTGTAAAGCTATCAAGCAAACATGAACACTATTACCAAACGAAACATATAAATGAACTTTTTGCCCCCTCCCCTGTCTTACTACAGTGATAGTTGTAGATGCCTTGTGTATTAACCTCAGTTGTTTGGTTCATGACTACCCTTTCTAAAAAATGTTGCTTGTCAAAGTTGGGAATGCAGACATCTCGAGCAATGAGCTCAATAAAAGAACTCATCCCTCCTGTCACTAAAAATATTTCAAGCACATGTCATTGCCAGGTCACTGCTCCTGCCTGCACAGGGTGTGAGGGTATATTAAACAGGTTCAGTTGTAGTTCACAACACTCTTCAGCACAGAATCGGCAGTGAATTGTAGTGTAGGAGAACACTACTGTGTGTGTGTGTGTGTGTGTGTGTGTGTGTGTGTGTGTAGCCAGGCAGCAGGTAAAAAAAGACAACCCCAAGAAGAGAGGGTAATAATGTTATGTGCTTACATAAACACATTTTTGCTTGGGTGGTGGCACATTTATAGGTGCAGAGATATTTGAGAGTGTTGGCAGAGTGCTATGTTGGGAATTATTAGTGGTTGTACAACATTCAAAACGTGTGATGAACAGTTCACAAGCCCAGCGTGCCCAGACTGGAAGGTTATGAGGACTTTCCCTTTGACCGCCAAACAAACAAACAAACAGTAATAAGTATCTGAATGAAAAGGCATGTGAATAGTTTTAGGAAGGGGGAAAAAGTCAGTGACAAAGCATTAACACTAAAGTAGCCTATAACTGCAAAAAGTAGGAGTTTTGAGTCAGTCTACTTTTAACTTAAATAAATACAGAAGAATTGTGCAGTTATTCCCTTGTGTTACATTTTACGGTAACACTTTACTTGAAGGTATCTACATAAGAGTGACAAGACACTGTCATGACACATGGACCCATCTGTATTTACCTACAAAGAATCATAACATAAAACAATGCATGTTGTTTTTGCCATAGTACACATGGATCACTGCATTTAAGAGTCAATTCAGAATTATACACTAAACATAATGCATGTGCCTATTGGCCTCTGATTTAGTTTGGACCAGTCTCTCAATTCCCTCACAGAGAACTCAATCAGACCTCACACCTTGCATGTTCAACTGTCTCTGAACCTGGTGAGCAGCACCAGGCCTGCCATCCCCTGCTTATCTCCAACAAACCAGTTTAATTGTGGCAGTGCGCCAGATGTTCCCTTTCTACTTCACTGGTTGCACCTTAGTATCATCTCACTGCATAACCTCTTTGTTGTTTTGATAAATCCTCAGAAACCCTAGGGATAATCGTTTTAGACCCAAAAAAAGAAAACATGCTCCTTCTCAAACTGATATAACGAGACAGGCTTCCTTCTCTACTCTCACCATGAATTGGGGAGACCCCAAAACATGGAAGCACACTTGACAAAATGGTGTTCTTGACAAGGAGGTTAAAAAAAAAACAGAAATAAAAAAAGCTAAATTGACATCCACATGTTGATATCCTTGTTTGGGGGTTATCACACTTCCTTGGCAGTCAGGAGACCTTGCTCTTTCATGTGGGGATCCTATAGACACTTCAAAGTGCCACATCATGCTGCAACAGGGTTTTCTTTATTTCCATACTTGCTTCATTGTCATTCAGCCACCCACATACAGAAAATATACATAACCTCCACAGGATGCCACCTGGTTGTACTGGCTGAAACTGTATAATCTGACCTAGTATAAAAGAGTTTGCCACGCCTGTCTTCCGTACTGCAAATCAGAGAATGGTATGCAACTCAGATCTGGTTGGAGGAAAAGTTTAAATAGAGAGATTAATGTGTGGAATAAGAGCCATTTATCACAATGCTTAGTCATACTTGTACATTTTGGTGTGCCTTTGCTTCTCATCCATCATTGAGGTGAGCATGACTGTAAGCAGCAAACATCCCATTAACTGTCTAAACATTTGAGATTGAGATAAGAATCGTGGCTGGGTTTTTGGAGTGTTTAAGATGTCCAAGTGTTTAAAACAGAGTGGTTTAAATGTGTTCAATCCACACAAGTCTCATTCACTTGCAGCTATACAAATACCCTGTGTGGCTGTAGATACGTGTGGAAAAACGCTGCTTATATACATAATACATAAGGAGATCTGTTAAGGTTGCTGATCTAATGGATCAGTGATGTGAAACAAGTGCCTTTTCACCATCAGATTGATAAACAAGGCGACAATTGTTTCTCCTTCTTATGGGTATGAATATTTCTATACCCCCACTAAAATAAACTTTGGCAAAAAAAAGTGTTGTGGATGCACACCTGTAAATGTACAACACTACAACCAATGACCATAAACACAAGCATATCTGGTAAACTAACGCCACCTGGTTGCCTGTTGCGAAATTCCGTGGAAGGTTTACCTTACATCATACCGGTCTCAGGTGAGTCCCTGTTCGTGAAGTGTGATTTGAGGAAGAGCGCTAGAACCGCGATACCAGGCTTAATCGACTTGGTTCTACCTGATGAGATTTGCTAATGGCAAGTATACATCCATATAAGTACTTTCACATGTTGAATGGCTTTAGATGTTTAATTTATTTACAAGCACTTGTCACAGTCATGGTCTTGTTTGAGAATAGTAGAGCCACGCCTCCCGTGGGCTGGTCCCGAGGTAAGTGTTATATTAGAGCTGGTAAGGCATACCAGAGGTAATCTACGCTTTTGCGCTTGCACAGGTATGACCTCGTTGCCTTCCGATATATAGCTGAGGATATCCTGACTCCAGTCTCTCTGGGTTTTTTTTTTTTTTTTGCTTTGTCAGAGGGATAAGACCTCTCTGCGGAATCGCTGGTGAAAACGTTCCACTCTGTTATACCAAGACTGATCTGAAAGTTTCTGTTGAGCACATCATTTGAGAAAAACATCTGAAAATGAAGCTGGAAGTATTCTGTGGGGGACACTACGACGGGAAGGCTGCTGAAGTGTGCAGCGATGCTGAGGGAAGTGTTCCTTCACCCTTATCGGGAGAGGAGGAGCTGGGCTCGGATGGGGACTTTGTGGCTCATAGTCCGACACCTGCTATGTCGTGCACTGAGGGGAAAGGCAAGCCCTACACCCGAAGACCCAAACCTCCATATTCTTACATTGCCCTGATTGCCATGGCTATCCGGGAGTCAAGCTCGGGTAGACTGACTCTGGCAGAGATCAATGACTACCTCATGAAGAAGTTTCCGTTTTTTAGAGGTAGTTACACTGGCTGGAGGAATTCGGTTCGCCACAATCTGTCGCTGAATGATTGCTTTTTGAAAGTATTGCGGGACCCATCGAGGCCATGGGGCAAGGACAATTACTGGATGTTGAACCCGCACAGCGAGTACACCTTCGCCGATGGAGTGTTCCGACGCAGGAGAAAACGCATCAACAAAAAATCTGGTAAGGAGCAGGAGAGTTTGCATCAAAGTGTCGGTGAGACACTAAATTCCACCATTCCGACAACCAGCTCAAACACCAAGTTCTCCAGTTCCTTTGCCATAGACAGTATCCTCAGTAACCCTTTCAGGAGAGAAGAACGTTGCCCGCAGGAAACAGATGAGCAATCAGTCGCTGCTGGGATGAAATGGTCTGGAAGAGTTCACATGATGCCTTACGTCATGAGGAGTCCACCTGTTGCGCTACAACCGGCCCCCTCGTTCTTGGTCGACTCCAGTGCTGCGCAGGTGCTGCGGGCGTACAGCGGAGTATATGAGAACATTGGTATGAACGCGCACCACCATAAAGACGTACCCTCTTCTCTCCACTTGACTACAGAGTATTTACCAATTTCCCATCAGACAACCCGTGTTTTCCACGTACCGGCAACGTCAAAAGCGGAATTGTATCACCCTTTCAAAATTGACTATTTACTGTCTTAAGGCAGGATGTACTCTTTGTACTGTTGGAGCGGAATTTGTTACGAGGACCGTCAATGCACTTAACATAGCTGTGTACATGAAAAGTAGTCTACATTTCATTCTTTTTTCATTTTCTTCTGATTCAACAGCAGTCTTGGGGACACATGTTTCTTCGTTTGTTTTAAGGCCTGTGAAGTGGGCTATAACACTTTTAATATGTCATATTATGATAGTTCAACTATTGCTAACGTCAGACGAATCAAATGTTTACACATGGTATGCTGTTTTCCAAATTGTAATGCTACTGTATTTGCATATTGGAATAGTCTACTTCACTCTGATGTGTCTGCGCGAACCACAGGTCAAACTGCAACATCCACAGCTCTCCGAATCATTTGTAAAGTTTCTTGTTCATAATCATAAACAACAGTTGATCCATTTAGGATACAACATTAACCTACTGCTGAAAAAGGAGGTCTGTTGGTAAACGGTGTAATATGTTGAAAAATGGAATCCATTGGTTTCACTTTTTGTCACTCCTGTAAACTGGAAAAAATAGCCTACTGTACAGAATTGTAAATGCATTTTATATAATACTTGAACATGCTTTTAAAAACGACAAATGCTTTCATATAATTAAAACTGAATGAAATTCAAAGCCTTACTGGCTCTGTTTGTCCTCATTTAACAGCGATATTAGCATCACGTGCAAAATAATAAAAATGGTTTTAAGGTAGCAGATATGCTTCATGTTAGATTCAATTATGCTACAGATATGATCAGAATTTAGAATGAGTTGGAAGAACTAATTGTGGCATGGATAGGGCCATGTCTCTTATGGTCAGTCAGTGGTGTAGTCTACGTGATATGCAGGACTACGCATATACCCACGTAAAATGAATCACCATCTCAGTATACCCACTTAAAATAGGCAAGGGTACGTATTAACATTTGGGTTTGATCACATACCCACTACAGCTAACAAGACTACATCACAGTATACCCATTACAGCTATAACCATACACCACTGCTTATGGTGGCATAGTAGAACAGTTGACTGGCCTCCCAATTATTATTTTCATGATACATAAAAACACACCCACACACATACACACCCACACCCACACACACACACACACACACACACACACACACACACAACACTACAACATGCACGACTGTTATGGTTTTAAGTGAGTAGGCTACAAAGCAGATTTTTTAATAATCGTTATCAATCGAAAATAGCCAAAGGTCTCATTGGCAGAAATGACATTTTTGACCACTTTACAAAGTACAGAGTTGGAAACAAATAGGAGTAGCCTTTATGTAGCCTATCAAAAGACCAAAAGTAGCTTTTTCTCACTGTTTGAAGCATTGGCGTCCATAATAAATAAAATTAAATAAATACATAAATAAATAAATACATGAATAAATAAAAAGGCTTACCAATGGCTTACCAGACAAAGTCGACAAGATACAAAGATTCTCCAAATAAACAGTCAGTAGCCTACAGTCAGTAGCCCTTTATTGTAGAAATCAAGTTATTGTAAAGGGACAGGTGTTTAGTTAATATTTTTGAGGTGATAATGACATGAGCTCTCCAAGGTCCTGAACTAATAAGGAGCTTCCGTCATTAAGGAGTAACTCCTCACTGATGATGAGGCCAGCTGATAGGGACACCAATCAACCAGAGCCAGGACAACGCTAGTAGACCGAGGAAAAAATATCTCATTTTAGGTTTATATATAAATACGAATGTTCACAATCAGATGTGTATAGGCTACATTTAAATTATATATTGTAGCTATACCTAACATTTATCATTCCTATATCAGTGAAAAAGTAGCCTATTTCTGATGTAGGCCTAGGCTATTCTGCCATTTACAAAGCTCATTTTAGTGGACTAAAGACGTCATGTAACTGATTCGTTAATTAATTAACTAAACGTAATACGAATTTAATCAATCGAAATAAACGAATTTCAATACAAGAGTGTGAGATAAGAAACAAATGACTATGTCAATAGTCCGCATGATAATGTGTTCCGCATGATACTGTGAAATGGCGTGGCTGCAGCCTATTCCAATCGCATGCTTGTGGGATGCAATCAGACTTATTTCATCCATGTGCTTCAGAAATATATATATTTACATAGCTACATATATATATAATAAAAAAAATGTTTTGTTTAACGATGGAAAAAATAATATTTCCCAACATTATGGACAATAATTTCAGCTTTGACATACATCAATCGCAATACATAGCTTCGTATATGACCAAAAAGCCCACACTCGTTGACACACATCTGATCATACGCTCTGATATCTGGACATTTCGACAGTCCACTTGACAGGTGAATAATACAAGGTTACAGAAAGGAAAGTGGAGAGACAATACTGCAACCTGCAGGTCACAGTGTACAGTGCCGACCATCGAGCACTGAACACTGAGAAGAACCATATTACATGTCATTTGCTAAAAAAAAAGACTTTTGAAAAAGTAAAATTTCTTTAATTTCTGTACCATTATCAAAGGATCAATATTAGGCCTACTGCACTATAGTCACTGATCGCTTGTTCAAGTTCTGACGAAATTGAAATTACCAAGAAAAGATTAATGCCTTTCTAAAAGTATTCCAGAAGGAACATTAATTTATTTTATTTTTTATCAGAATTATTTTTCTATCCTATTTGGAATTATGTACAATGATGTTATATTTTCACTGAACCCATACGCCTAATGCAAAATTTCAGGAATTTATTTAAGAGCACGTAGGTGTTAATGTTGTTGTTTTTTATTATTATCTGACCATGTCAATCGGCTCAGAGACCTTTCAGTGGAAACAGGAATACGTCATTCATAGGCGCCTCTTGGTGCTCATTGTTATGTTTTTTTCTCTCTGCAAGGCTCCCTCCAAGCGGATACAGACATATTTAGATATTCAGTATTTATATTTTCTGTCTAGAGCAACAAATATCCTTCCCCTGAGTGGCCGCAGAGATACGCTCGACAAGAAACTGCCGAAAATGCATGCTCGTGCTGCTCTTTGAGAGGGAATATGAGGCTTATTCGCCTTCCAAGTCTACACAATTGTGTCCAGTTTTAACAAAATGCACACCAAAAATAGTCAAAGAATCCAGCGGGTTTTGTTATGACAATGGCAACACGGGCTTACTCATACAGGGTGAAAATGTCAAAGTCTTTCAAGTATTTTTCTCCTGCACCGAGCAAGGCTTCCTCTAAGCCGCCAGTGCATCCTGAACGCAGCGGGGATATTAGTTTTGATGTTGCAGGAAATTCTAGGGAGATTATGTTCTTTACCTTTATTGTTATGACGAAGTGTGATTTTATCTCCACATCCTTTTTGGGTTAAGTGTAGAGAGATCGTCTTAGGTAGCTGTTCATTGCCTTTAAATGTATAGTCTGTAGGGTAACGTTATCTGTTGACCTAATACAATTTGTACAAAAGAGCATGAATAAATTGTTCATAGCCTAAAATATGGATAGGATGGATAGTCAACTGCTACCAGCAATCCCAAATTCACAAGCCTCAAAGCTCGATTAAAGGTCTTGACAGAAATATTTTATAACATGTTTAATGCAGGTGTCATGACTTCAACACAACACGAATAATGAAGAGACATACATATGTTGCTTTAAATTATACGATTGGGTCTTCTTTTTCTTCTTATCAAAAGTCAATTGATCTGCATATTTTGCCTTGTGTCTAACTTGCGTTCTCTTTACAATTAATTAGCCCAGGTCTCAGGGGATAGGATTCAGGCTGGAGACGGTAAACTGACACTGCATCGCTGTGTGTGGTATCTAGGCAGCGGCGCAGCGCCTGATGGAAAAAGCCTGCTTCCACTCATGTCAAAGTCATTTATCCAGAACAACCCCGTACAGGCACATGTATACACACAAGGAAGGACACATTTTTGCAAGCCTTGCTCCCAGAATACTATCCTGGGAAGATGAGTGTTATCTCTGAGCTTTCATCTTTCGCCTTCGTCAAAACTATTATGGGATTCCAATAAAAAGAGGCCATCAAATCTCCAAAACTAGGCGAATCTGTGCCGTGGCACTTCATATGTAAATAATACAATGCTTCGTGGCAAAGCTATTGCCAAAATTTGCGATGATTTATAGTTAGTAGAGGAGGGGAGTTTTGAGAGTGTTACCTTCGGCTTTAGGCGTGTGGCGCTGTTGATTGGAATGTCTAAAGGAGACTTGATAAATGGCGTAATTGCGTGTATTATAGATGTCAGGGGGAGGGAAAGGGTCTGTGCTCGGACTCTTAGCAGAACCTCCTGCTAGAAATATAGCTGGATTGAGGCCAGGCGTGGAAGGGGGTGGGTCTCTGGTCGACAGCGATTTCTTGGAGGGATTTAGACGTGATCTGGGGGGCAGAGAAAGATTTACGAATTGATAGGTGGTCGCGTTTTGTTTGGCCGAGTGGATCTGCGCAAGAGAGCCCAGGAGCTTTGCGTTTCCTTCTCTTAAAGGATTAGTACTAGCTATGGCCACCAAAAGACTGCGGAAGAACCGCTGCTCTGGCGACACACAGCTGGTGTCTTGGATAAGTGCGCATAAAAGTTCCACAGGGCACTGACCTCTCCATTTAGCACGGCTGGAAACTCCCTCAACTATCTTTCGGACTCTCAGAATCTCCTTCAATTGAGTTGGGTAAATGATACTTTATTTTTTTCATATACGTGGTGGGACTGCAAGGCGTTGATTACAGATCTCCATTACAACTATTGTACCGTTACTTTCTTCGTTCGTTGTGACTAAGATCAAGGAAACAGCGGAGATGACAACCGAAACCGCTCAGCAGCAGCTGGACCCACCGCCTCTGCGATCTAGCCCAGCGTCCGGTGCCATGCATTCCGCGCTGCAGAGCGCACAGACGGTTTTAGATGCCGCAGGATCATCGGCCACCACCAAGGGCAAAAAAGCAAACTCAGGCATGAGACGCCCCGAGAAACCGCCTTATTCTTACATCGCCCTAATTGTAATGGCGATTCAGAGTTCCCCTACTAAGAGGCTGACACTCAGCGAGATATACCAATTCCTCCAGGCCCGATTTCCATTCTTTAGGGGATCGTATCAGGGCTGGAAAAATTCAGTTAGACACAATCTCTCTCTCAACGAATGCTTCATTAAATTGCCCAAGGGCCTTGGGAGACCTGGTAAAGGACATTACTGGACAATAGATCCTGGCAGCGAGTTTATGTTCGAGGAAGGGTCTTTTCGCCGCAGACCCCGAGGATTCCGTAGGAAATGCCAAGCCCTTAAACCAATGTACCGGATGATGAACGGCATCGGCTTCGGTACATCGATGCTGCCTCAAAACTTTGATTTCCAGTCACCGTCTGCATCATTGGCTTGTCACGCCAATGGTTACAACTTGGACATGATGACTAACGGTGTGCCTGGTGTGCCCGCGGGATACGACGGGCTAAGCGCGGGCCACCATGTGCCTCATATGTCGCCAAGCCCTGGATCCACTTACATGGCAGCTTGTCAAGTGACGTCTAACGGTGACTATGGTCCCGATAGCAGCAGCAGTCCCCTACATTCGCCCCCTGCGATGACCAGCTCCCTGGAGTGTCACTCGCCCTATGCAGCTTCGGCGCATTGGGCCTCCTCCAGTGTGTCTCCCTACATCAAGCAGCAACCACTTGCCTCTAGCAGTCCGACCTCCTCCGGTTTACACTCGAGTATGTCACCGTACTCCATCGAGCAGAGCTACCTTCACCACAACGGCAGGGACTCCACGGATATTTCAGGTAATAGACTCTTCGTGTAAGTTAATGCAATGCCATGCAAATATCACTATGATACACATGAACAAATAGGAACTAGGTTCATAGCCTCGACCTCCATGTAAAATAAAATCACGTGTATAGACCTTATAGGATGTGGCTTACCAAAGAAAAATAGTCAATTGCAGCTCAAAAAACATGTTTTATATCAGTGCTAAGCTAATAAACGTTTATAGTCACGATAATATTAATAGTAGGTCTTGAATGCGTAATACAGATTTTGATCTGAAATCACAAAATTGAAATACACAATAATTTATTCTGTTGGTACATGTCCTAGGGATTATTTTATGTTGCTATTTATTTTAAAATAAATAAAGCTTAAAGTGAAATGAAGACTATACAGATCAAATTATTTTAGGTCAACAAAAGCACATTACATGTTTCAAGTTTACACTACAGCTACAACAATGACAACTTCTTAACACCATTAGGTCAACAAGATAATACAAATGTATTTTATGTATTTGTAAATCCTACTGACATTTATCAGGCATTTTTCGTCAGCAAAAACATCTGATTGTCTACTGGAAATTAATCTGCCATCAAGGGGTCTTTGATGTAGGCCTATAATACATTGTCGCCATGGTTTAATACAAAAAGTATTTTACTGCGACAGAGTTTTTTTTTCTCTCTCAGAACAGAGTAGCCTAGTTAAACTACCATAATTGTTAAGTCCAGGATCAAGCAGGTTAAGAAAACAGGGTTGTCTCTGACAGAGGACTGGTTATGAAAACCCAACACCTCCGGTTGAAGAGGATTTTCAGGTTAGAGGGACCCAAGGGAGTCTTATGCCTTGTTCAACTTAACGTATATTTTAACTATTCAGAACACCAGCACTCGGCTGAATTGGGGCCTTCTACATGGCTCGCTAATACCCAATAAGTGCTGTCAATCACCAACGATGTTGTTTTAAAAAGCGGGCTCCGATTATGTTCTATGTTGTAGCGTGAACAAAAAAAACACACCGCGCAATGAACCATCACATGTGAAGTAATTTCCATGTGCATAGCGTAGTTATACTATTAGTGAATAGTAGGCCTAGGCTATGCTGTAGTGTCTGAGAATCCCACAAATGCAAATACAATTAAGAATCATATTAAAACCAGCAATAACGTAAATTGGTAGACTATATATTTCAGTTTCCTCATTTGAGTGGTCTTGTAACCTACATTTAGTTAGCATTATAGGATGGTTTGTCGGCTCATGCAATTTATTTGAATTATAGGTATAAATTAAACCAGACTAATAAACAGCGTATAATAAAACATGCAACATACACACGCTCACAGGCAGACACACGACCACAGACACAAACACATTTTTTTTTTCACAGCGCACATGCAAGCAAATAAGAATGCAATAATATATACAGTATATTGTATTTGTTGTTAAATCAACCCTGATGTCTTAATTGCTCTCTTTAATTGCAGTGGGAATACCGCGATATCAAAGTCATTCTTCGCCAGTGTGTGACAGGAAAGATTTTGTGTTGAACTTTAATGGGATCACATCCTTTCATCCCACCGCCAGTGGATCGTACTACCATCAACTACACCATCATCATCAAGGTGTGTGCCAAGATGTCAAGCCATGTGTAATGTAAACGCCAATAAGTCGCCAGATACGCCAAGAATCATGTAGGCCATAGGACACTGGATTCCATATTGCGCCGAGCAGTATTGTAAGAAACAGAGCCAACACACTCTGTGACACCTTGGAATATTCAATCATTCAGTTTAGAAAATGGTTTTGTAACACCAGTTTTCTAGAAAAACAAAATCACAAAGATAATACACTAGGCTATTGCTTCTGCTATGAAAATATCGGAGTTTGCCTCATACACGCACAAGCAACAAAAGAAAAAAGAGTGACTTGTGCACAATGAATTCACGCCGCCAACGCCTGTAAAACATGGCTGTTATTATGCAACATCATGTTTTAAAGTCAAATGAAGAGGATGGCAAGTACCATCATTTCAGTTGTATGTTAAGTTTTATTTCCATTTCTATAACAAAATACACAACGTTTTAATGAATTAATAACTGCACTTATGTTACATTTCAGTTTTTCCAGAATGGAGTCATGTACAGTATATCAATAAAATATGTATTCGAAAGTAATTGTGTCCTCGGTCATCTTTCTGCAGATAACTTAAGTTCCATATCGTTGACCTACTGTATCATTTGGTCTTAAGCAATGGCCTGCCCTTAAAAATCTAAATTTCAAATATGATTAAATGGACTAGGCCTACGTTGCCTCTTCAAACACAGATTCATTTTCTGTTATTAAAGAAACAGCATTACAAAAATGTTCGAGAACGGCCTGAAACATGACATGTCGAATGAATAGGAAATAGAAAATCGGACTGACTTTGCAAACACATTGAATAAGTAGCATAAACATTTGCAAACTATGCCTGAAACGTAAAAAGTTGAATTAATAGGCCTACCGGTTTGCCCCTGCAATTATAATACATTTGCTTGGGGGGAAACAAAAGATGACTGCCAAAACATTCCCTTGTTTTTCAGTGACTCGCGGGAAGTAGCAATGTTTTCCATACATCTTAATAATTTTCTCTCTTCAATCCATAAGTACGGAAATGGAATATCAATCTTCCAAGTGGCGTACCATTCACTACTATGGCAGGCCTATGCTGGAATAGCTTGCCAGCAGTTGCAGAACACCAAAACGGATGATAAGCAGGAATTAATATAAAATACAAACTTTGCCTCCAATAGTTTAAACTATATATTCTCTATAACAGGCTATAGCATAATAATGTGGCGCAACGTAGCACGACGGAATGACGTGTTACAGCCTACAATGGGTAACTTTCGCAAAGGTCATTTTAGCCTAATAAATTCTGAATATATTTTTGTGCATTCACGCTACCAATCAGTTTAAAAAAACAATAGGTTATTCTCAACAATATTTGTGATAACACAGCATATCTGCTTGTATAGTCATCAATTCCAAAACCTAAAGTTTAGGCTACAGGTTAACCAATACATCCAGAGGCCATATTATCTATCACATAGGCCAAATGTAGCCTGTTGGCATAACACAAGTGGAGTAAATATTAATTGTAGACATGTGATGTGATGACTGTGATGAGCAAGTATTTACATATTCATTTCCGATGGAGCTAATCGTCCCTCGCTTTGCATCTGGTAGGCTAGGCATTAGGTTCGAGTAGCTACAGCTTAATCCGAATAGGATGATATTCAGGAAATAGAATATTTTTCAACACTTCAATGTTATAAATAAAATGTTCATGATTAAATCGAAATGAAGCTCATATTTGTTCCTTAGCCCGATGACCAACAGTGCTTAAACATTATATAGTGTTATATCGCCCCCTTTCGTTCACCAACCAAACTTTCCTTTCAAACACAAGATGTTGCCTGTTGTTAGGCCTATACCAACTTTTGATTGGAGCAAAATGTTCATCCATGGTGCCACTGTTATCGATTGAAAGTGCAATAGTTAATACAGTATGTGGATATCCTATACTAAACAACTGAAGATCAGAATAGGCCATTTTTACTGCTGTCAAAAGTATAAAAACATATAGTAATACAGAAATACATTCTGTGAGTAATAAACATGAACATGTGAAAATACACGTAGGCCTAGGCCTACAGTATTTCATAAGCTTAGCACTGTCAAACATCTTATGTTTTTGTGATGCAGCAGAGGTCTGAATGTGGCAAGACATCAATCGTTCAGCTATGTTAGATTACAAAATATAACCTTTAATATCTGGCACATAAGCTCCAAACTGACAGCATGCATTTGGCAGAAATTATGGCTTTTACTTCTCAGTGCTAAACATTCAACCAGAAATGTTACCTCTTAAACAAGCTTCTGATGGTAAAGTATATTGTAGCCTAATGTTAAACCCAAAGTCTGTTATACACAAAGTGTCACCACAGATTGATTTACAGTGCAGCAATAGGCCTACAATATTAGTAGCAGTCTATGCCTACAATATTTTGGACAAGCCCAATTTTAAAAGAAAACACTTCATCCACATATGTCATGCACATACAATTCCTGATTGTCAGTTATATGATCTTCATGAGTACAATGCATTTCAATATTATTTAGTACTATTTAAAAAAAATACATACATTTATAAATCACATGGAATGCATTCTTACAGACAGATCTTTAAATCACATGAGTAGGAATAGTAGCCATGGATCTTGTTATGAATGCAGGGACCCTACCAAAGGAGGCTAAGTGTCCAATCTCTCCATCTGGTGGTGATATGAGGTCTCTCCACAACACACACTGTGCCATTGAAGTGACCTGTACTGTACACTTCTTTGAATGAAATGAAAATAAAATATAATAATAATAATAATAATAATAATAATTAAATAATAATAATCTACCAGAAACACATGCATGATTTGTACATGCAGGATAAACAAACAAAAAAGGGTAAACTTGTACATTTATATCTTGTTTGTTTTCCCTCTTCATTTCATTACTGGCACCTGCCAATTGATTGGGCCTAATGAGGATATCTGAGAAATGTGCGCACTTATAGCAGGGAACATGGTAAGTATAAGTAAATGGTTGCGCAGTTTGACCGGATAATGGACTGTAAAGAGTAATGTTTTGGGGGAGCTCAGGAATAGAGTTTACAGTTCTGATAAACCTAGTGGAAGACGTTTTAGCACGGCTACATCAAGTGGGTTGTTTTGTTTGTTTATGTTTTTGGTTTAAGCCCGATGGGGTCTGGCGTTATTGTTTTCCCCTCGCATCTCACGTCACACATAATACATGAGAAATTACTGACGTTTTAAGGAAAACATAAAGCTACAAAAGCATTAAACTAACCAAAACGTAAGTTATGTCCATAACTATGGATCTATGAGACCGACCGATGACCGTCACCACGGTCTACACCTTGGATGACTAGTCCCAACAGTGTCGCGAGGACAGAAGACTACTCATCACCAGTCAGGTCGGCCACCAACATAACAGTGGAGCCGATAGTGGCGGATGTCACATTGACTCGTTGAAGTCTGGCAGGGATCCATGGAGTAGTCCAGGATGCCGCTGCACATGCCACCAAGAGCAACCCCTTTCAATGGTACCCATGAGACGGCCGTACTCCGTGTGGAATGAGCCGCCAGGCTTTAAGAGATTAGAAAACACTGCCCAGAGAAGGCCTGAAAAATTGTCTCCACCAATTGGTGGGTCAAACGGTGTGTAGACACTGGGTGAACCAGCAACTTACCCCCATAGCACCGAAAGCTGTGTGTGCGCCTGTCAACGCAGCCACGTGTGATCAACACAAGCTCCCAATGCCTTGACTGGGCATAGAGCATTAAGAGCCCCCTCAGCTTGGCAAGCTGGCTCAGGGCAAAATAGCTCCAGTTCAATGACATGGTTAACTGACTGAGGGTTCATCCCTTAAGGGAAGAATAATGGTTTCCACCTCAAGCATGTAGTACTCATGGAGGGTGCACATAGCTCACTTGCCATCTTGGCAGAGCATGTGGCCAAAGATGCAGTTTTATTTTTGCAGGTGGCCAAACATGCAGTTTTATGCAACACAAACTTGATGCCCCAGGGGTCCACCTGGGGTTGCACTCAAAGGCCTCACCACCCAGGGGAGGTTGCAGGATTGAGCTCTCAAAAATCTGCCTGGATGCAGGTAGTCAGCTTTTTCAGGAACTGCGACCCCATAGGGTCTTCTCCAACAGACAAACCTTCTACAGTGCCATGGGACCCCAAGGCATAGACTTACAGGATACTGGATCAGCTGCCTTTCCCACATCCCAAAGGGAGTGAAGAAAGTGTAGCACCAAGCATTGGATGTCACTGGATCTAACTCCAGGCCCTGCCACCATGAGGAGAACAATTCCCATCTCTGCTGGAAATGCTTGGCAATACTCATGGGCTCAGTTACAGTCAGTTTTAACCCTGAGAAGGGCTGAGGATAGCGGGACCAGATGACAGCTTGACAGGAATTCGAGATTCCGAGCTTCTGGCACTGCTTTGAGTGAGGCCAGGCATGGAAATGTCCACAGCCGAGGTTTCTGAGTAACTTAGCAGCCACGCTGAGCCCTTAAGCCCGCTTTGTGGTTGATATGGTACATAGCAGCAGAGCTGTCTGTCCGCATAAAGACATGCTTGCCCTGTATACAAGAGAAGAGAGCCCTCAGGGTGAAATGCACTGCCCCCAGCTCCAGAAGACTGATGTGCCCCATGTTCCATGGGGGCTCGCAGAGACCACTCACGGTTCTGCCCTCCCAAACTGCTCCCCATGCAGCCTGTCTGGAAGGCATCTATTGACACAAATGTACTAGACTGCCCAAGTTCTTGTACACACATCCTGCTGCCCAGTCATGGGGGCAGAGCTTGCAGACATGACCATCCCATGTGGAATCTTAACATGCCTGTTTTTCCCATAAACGCCGGTTTGAGGCAGTCAGCCAGTGCTGCAGAGATCTGGCTCTGAAGAGACTGTGTGGGAACACCATCACTGCTGCAGAGATCACTGGATTCTCTAAAAGCCAATTGAATCTAATTTTTGCTGAGGCAAATGTCATGTAGGACTGCCACAACTCTTGCTATCCTTTAAGGGGTAAGAGTGGCCCTCATTGTGAGTGGGTTCAGGTGGAGCCCTAAAAGACTGCCTCCTGAATTGGTTGAAGGTTTCTTTCCTTCAGTTGAGTTTTAGCTGAGGGACTGAACATGGTACAGCACAGTGTCTGTGTACTACATGACCTGTACCCAAAAAGTGTATCGCAAGTTGGTAGTGGTGAACATGTTGAAGCGCCGGAGGACTAAGAAGGGTCTGAGCCCGCCCCTCCCGTTTTGGAAAAAAGGAAATATGCTGAGTAAAAGGCAGCCTGCTGTTCGCTTAGACTTTACTGTGACAATGGCGCCCCTCTGAAATGGCGTTGCTATTTCCTCTGCCAAAGCATTTGCCTGGACTGAGGCCCCTTACTGTTATAGGGACCCTAAAACAAGATGGAGGCCGATATTGGAAACTCCAATGGGTGGGGGAGTGGCAACGTAGTGGCCAAAGAGCTGGGCCAGCCAGCAGCAGCCCCCAGCCCGACAAGCCTCCTAGCTAATATGAGGACATGGCCCTTCCAATATCACGGGTGAGTTAGGAATGGGTAGACAGCAGCATCCAACAAGTTCTTGGTGTCTGGACCACTAGCGCTACCAGACTTTCTGATAACTGCTAACAAAACCGCCAAAGCAGTCTCAGCCCAGGCTTCACTATACACATTGTCACTAGCAGACCCAGAGCTCTGAAGCTGGAAGGAACCAAAGTTAAGTACATCCGGCCTCTCTTCTCAATAGGAGAGCCAGTGTACAGAGGAATATGGACTCTGTATCAGCCATATGTGGTTCCTGGAAAGGTGGCAGGTGGACAGGGAAAGTTCCTGCTGCCTAACCTGCCATGGATGGAGCTGGCCCTTGGGAGTGAGCGTCCCCTGGCCACTCAGTCAATCAGGCCCCAAATAGAGGCCGGAATCTTTAACTGCATGTCCTCTTTCCCTACTAATTGCCTAGAGGGGGGGAATTAAGCTACGGCCCTCTATGGCTCTTTTCCTCCTATACCTATAGGAGTGCACACAATGCTGTCTGCGTGAGTGACGATCATGGATACTGTCCTGCTCTCCATCACAGGTGGGAGGAGGAACAGTCACTGCATGGGGATGTTCAACCAGGCCAGACCACACTCATCAAATGGTCGATACCAGCCGGACATGGGCATTCCACATCTTCTGTGAGATGCACTTTGCCCAAACATGGTTAACACTTCCTGTCTGTCCATGATTGTGCCGCAAATGGGGCAAGTATTTGGTGCCATAGTATTGTCAGATGGTAACAGAACCCTTTTACCACTGCACCATTGCTGTGAATGGTTTCAAACATAACCTAGCCCAGCTGCACACAGTAATTTGACACTGAGTCACTGGCCCACAAGAACAGAGGTTACGGGAGATGTTAGAGTATTAATGTTAGAATATTAAGTGTAACATTAAAATATTGTAAACTTAATCCCACATGGATTACATCCCAGCAGCCACGTGACGGTCATTGAGTGACTTCTTTCCGGCGGTCATGTGACTGCCATTGTGTGATTGTCACGGAGTCATACGACTTCATGTCATCATGAGACCACACATCTCGTGTGTTTAAATGAGTTATTTCCTGTTGCATTGATTACAGCTAACAATGGCGTTTGGATGAACACCAGAACTTCTTGCACCTCGTCATCCCGGCTAATCCCATGTTAAAATTAACTATTTTAAAAGATTGTAAACTCAAAGTTAAATAAACTCACCACTCATGTATGTGTACATACACGGGAGAAATACCTCCACTCACAAAACGTATGAGGGGAACATAGCAACCAATTTAACAGCTGCGCACAGTGTAAAGGGGGGGGGGGGGGGGGTATAGACCCTGACGGAAAAATATGAACAGTTACAATTACAATTACATCACACACCCCTTCACTCTTGTATGTGATCATACAAAGGGGCAATAGACGTCCACTCCTGCACACGGATGTGCGAGGGGAATATAGCAACAATCTCACCAGTTGCGCACAACAGTTAAGGGAGATAGTAATTTAACCAAACAAAAGGGCTTTGCACCTCCGGTGCTTGGGCCCTAACGCTGGAAAACGAAGTAAAGTGAATCTTCTCCCACCACATGTGAACACACCGTCTAGGATGGGAGAACAGAAAGACTCTCAGTACTCGGACGTACTGCTAGAGAGGAGAACAAAGACTTCCCACTACATGTGAACACTTGGCCTGCACGCCATTTAGGCTGAGAAAACAGAAACACTCACCATGCGTGAACACACTGCCTAGGCAGACAAACATCCCCACTGCGTCTAAACGCCCTGTTTAGGCTAGTAAACAGAGAGACTTACTATGCGAGAACACACAGCTCTAGCTACTCCTGCTGCATTTGAAAAGGCTTTTTAGGCCGCAGGACCAAAAAGGCTTATCGTGCGCGAATGCACTGCTTACACTGGGAAATGTTAAGGTTAGCAGACTAGAACCGAAGACAAGCTGCAACCCAACGCGCGCTACCACGTCGTATAGGCCAGTAAACTGAGAGACTTACTGTGCGCGAACACACTGCTCAGACAGTGATACATACTGCCCAGTAAACAAAAAAGACTTACTGTGCGCGAACACACAGCTTTCTTTATTCCTGCTGTATTTGAGCTGACGGTTCAGGCCGCCGGACCAAAAAGGCTTACCGTGCGCGAAAGCACTGCTTAAACTGGGAAATGTTAAGGTTAGCAGACTAGAAACGAAAGACAAGCTGCAACCCACCGCGTGCGAACACGCCGTATAGACCAGTAAACTGAGAGAGGCCATTTCAGCAACTAAGGCTATTTAATGGCCAGATCATTGTGTGTTATAGAAGCTTAAATATTTTTAAAACTATGCTAGTCAGAAATTCTTAAACCTTCAAAGGTGGGACAATGCACCCCTTAGATTGGATAACAAACTTTTCTCCCACTGCATCCTTACTATGCGCAAACACATTACTCAGACAGAAAAACAAGCTGTATACCCACTGCGCACAAATGCGCTGTTTAGGCCAGCAAACCGAAAGACTCACTGTGCACGAATGCACTGCTTAGACAAAACAACTTTTCTCATACTGCATGTGAACACGCCGTTTAGGCTGGAGGAACAGAAAGACTAACTGTGCGCGAACGCACTGCTTAGACAGGAGAACATCTTTTCCCAAATACTGTTGATTTAGGTCGGAAGACCAGAAGTGCATGCACGACCATTGATTGTGCGCGAACGCACCGCTTGGAGAACAAGCCTTTTCTCCTAACCTACTGCATGAACACACGGTAAGCTAGTAATTCAAAAGACTCACTGTGCGCGAACACACTGCTTTAGCTATACAACTCCAAAAGCCCTTACGTTTCTAATGAATTTAGGCTGATTACCATCCCTGCACACCTGTGTGTAAATCCTTAACAGGGCGAAAGTTAGTCTTGACCACCCTGCCAATTATCAGCCTTTGTTTTCTAAACAAAGCATCATTCACGCGGCTTGTAAGATCAAAAAGCGCGGAGAGAAACACAACAGGTGTCAACAATTAAACCGGCTACACTAGCTTGCATTCAACAAGCCGCCGGTAACGTTCTACCGTGGAGGCGAAAGTAAACGCCTCACTAGAACGAATATCAAAGGGAAAACCAGTTTGAATCCTCAGGGACCAAAGGCACCTGCACGATAACGTGGCGGATTACTGGCTTCTAATGAAATCATACTCACCGGTCTCAGAATTGAGGCGAGAAAGGCAAAGAGGAAGAGGCATGTCCCTGAATGCATTATATTACGGCGGGACAGCCTCCAGGTCAGTCACATGACATTGTTGATATAATGGTCTCGAGAAAAGGTAGAAGGATGGCATCATTCAAGGTGTAGACCGTGGTGATGACGGTCTGAGGGAGGTCGAAATAGATATACATGAACTCAAAGGAAGGAAGCGTGTGGTAAATGGGGTTTTGAGTGAGGTATATGAGGTAGACAATGGTACTCCTCAAGGGAGTATTATTAGCCCATTACTTTTTTCAGTAATGATAAATGAGATATTTATAAATGTAGAAAGGTCTATTGGTGTAGCTTTATTTGCAGATGATGGAGCAATGTGGAAAAGGGGAAGAAATGTCAATCACATTGTAAATAAGATACAACAAGCAGTGGATACAGTACACACATGGACAATTGAATGGGGATTATTCAGGATATCTGTGGAAAAAACTAAGGTCATTTTCTTCACAAGGAAGAAAATAAGTCAGGAGTTACAGATTCAAATATCAGGTAAGGAATTGGAAAGAGTAGAGAGCTTTAAATATCTAGGTATATGGTTTGACAAAAGATTAACATGGGCAGTTCATATTCAGAAGATGGTAGAAAAGTGTAAAAAGGTATTGAATGTAATGAGGTGTTTGCATGGGGTGGAATGGGGTGCAACTAGGAGTGCTATGCATACAATATATATTGGACTGATTAGATCAGTTTTTGATTATGGGTGTGTTGTATATGGGTCTGCTGCTAAGACAGCTTTAAATAAACTAGACAGAGTGCAGAGTCGAGGTTTAAGACTATGTTGTGGAGCCATCCAAGTAGAGATGGGGGAGTTGCCTTTAGATCTCAGAAGGGACCAGCTTAGCCTGGTTTTTTGGGCAAACCTTAAAGGTCATAGGGAAGACCATTTTAGTCAATCTACATTGTTAGAGTGTCAAGAGAGACAGAATGGTACAAAAAGTAGTTTTGGGTGGACTATTAAACAGAAAATAAATGAGATGGAAATAGCCTTGTTGGATATAAGTCCTACAGTAGTGTTTTCAAGAGTTCCTTTATGGACTCTTGAAGATCTTTCAGTTGATCTCAGTCTTTTGGAAGAAACTAAGAATGGGGATATAGATAGTAATATGGTGCAGGGGTATTTAATTGAAAGATATGGGGATAGGATTATAATGTACACAGATGGGTCCAAAAGGGATGGGAGAGTGGGGGTGGCTTTTGTTATTCCAAAATTAAAAGTAGCAACACAAAATAGAATTAATGATAATTTAGCAGTCTATACAGCAGAACTAATTGCTATTTTAATGGCGCTCTCTTGGGCTGAGAGTAACAGGCCAAGAAGTTTAGTAATTGCTTCAGACTCAGCGTCAGCTCTGATGAGTATTCAGAACATAAATTCACAATCTAGACAAGACATTGTTATAGAAATTGTTCAAATGGCTAGTACATTAATTAAAACTGGAGTCAATGTTGGACTTGTATGGGTTCCTGCCCATAAAGGAGTAACAGGGAATGAGTTGGCTGATAAGTATGCAAAAAAGGCAACAGAAATGGAGTATATAAGTTTAAGCATTAAGTATAGTAAAGCAGAGGTGAAATCAATCATTAAAGGAAAGATAAAGGAGAAGTGGCAAGTATTGTGGGATAATGGTCAGACTGGTAGGAGACTATATAATATCCAAAAAAGAGTGGGGGTGAGTAGAAGTACTTGCAGAAATACACAGGAGGAGAACATCATTTCAAGAATGAGATTTGGGCACACAGGCTTAAACAGTACATTATTTTTAATGAAAAAACATGCTGATGGGAGGTGTAGTGTATGTAACACACAGGATACCATAGAACATGCTATTGAAGAATGTACTAGATATAGTAATGAGAGACAACAGTTAATCCAGCAGCTAGAAGATGAAGAGATACCTTTGAAAGTAAGGGATATTTTGCTAAGGAATTCTGGTGATTTTTGTTTTGGGTTTTTATTTTCCTTTTTTAGAAGAACAGGTTTAATAAAGATAATTTAAGTGTAGGGAAATAATTTATTCAGACCCACACTCCATTTCAGAAGGTGGCGGTAATGCAACCAGACGTTGTTTGCCAACCGCCATAAAAACAAGAAGAAGAAGAAGAAGAAGAAGGAAGCGTGTGGGCTCTTCTAGCAGGACACCTGAACGTCTGATCCTTTGCCAAAATAACCTATAGTTTCACCTTCGCTGAGACATTTGTACAGTGCCAACCACTAGTTTGTTTGGTTTTGTTTGTTATCCAATCTCACACACACACATCTCTTGTTACTCACCCTACACTCCGTTTTCCGAGACCTTTTGACTTGAACAGATGTATTGGCACTACTTCGGAAAGGATTTGGTAACAAGGTTGGATGTGCCGACTTCAGGTTACTTCACAGCTGGTCACGCCCCGTGCAATCGAATATGAACAGGTGGCCAGACCATCTCAATAGAATGTGTTTGGTGATAACCAGGCTACATGTTAACAGTTTAATTATGGTTGTTGGCAGGAGACATCAGAGAAACATTCTTTTCATATTAGCATTTTTGTAAACGACCAAAAAGAAGAATAGGACGACACACGTGAGCAACCATTTGTAAATGTGTACACGTTTCCACCTATCACACAGCTTGACATCAATAGGAGATGCACAAAAGCAGTTTTAGGGATTATTGTAAAGAAAGCAAATGCATGTTGCTCACTGAGGTTTCTACAAGATTCAACATGTCAGATCTCAATGCAAAGCAGGACACTGTATTCAGAAACAACCACAGAACATAATTGCAATCAAATTTTCATTCGTCAGTCATTTATCATAATCATCATATGGAAACACACACATCAATGTAAAATATAATGGGAAACAGAATAGAACTTTCATCATCTGCAATCATTTTCCTAAACTAAACACAGAACCTCAGACTAAAAGTCTACGCAGATGCTGATGGGGATATGCGTGGTGGAAAGCCAAACACGCCATTTCAAGAGAGAATCAAAGATGAGGAAGGCAAGCACATTTATGGGCACTTTGATGAATGTCTATAGTGTGCATTGTATACTGAAGAGGCATTGAACATGTCATATCTCTAATGATATCATCAGTGTTTCCTCTAGGTTTCTTTTTGTACCAGGGGCAAGCCTATGGAAGAATATTAGACTCAAAAGTTTTGTACGTGTGTATCACGTTTTGAAACTGTAGAAATTATTTGTAACTGTAAAAATTATCTGTACAAGTAATTGTCAATATCACAAATATGCCCTACACTTACAAATCTATTCTACGGGTACGGATCGGTTTTACAGCTACAAATAATCCTACAGTTAAAAATATTTTACAATCACAAATATATTCTACAATTACACATCAATATTCTACGCACAAAAAGCTGCTCTACAGTTACAAATCTTTTCTACAGGTGTACAGACTTTTGCACCACCTTAGGGATGAGAAGTGTCTCATATGTATTATGTGTGTGTGTAACAGGATTTGTAACTGTAAAAATGATTTGTGATTTAACAAAAAAAATAACACGAACAATTTTAAGCATTACTCATATGTCGTTCACTTACAAATATATTCCACAGGTATTAAATATTCCACAGTTGCTGTCTTTCAATTACGAAACTATTCTGCCATTACAAATCTCTGCTGCTCTCACAAGTATTTTCTACAAGTACACAAATACTTTTGAGACGGTTCTGGCGCTTCCTGTTGAATAGCCAATAGACTTCTCCAGAATATATCCCGCCTCCTAACTTCCGTATCCATCCAACTTCCGGGCGTGGATGGGAAATAACATGGCGTTTTGAAAGATCGTACCTGTCAAACTCTGTAGGTGACAAATTAAAAAAAGCTGCTGGGCAGATTGACCTACACACTTCTGCCATCTAGTTTCCACTGGATTTTTTGATTTTCGGTGCCGTTTAAGTAGTATAGTCTATAGTATACTACTTAAACGGCACCGACAATCAAAAAATCCAGTGGAAACTATATGGCAGAAGTGTGTAGGCCAATCTGCCCACCCCCTTTTTCAACTTCGCTACCTACAGATGTTTTACCGGTATGGTATTTCGAAACGCCATGTTATTTCTCATAGACAATCCACGCCCGGAAGTTGGATGGATACGGAAGTTACGGAGGCGGGACTTATTCTGGAGAGGTCAATAGACCTCTGAAGTTCGCCTACAAAAAAGCTGCCATCTTTGACATCCGGTATCTGGCGATTTTTCCTATGGGAAAATAACATTGGGATTTTGAATAATCGCACCTGTTAAAGTCTCGTGGGGATGAAAAAGTCTGAAATGCAGACGTTTTCCTGAACACACTTTTGTCCTCTGCCTTCGAGTGGATACTGTGATCTCCGGTAAGTGAAGGCGGCACACTTAGATTTTTGCTACTCCAGAGCTAACTTGCAATGCAATTTGCCATAGGTAGTTAGCTTCAATTAACAACCGGATCTCCTTATATGGGCAAAGATGGCCGTTTTGGATCTTTTTTGTAGGCGAACTTCAGAGGTCTATGGCGATCCTCAGGTTTGGCTAGCCAACCATGAATCTCAGTTCACAAACCAATCACAGAGCAGGAGCAGCGCCGTCGTCGTGGCTAGTTGTGTGGGTGCAAGCAAACTTGGAGTCTACGCTTGGAGCACGCTAGCAGAGAATGTCTAAGGAACAGGCTCCGATGCTAGTTTCCTATATTCCTTGAGGTACATTGATAGTTAATACAGCCAGTGTACCTGATACACGGGGCAAGTAGTTAACTAAATGTTTCCCCTCTCTATCGGCAGTTATCTTTCTGGCTGTTCCTAGGTAGTTAAGTTATCAATTTATTTACATTTCAAATGGGCGACTTAAGCTATGTTAATTACAGTCATCGTTTTACATTTCTGATGGTTCGTTAACTTTGATAATTTGCCAACTGTACCTGTGCAGATAAACTACTACAAATACAATCATGCTTTTCCAGAATGCTCTCTTTCTACATAGTGTTTCAGTGTGCATGTACATATGCATCGTTATTTTTGTCTATTCATGTAGCCTAAGCCAGTGTTTCTCAAAGTGTGGTTCGCGAGCAGGCATGTAAAATATAATAGGCTATAGATGATTTGTTTGCGATGTTGAACAACTTTTATGTAAATCCAAACAGTTCTGTAACACTGCCTATGTAAGCTACGCCAGTTTAAATCATGAATCCTGACAATAAGCAAGGTGGTTCAATGAGTATACTCATATAGGCCTACTATTTTTTTGTTTAGCTAGGTGGTCTGTGAGGTTTTTTTATTTATTGGTTAAGTGGTCCTTGTTCTGAAAAAGTTTGAGAAACACTGATGTAATATCTCTTATCAAGGGCCTTCAAGATCACTCCACTGGATCACTGGACCATTCTCTACATCAGCATGGAGAACATGTAGCCTACCACTGAATAGAAAATACATCTCCTTCCCTCCTATATTTGTTCTTTAAAATGTGTTTCTTAGGTCTATTGTATTCTAGTCTTTGAACACCATTATTGTAGACTTCTCCCCTGTCCTGTCTGATAAATTTAAAATTGCATTCTTAAATATTATTCCCTAATGCTGGGATATGTGAACTTTAATAAATAATTTTATTCATTAGGCTTACGTTTTTATCCAAAGCAACTTAGACATCAATTCTTACCAGAGCCAGTTTCTCAGAGCAAGTTGGGGATACACGTAGGTGCCTTGTGGCAGCTGAGAAACAAAATCACAACTTTTCTGGCTACTGCATATGGTGCACACATTGTAGTTAAATATACAACTAGGAAAAATAGCAATCGGCATACAGTTTCTCATTGCATAGTTTATTCATTGAACAACTGGAACTCTGGTCACCGTCTGAAACACTGAAATTGTTGACTATACTGCATTGAACTTGCAGAAAACAACACTAGATCAAGCCAAAACCATAATTGCTTTATTTCAGCGTTGCATCCATAGCTTCTTTGAAGGTGTCCCGTCCAGAAGACCACCAGGTCTTTCAATGTCTCTAAAGAACCTGTAAGAATTAAAAGACAATATCAGAAAATACTTTTAGTAGTAGTTTGTTTGTTATACAATGCTAGCCTGGTTAGCGCTTCGGACTTGTAACCGGAGGGTTGCCGGTTTGAGTCCCGACCAGTAGGCACGGCTGAAGTGAGCAGGCACCTAACCCCTCACTGTTCCCCGAGCGCCGCTGTTGTTGCAGGCAGCTCACTGCCGGGATTAGTGAGTGCTTCACCTCACTGTGTGCTCAGTGTGTTTCACCAATTCACGGATTGGGATACTTTCACATATTTTTCAGTCTGCGAGTGGTTCAAGTACAGATCTCTCATCAAATCCAAATCACTCTGATCAGCCAGGTTTTAAAATCGGGGGGGGGGGGGGGATCTTAGGAAATATTTGTCATACCACTTACAACGTATTGTCTGAGGTAGGCTGTGACACGGCATGAGTCTTCCATTTCATCTTCGTCAACCTCCGTTTCATCTGGTCAAACCACTCTTTTCAAAATCATCTGCAACAAAAACAGTGCGCAGATTTAGCATAGTCTACTGTATGACTTCAACGAGGTGATCTTCAGTTTCGTTCTGCTTACAGTATCTCACTGCCACTGCAACGCCTTTGAATCCACTGCCCTGTTTACAAATGCTACAGTGGACTTAAACTGCCACCTTGTGGCGATAAGTTTTAATACATTTCACACAGCTGCATGAATCACAGAAAGTGCGAAAGAAGTGGCCACTTCTGAATGGGACCCAGTGTATGTGGTAACAGTCAATATTTTTTTTCAAAAGTGCTTCATAAACATACAATCCTGCACTGTGAAAACAGAAAACATCTGAATTATACTTCTCCCTTCACCCAAATACAATAATGAAGGTGAAAGGAAGTTATTAAGCATTAATGGTGCTTCCTAAAGGGGGTATTGATAAATAGTCTAAATAGTCTAGAGGCTGCCTTTGAAGAGCCTGTTCCAGTCTGGTTTTCAGCCTCTCTAATAACCTGCCAGTGTAGATAAATTTATCATAGATAGGGCTGGGATAAACGATTATTTTTTAAACGATTAATCTAGCGATTATTTTTTCGATGCATCGATTAATCTAACGATTAATTTTTTCAGTTCGATTCGATTTCGATTCGATTATCGATTATCTCCACATTAATTCACTAATAGCAACTTATACATGTTTATTTACATATCTGAATGAAAAAACATGAATTCTTTAACATTGCAATATACGTTTATTGCTTTTAAGATTACAAAATAAAAGACTATACAAGTGCAAAGTAATGCATTCTTAGTCAGAGGTAGCATTCAATAAAGTTTGCAGTGTCTAATTGAGTGCCTGTCATTTTAAGACGTTCGTGTGGGAATCCTTGCAATTAAAGGAATTATAAAGGAGTAAAATGCACTTTAGATCGATTTCCGGATGATTGGGGGTACATACGTTGAGTCCGTAGGAGTCTTATTGCTGAGTGTGTTGTAACACGCTCTGGAAATTCACAATTTCGTCGCCGTTTAAAAAAAAAAAAAAAAAACATAGTCCAGTATTTCTTTCGAAATTGAAATGAAGTTGTATGGACTGGACTATGTTTTTTTTTTTTTAAATGGCGACGAAATTGTGAATTTCCAGAGCGTGTTACACAGCAATAAGACTCCTACGGACTTTCCCCTGAAGGTGGCGGCAAAGATGGCAACATTTCCGGAAAGGTACTGGCTTGATGAAATTCATTCTGGACTCTCTATTTGACCACATAAAGACCTCGGGATACTTCGGTTTGGCTTTAGGGACCCTCTACTCACTACCACGTAAGTGTTATGTTGTTTGGAACTGTAGAAGAGGTATAAAAATAGCGTTTTGTAGCGGCGCAATTGAAATGCCCCGCTCACTTCCAGGCTACGAGTTGTGACTGAAAACGGTACAATCGAACTTTCTCAAAACACATCCGAATGACATAATTTTGATGTCAACTCAACGTATGTACAGCCAATCATCCGGAAATCGATCTAAAGTGCATTTTACTCCAGATAATTCCTTTAACATTACCACAGTTAAAAGGCTGCTGATGTGTGGATGCAATTCATAAGTAGTTAGTTCAAATAACGGTTAGTACTTCTCCTTTGGACAAGCACTTTTGAGTCTTGGAAAACTTTTGCAAACATTCAGAGTCAATAAAATAAGCCCTGCATGAATAACGAATACAAGCAGCTGCAAGTAAGCATGCTAAACTTGACATCCAAACAGTAGTCTAACGTTAGCTTTGAGATACTGCTTGATTGCATACTGTAACTTAACTTGGTAGTCTCCTCAATGTACTACGTTGTGATAAGACCTTAGCAGAGTTTACTTTAACTTTAATGCAGCAGTTTTGATCAAATTTGCGCAGCATGGTCACGATGCTAAGCGGATTTAATAGCAATTTAGCCCACTGTGTTCTGCAGTGCTTCTATGTGGCAACAACAATCGTGAATATTTTGTTAAATGCACATGCAGAGGAGGAGCAGCGGGCTCGTTACGATAGAGAGCGGGCGGGGCGACGAAAGGCTGTGTGAGTAAAAAGTGCAGCTCAATGAAATTATTTTATCTTATCTTTAATTTAAACAGTAGGCCTACAACATAGAACATCAACGTGTGGTGGCTGGTTTTGATTTCGTGGTGCCCAGCCACAGATTAGTCAACGTATGGAAAACACTGAAGGTGTAAGATTAAAAATATTTAGCAGCACACGTTATGCTTGACGTATTTTTTGCGTCGATGTCATCGATTATGTCGACGCGTTGTCCCAGCCCTAATCATAGATAATGATCTATCACTGACAGGAACCAACAAAAATGTTTGAAAATAAACTGACTTTTAAAGATAGAATAGTAGTGATTTCTCTTTAACTTTTACAAAATATAAAACACACATCCGAGGATGTTGTTTTAAGTAAGAATACTGCCGTCAACAAGTTCAAAAGGTATGCTTTTTGAAACTCACATCGGGCGGCGACCTATTTTCATAGACAGTAAAATATATTTTATGACCCACCTGTGCTTCAGAAGGAGGCAGCAACTGGGGATCCATAAGAACCTGCTTACACAGAAGAAATAGATACATAGACAGATGAATGTGTCTACCAATGCCCAGAACAGTACTTCTGTATTATTATGACCGCCGCGCAGCGAAGCGGCGGTCATATAGATTTTAAGTGTAGGATCATTATGACACCATCTGTATGCACGCCAAGTTTTGTGGAATTCCGTTCATGGGGGGCCACACAATAAATTAATTTATGTTACTATACACCAACTGGCCTGTAGGTGGCCGGAGACAGTTTTCTGTGAATATCTCGAGAACCGTAGGGCCTAGGAGGTCCACCTTTTTTATGTATGTTGGTCTTAAGGGGGCATGTCAACCCATTCCATTACCACTTATTTCATGTATAGCGCCACCTAGTTAAAAATTAAAAAGCAAAAAATTAGGTGTTTTCATCACAATATCTTTGGCTGACAAGGTCAAAACTGCACGAAATTAAAAGTGTAGGATCATTATGACACCCTCCAAATGCATGCCAAGTTTTGTGTACTTTCGTTCATGGGGGGCCTTACAATAAAATAATTTATGTGTACATTTAGTGACGTACACCAACAAGGATTCCTGGGACACTGAAAGACCGGGGTACACAAAACTTGGTGGGCATGTACCCCCACATGGATAGCATGGAACCGTCATTTTTCGTTTTGATCTGTAGCCCCCCCGTTGGACTGGACCCCCCGAAAGGAGGGTAGGGCAGACACAGTTCTCTGTGAATATCTTGAGAACTGTAGGGACTAGGATGACCTTTTTTTTCCGTATGTTTGCCTCCAGGGGTCATGTTAACCCATTTCATGTGCACACATGTGCACAAACAGATACACACACACACACATACATTCACAGTAATCATACTTATGACACATACTCACACAGTATACATATGTACGCTTGCATACGCAGGCACACACACAAGCACGCGCACACACACACACACACACACACATAACATAAACATGTACATGCACACATGCACACAATTCAAGAATTTCTCAGAATTATGAACAGGCAAGATGGAGGTGGGGTTGTATAAAATGAATTTTACATGTGAAATCTATGAACTAATCATGTTTTGGTACTTGTTGTCTAGCAGATATCAGTGAGAATTGAGTGTGGATAATGCAATTTAGTGAGACAGCTAGAATCATACAGGCCTTTCAGCGTGATTTTTTTTGGGGGGAAAAATGTGCTGGACTGGGCGGCGGTCATATTTTGTACCGCTCTGCGGTACATCTAGTTTATGTTGTAAGAAATAGAAAGACAACTTTACACTCAAATTCCTCATTTAAACTAGAAGGGCACTCGGACAGATCACGGCAAATGTCACTTTCGCTAAAATGGCCTAGTACTTTTAGGTGCCCTGCAGTCCTATAAATGAATGGGTTTCCCTTCCACCAAGGATTGTGATATTTGTGCCGGTATTGGGGATAAGAGGTTGGGATGTTACCCTTGATAACCCCGGTGAAATACTCTTGAAGGCTGTTCTGTGAAATCCCCTATATAGCATGAGGAATTTAATATTTCGCCTGTCTATATTTAAAATGTAACAGCAACAATAAGTACAGATTTGCAAATATGCCATTACAAATTGTGCGTTTCTAAACATGCTATCATATGTGTTTAATAATGCTGTATTTAATAGCATAGTTACAGCATAGCAAATGTTATCAAGTAATCTTAGACTTTTCGATCTGCTGCATTGAACAGAAATATAAAGAAGGGCATTACCAGTACATCATCATATGTAAAACTATATTATTACTTTTCAAGTAAATCTAGTCATCCTCTGTATTTGCAGTGTCCTCTGAATTTCTCAATTATTTTCCTGCTGAATTTCTCAATGCTTTCAGAAAATTTAATGTGTACTGATTCACTTCATCGCTGCACATCCAGACGTTCAAAGGTGTTGAATTTCCCAAAGAATTTGTACAAATGAATTCAACCCCCTGGCCCATATTAGGATAGGATAGGCTACAGCGAAAGAGCTTTGCATGAATTACTGGGGACAGCATATTTTGTCCTTAATCATTTCTGTACATCCTGCTGTGACTTTAAATAATGCATCTTGGCTGTGTCTTCTTAGCCGTTTTATTTAGTGACCTGATCCAGCTGTCCTTCACAATGGCCTGGAATCAGATATGCGTGACCATTTGACTGGGCATTGGAAATGTGTCAAAACCATTATCATGACTGAAAATGGCTTTACCTAAGGTTTTGATTTTTGTAAAAGTTGTAGAATTGCCTTTTATAAGCCCAAACATAGACAGCAACATATGTTTATGATAATGGCTTAATTGTGAGTTCTGAAATATCACCCAAGTTGGTATAGGAGGAAACATTAAAAATGCTAGTTTTATTAGTGTACCAGTTAAATATGATTGATTGACAAGCAGTCTGAACCCTCAGTACAGAAGGCCTGGGGCTGGGTGTAGGACCACTTGGAATGGCTTCATGGAGCTCTGGAAACAAGCTTTCACATCTCCTGTCTCCCAGGTCAGTGACACTGCAAGGTATCCTCCACATCCCAGGGTATCACCCCCTTATGAGGCCAAACTGTAATTCATGGAGAGCCAATACACAGCACTTGCTGTCTGGGATGGTGCCTTCCAGTGCAGTCCTCCATAGCAGACTTCTACACATTCTGAGCAGGAGATGATCATGTCAACATTTGCAGTCACAAAGGGTTTCATGGGTTATACACTGTGTGGAGCTATGGGCTGATTTGCGAAATTATTCTGGCATTAAACCTTGACTAATTTAATTTATGTATTTTAATATTTTGCAATTTGTACTAAAATATCATGTTTAACAGAATGTACTAATTCTAAAGGTTTTGGTATTTTTAGTCCCATCATGCACGTCATAGCCTGTATCACACCCTGTCAATTGTTTGGATGAATGTGGTTGTCTGCGTGAGTTGAAGCATTTTCCAAGTAATGCTACTGTACCTCACCGAGGAGTTACAAGTGATATTATCTTCTCTTTAGTCTACCTACTAAAGAACTACAAGTTGTACAATCTTCTCTTGGTCCACAAGCAGGCAAAAGTGGTATGTTACGTGTTTTCTATTTGATGATGATTTTATTAATGTCTAAGTTTATCAGTGTATTAGAATGCTTGATTGACAGTTTGTGTGTCTTGTATTTATTCTGTCTTGTTTTGTTCTACGGTGTTTCTGTGTTTGTTGGAACAATAAAACATCAGAACCTTGGCCTTGGAGTGAGGACGGCATAATGTCCTTGTTCTCCTTTGTGACACTGAGTGCCTAAGGTATCACTCAATCATATTGCAGGCAGCCTTCTTTAAGAGTTGTGGCTCTGTGAGTGAAAAAGTAAACAATGTTTAAACGTGGTAACATTAGTTCAACATTTAACACTCATTAATTATTAAAGAACCTGGGTGTGATCATGGACAGAGATCTTACCTTTGACAAACAGGTTAAAGGACAATTCCGGTGCAAAATGAACCTAGGGGTTAATAACACATGTGTACCGAGTTCGATCGTTCGCTGGGATTTATTTTCATGCTAGTCGAATGTGACCAGTTTTATTGCAAACCGCTAATTAGCGTTTAACGATAGCCTTCGGGGCACACGTACAGTAAAAAGAAATCGCTATTTCTATACCACTAACAAGGCTCAAAATAGCACCACACTTACACAGTAGCATAATGAGGGTCTCTACATGTAAACCGAAGCATTGAGAAGTTTATTAAAAAGAAACACATCACCGTTCATGTCTGGTTCACATATACAGGCAGGCGATGTGAACTAAAATCAAACGTAATTTGCTCAATATAGGCCTATCAGAAATAATAGCTCCGATGTAACATAACTTGTATAGTGTACTTAGGCCTAGATGTCCATCTGGTCCCTCTGGTATGGATAGGCCTCCAATAGACCTCTCCAGAATAAGTCCCGCCTCCTAACGTCCGTATCCATCCAACCTTCGGTCGTCAAATGTCTATGGGAAATAACATGGCGTTTTGAAAGATCGTACCTGTCAAACTCTGTAGGTGACAAAGTAGAAAAAGCTGGTGGGCAGAAACTAGATGGCAGAAGTGTGTAGGCCAATCTGCCCACCATTGTTTTCTACTTCGCTACCTACAGATGTTTTACCGGTATGATATTTCGAAACGCATATCAATAAAAACGCAACGCAATAAAAATATTCATATAAAATACAGTGTGCATACAGTGACTATAAGAAGAGGTGTGTCTTATTAGTCCCACATAGGATAACTATTCTGCATTGGTTTGGAGTCACTAGGTCACATGACTTGGGAGGTATTGAAAAAAGAGGACCATTAATATAGGAAATAATGTATTTTTTTACAAAATATTCATATAAAAATACAGTGACCATAAAAAGAGGTGTGCCCGATGAGTCCCATAAAGGATAACTATTCTGCATTGGTTTGGAGTCACTAGTTCGCATGGCTTGGGAGGTATTGAAAAAAAGGAGACCGTTTCTTATGGTAAATAATGTATTATCTTTAAAATATTCATATAAAATACAGTTTGCATACAGTGATCATAAAAAGAGGTGTGCCCGATGAGTCCCATATAGGATAACTATTCTGCATTGGTTTGGAGTCACTAGGTCACATGACTTGGGAGGTATTGAAAAAAGAGGACCATTCATATAGAATATAATGTTTTTTTTTTTTTACAAAATATTCATATAAAATACAGTGTGCATACAGTGACTATAAAAAGAGGTGTGTCTGATGAGTCCCATATAGGATAAATATTCTGCATTGGTTTGGAGTCACTAGGTCACATGGCTTGGGAGGTATTGAAAAAAGGAGACCATTTCTTATGGGAAATAAGGTCTTTTCTTTCAAATATTCATATAAAATACAGTGTGCATACAGTGACTATAAAAAGAGGTGTGTCTGATGAGTCCCATATAGGATAAATATTCTGCATTGGTTTGGAGTCACTAGGGCGCATGGCTTGGGAGGTATTGAAAAAAAGGAGACTGTTTCTGATATGAAATAATGTATTTTCTTTAAAATATTAATGTAAAATACAGTGTGCATACAGTGACCATAAAAAGAGGTGTGCCCGATGAGTCCCATATAGGATAACTATTCTGCATTGGTTTGGAGTCACTAGGTCACATGACTTGGGAGGTATTGAAAAAAGAGGACCATTCATATAGGATATAATGTATTTTTTTTACAAAATATTCATATAAAATACAGTGTGCATACAGTGACTATAAAAAGAGGTGTGTCTGATGAGTCCCATATGGATAAATATTCTGCATTGGTTTGGAGTCACTAGGTCACATGGCTTGGGAGGTATTGAAAAAAGGAGAACATTTCTTATGGGAAATAAGGTATTTTCTTTAAAATATTCATATAAAATACTGTGTGCATATAGTGACTATAAAAAGAGGTGTGTCTGATGAGTCCCATATAGGATAACTATTTTGAATTGGTTTGGAGTCACTAGGTCACATGATGTCAAAGCTATTGACAAAAAAGACTATGAAGGTAATTCAGAAGGTACTTTTTAGACGGTCCCTAAGGTCGGTTGGGAGCAAGTAGACAGGTCATCTGTTTGTACATTGTCTGCAAACATGGGGTGAAACCGGCCGCATAATTTTTTTTTTTGAATATCTGTCGAATATCAAATATCAAACTAACTTCACCTCGGTCACAGTTGGCCTTCGTAAGGGAGATGTTTTAACAGTGACAAACTATAAACCATTAAATATCTAGAGGGGGCTGAGACAGCTTTCATTCACCCTGTAATGAGCCATTTAACCATCAAAGTGATTACAAAGCTGATGACATAAACATAAAACAGCATTAAAAAACCCAAGTTTCATGGGGATAAACATGTTTCATGGGAATGTTTTTAAATGTCCACTGAAATGTATGCAAATGCCCTATGCATAAGCAAAGCATTTGTAATTAGAGCTAAAAATTGCAATCTCAAAAGTTCTTTGTATCCGGCAATGTAGTATGTTTTTGTTGGTTTGCCACACACTGATCTGATTCCATGATTTTGTAGAGGGTAGCAGCAACGATGGGCTACAAACAGAGGAGGAGCCAGCAGCAGGAGCAGATAGGCCTATGTCAGGATCAGGCATGGACATTGGTAACCATTATTCAGAGAAGGAGAAGAGAGAAGTGTAAGTGATGAAGGACAACAGCAAGTGATGAGGAGGAGAAGAGAGAAGTGTAAGTGATGAGAAGCAAAAATAGCAAATGATGAGAAGGACAGCAGTAAGTGATGAAAGAAGAGAGTAAGTGATAAGAACAGACAGAGAAACAGACTGAGACAGAACTTCAACATCAAACAATTTACTGTCTTTTTGGTAGATCTCTGGCATAGATCAAACAACAAAAGAGCAGTCAGGTGATGGAGAGAGAAGGGAGATCAACAGAAGGAGGTGCAGAACATTTGCTTAATGATACATTACATGCAACCTCACACTTAAACGTGTATGTACCTAGTAATTCAATAATAAATCATTTGGGCAGTCTAATGTAGTCTGTTGTCTACTATAATAACACCTTTTATGTATGGTATATATATAAAAAAAATCCTCAGCTAATCTTTACATTTACATCCGGTCCAGCCGGGCTAAGCCCAGGTTGTCCTTAAAGTCTAGAAACGCCCCTGAGTAGCCTGATGGTACGCACAGTGCGTACGGACGTACACCTGCAGGCGCGCCTGGAGCAGGCTTCCCCTATCCATCCACCCAGGTCAGTATTCGTGTAGCAGCTACACTTATTACTTTTACTTATACTGCTGATGTTTGGCCTTACCCATTTGATTATTTTTGCTTTATTTACTGTTGTTATTTGCTGAAGTTTGCTTTTAGTTTTACAAATTGTACTTTTACTATATATCTGATTTGATTGATCATTGATTATATTCACTATATTTTAAGTTGTTACAACTTGTTGATGTTTGCTTTTATTTAATACAGATTTCTTGTTTCTAGTCTGTATATTGAACTGACGTGTGTATGTGTGTTTCAGTTCTTAGCTTGCTGGCAGCTGTTTGTTGCCTGCCCTCTCCCTCCTACTCATTCCACTTTGTGAGTGAGCCAAAGAGCTGGGAGGATGCTAGGAAATACTGCAGAGAGATGTACTCCGATCTGGCCATCCCAGAGAACATGGAGGAGATAAGCAGACTTAATCAGGTTGTAAAGTCCAGGAACCATGGTGATGTGTGGATTGGCTTGAAGGGAAGAGCTCAAGAGCAATGGCTCTGGTCTGGGAACACCACTCTTCAGTACATACATTGGCTACATGGAGAGCCCACCGGTGATGGTCGCTGTGGCGGGATTTGCAGCATATTAGGATGGTATGATTACCCTGTACAGCTCAAAAGTGGTTCTTGTGCTATGCTGGTAAGCACACATGCATGCTTGATACACAGACCATATATCACAAATACATACACATATATACTCAAGCCTCCAGATCTCATAGTGAAGCAGTAGGCATGTGTATGCATGGCCTGAACAGATTTGTGATGTTTACCTTTCACACAGAGAAAAGTTCTCCCAAGTATGTGATGGTCAAGCTGGGTAAGACATGGATTGAAGCTCAAAGCTACTGCAGAGAATTATACACAGATCTGGCAAGCATTGAGAGTCAAGAGGATGAGGAGCTTGCCTGGGACATCGATGAAGGAGAAAGTATTTTGATTGGCCTCTTCAAGGACTCCTGGGAGTGGGTAGACCAAGGGAGATCATCATTCCGTTACTGGGGATCGGAGACAGAGATGGCCGGTAGCAGTGACGACTGTGCTGCCATCCTTTTGTCTGCCAGCAATGTGAGTACACTGACTTTGTAAATCATGAGAGATGTGATTAATTTAGGTAACTAGTGTATAGAAACAAACTTTAATTTCATTTAATTAATCGCTTGCACCGAATTAATTATCTTTTACAGAGTCATAGTTTGTATATGTTTATTGTTGTTACTTTTTTACTATTAATTGTCATGAAAATGTATTGCCAATTCTGTCTGCCAAGTAACGTAAACATTAGGGGTGTAAAGATTAACCGATACGTATCGGTATCCGTTTTTAATGTGTAAGATACGGCTACATCGATATGTGAAGCCCCGTATCGGAATAAAACTGAAATGAACCGGTCGTTATATCGATGTACTTGTTACAAATCGGTTCATAACCTTTTCTGCTCGCTCAGACTGATTTACGTTGCAAGCAGCGCGTTCATCCCACTTCCTGTTTTAAAACTACACGTGGCACGGATTTGTGGGTAATGAAGTTCGTTTTGGGCTATACTCATTGCCCAAAGTAGACAAAGGACTTCATTACCCATACATCTACTGCAACTTAAGCACGTGACAACTCGCACTCTGTCGTTGTTTGACAGATTTTACTCTTTTGTTTGTCAAAATCCAGCGCGAAATTAAACACTTACTATAGCATTCCTAAACGGCAACGATAGTCTGTAGAGTAGCCTTACGTTTGATGAAGGGATTTCCTTAATGTTAAAGAATAATTTGGCCCTTGCTGCTAAAACGATGTACAAATTATTATTATTTTGTTCATATTCACTCAGACTTGGAACAAAATAGGCCCAGTTCATTGATATGTAGGCCTATGTTGTTCTAGCTATGAGAAAAGGCCAAGATTGTCTTAAGCACCGTTTTATTTTATTTCGGTATTGTCTTACCTCAACAATAGGCTACAGCTCCTTGAAAACAATCAGATATAACTCTATAAAATCTATAAAGTCTATTTTTATGTTGTATCTGGCTGCTTTGTTTGGCTGAAATGTAGACTATTCTTTTTTCATTTCAATACAATATATGATACAAACCTCAGTTTAGATGATCATATTCACACATTTGTTTTTGCCTAATTGACATGACCATGATAATTTATAATATAAAATTAATTTGCACCTTAAGCAAATGATAAAAAATCTTTCAGAATGCTTTCCATTCTTCAACTGCATCGAACTGCATCGAATCGCATCGAATCGTACTGAATCGTTTTTATGAACATGTATCTTTTCTTGTATCGAATCGTGCCCATGTATCTAGATGTGAATCGTATCGTCTTTTACATGAGAGATTCACACCCCTAGTAAACATTAACATAAATATTTGAATAGGTATGTGTGTGTGTTTTCATGACAGCTATGCAGACTGTAAGAGTGGCAGTGTCTATCGAAGAAGGTGCAGATCTGAATTATGCTAACGTGAAGACAGCGATTTTGGAGCAGGTAAATTTCAGCAACTCATATGTATGGAAGCCCGTTTCCGCCACATGGAATAAGAAAATTGCCACAAACTATCTCATAATTATTCTTAGTCATAATTATGAGATATACAGTAGGAGATCAAAAGTCAGAATTATGAGATACTAAATCATAATTATAAGATGCAAACTGCCTAGGGCATTATTGCATGTTGATATGAAGTCACACACATAGCACAACACATCAATATATGTGATCAGAACGGGTTGGACTGAAATGTGTTGCATTTATATATTATTTTGATTATATCAATGGAAAATAGCCCTGTCATGGACATAAAGACATCTGTTAAAATATGTTTTTATTACAATATTGATGTCCTTTCCCCTAAATAGGGTTATCAATGTGTAATTATGAATAAATATCTGTATAAACTATCTATTTTAAAGAAACTCTTACAATTCACACATATACTGTAACATATATAACATATTTTTGGTTAATATTATATATATTTTTAAATTCTGAGAAAACTATGATATTTGGATACCATGTTTTATTTGCATATTATTTCCATAAACTTAACTACTGAACACATTTGACTACATATACAAATATTTCACTGTATGATTAAAATATTATCTTAAAATATCAAAATGACCGGGCGGACCAGTGCATGATAGGGTGCACCAGCACACGACAGGTGGACACTTAAAGAAGAACAACCAAAGTATGGCAAAATATGAAAATTAACATTTGTTCAAAATTTAATTTACAAAAGGTGCATTGACATTAAAATGTGTACAACCAATTTATTTTAAGTATTAAATAAAGACTTTAAGTAAAACCAAGAAGAGAGAACACATCACCCCTGTGTTAGCTGAAGGGAGTGCTAATCTTTCGACACCTCAGCGAGGACAGTACATTATGACTGCATCTCATAATTATGACTTAGAAACTCACAATTATAAGAGGTTGGGGCCATTTTCTTTTTCCAAGTAGCAGAAACTGGTTTTCATACATCTGCCCAGTGCTACAAAAAACACTCACATTTTGTAAGACAAATATTTTTTTCTTTAGTGTATTTTAGATACAGGCACAATTGACAGTGTAAGGCCCGTCTTTTGCCCAAACCTTATGCATTTCTAAAGAATTCCTTTTGCAGTCAATTTACATGTGTGGATGCCTGCGTTTGATCTGTATTGTCTTAGCTGGCCATGGCCAAAGATCCCCAACACCCGCTCATACATAAAGTGATAAGAGATAACTCAGTCCTGGGCCTACTTGATGTCCTTTGGTGAGATAGGCCAACCTCATTATCATACAGTATTGCTCTGTAAATATGTGTTGTGAATAATACATTCATGTTTGGTCTTGAATTAATACTTGTAATGTGGGCAACAGTCTGATTATGGTTTTGGTACAATTGAATGTATCTGTGCATAGTTGTAGATTAAGAATTAAACTGTAGCATAAAGTTATGATATCCACCTGGGCCACACCCATCCACCTCAGACAACAAAGGCTCTGATGAGTCGGGGGTGGCCCAAGTGAATGATAAAAGTGGAGGCTCTGGTCCTCCAGGGGTTCCCTTCTCTGCTCTGCTCTCTTCTCTTCTGTCTTCTTTCCCATCTTGGGGTTCTTCCTCTCTCTCCCTCTTCATCTCCCTCTCTCTCCCCCTCTTCCCCTCTCTCTCTGTCTCCCTTTGTCTTTCTCTCTCTCTCTTTCTCTCTCCCCCTCTCTCTATCTCTGGGTTTGTATTGTTTTATCTGGTGTATCAGTTATCTCTAACTTGTTAAGTTTCCTTTATTACCATTTGCTACTTTGTTACAGTAGACCATGTGAGTTTACTTGTACATTCAACTGAAGTGATATTGGTTACATTTACCTTTAAGACTTAATGCCTATTAAATTGTTCATTTGCCTACCAATAGTATATCTTCAATTCCCGTAGTGTGCCATGCCATTCTCCTCCATAGCTGATAAGATAGTTACTTGGTAATTGATTGGTGATACAAATTATTGATAAAATGGAGTCAGATCAACGAGTATGTAATAACATCATTGCCATTTAACTCTTCACCCTACTTGTCCACACAAGCTCCTTTAAGTGATGATATAGCTCGACGTCTCTATGTTTCCGAGGCTATATATATATTTATATATATATAGATCATTTATGAGTGTTTCTTACAGTACAGAACAGGCCATTTCAGATGATGCAGAGCTGCAATGGAGATGCAAATGTCAAAAATGCATGTGTCGGTAACAAGGAGAAGATGAAGAGAGGATCCGATGAGCTATGAGGCTTCATTTGCTCTCAACCATATAGCCTGATGAATTTGAAGAAGAATTTGATTTCCTATTTCTTTCATATTTCATATATACATATTTTCTATTTATTTCATATTTTGGAACTCTTCAATTATAAAGTAAATTAGTATTTCAAATATTGTAAATTGTATTTTATGATTCACATAATAACTAATAGCTCAATTAATTTGATTTTTAACTATTACGCTTCTCTATAACATAATTACATTGTTTTGGTGTGCTGGTCTAATTGAGTGCCTGTAACTTTAAAGGTCTCATTCACCGAGAAACCGTTTAATACTTGTTCCTTTCGAAATACTATAGCTCACTCCAAGTTGCATATGCATGCTGCATGTGAAAATGATCTTCTACCCCCATTGTCCGCATTATCCAATGAAAGAAAACACACGGAAAAACAAGCGAATCAGAAAGAGCCCTTCCCTGTGACGCCGCAGGGAAAACAATTATTCATGGCCTCGCCCACCTTGGCTTGTGACCGCCCACAGGAAGACAGGAAGATTTTGCGGCCAGAAGATTGTCTCTCTGCAGCTAGTAGGAGCTAACAGCAAGTTGCTAACATGGCGAAACAAATTCGTGCCTGTGTTATTTGTGGCAATAACACATCAATGTTGCATGTCTTGCCTTAGAAAGAAGAGTTGAGGAAGAAATGGTTGGAATTTATCGTTGGAACACCACCACCGAAGTATAGTGCAACATTAGTTCTGTGTTCCAATCATTTCGACCACACTCACTGCCTGCCTACAGTTAGAAAGTGGTTTTGCATCGATGTTCTGAAAACCTGGATCTGTACCGTCACGACGATCGACCACCAGCACACAGGCTGTAAGTACAAAAAAACCTGACCTAACGACTGTTACAAAATAGCATGTTCATATTCTTCACGTTAGCATGCATGAAAAGGGCACAAGCTAGGTTTAGGCTAGCCTATATTACAGGAAGCTACACCAGGCACGTAACTGAAGTGTTCTGTTCGACGTGTACAATCGGAGAATGTCTAATAGGAAGGGCTCTGGTAAAATCCATTAGAGGAATGGTCTATTTTTTTGAACGTAGCCTACAGGCCACTAACGCGCCAGATGTAGCTACTTCCATTGATTAGGCCTATTGGAAGCTAATTGTTGCAGAAGACGGAATGCTTCAGTTATGTGCCTGGTGTAGCTACACTCATAAGAAACACATGACCACACTACCCAGAGATTTAGCTTGTTGAACCTATAATCTAAGCATTAAACCACAAATAATAATATTGGCAACAATATGTTATGCTTAACTAAGTACGGGTATTGTTCTAGTCTAAACAGGGAAAATCAAAAACACAATACCCGTGCACTATTAGGCTAAATTGCTCAGGTATTTACACTTCAGTCTAATTTATGTCTTGCCATTATTACATTGGCCTTTGTAGGCCTACAGTGATGTTTTGTTCGATTACTTGCTGTTTACTTAGTGTTTTGTATGTCTTCCAGAGCACATCCTCATGTCGGGCTACACAGCTTTCTAGCCTTCATTAGGTCATCACGTTAGAAGCAAAGGTTTGTGATCTAACTTTTATTGTTGTGCTAGTTAGTTTCTAGAAGTCTTTTTCTAGTAGGCTAATACAGGTTCTTATGTGCTTGTCAATGTTTGGGTTTCATCAGGTCACTTTTCACAGGTGTATAAAATCAAGCACCTCGATTATGAATGCAGACTGCATGGTGCTTGATTAGTACACCTGCAAATGGACCTGATGAAACCCATGAATTGCATAACAGATAGAATTGATATTACTGAATGTCTTCTTGTGGGTGTGCTACTTAGTACATCATACACCTTACCACAGTCACTAAAATATTTTTGTTTCCATTGTGCCAGTACAGTTTTGTGTGAGATAGTGAATGTCCTGTGTACTATCCTCCTGACTACCAGCAGTTCAATTTTGTCCTCTCTAGAGGACCTTTATAAACCGGAATATCTCCCACACCATACATTCTACTGAGCTAATTCCTTTTTTTCTCTAAAGAGGACATTTAGGGCTTTTGAATGGTATCACATATATGGGGGTGGGGTTTTGGGAACTTCCTCTTCCTCTTCAAAGAAAATGGTGGCCATCACCACAAGGACATTTTATGGAAAGAAGAAAAGTAAGTGCTTAATCAAGTTAGTTGAGCATTTAACTTTTAAAATGTTGTTGTTTTTTCTATGAATCTCTTAAAAACACTTAAAATAATTTTCTAGTAATGTAACAATGTTTTACCATCATAGGAGAGTGTTAAACAATTGTCCTCCGCAGTGGACATTTGTAGTTACTACCTCCATTTTGTTCTTATACTTACATTATTTGATTCAGTTTTATGTGTACAGTGTTATGAAGTCCACTGAAATGGACACTTTATATTTCTTAAATAAAAACATTTTTTTCAAAAAAAAAAGTTTTCAGTATGCTCATTGTCTTCCAAACTATTGGGGAAGTTAAGAAAAAAAAAAGAATTTGGAGATATTGTTTTTCCTGGTAGTCAGGAGGCTATTAGTATCTTGTAACTTGACAGTAATACACATTTATTTACTTTAGGTACCCAAACAGAATACTTCATGAAAAGTATGAGTATTGATACAAGCACTTCGGATACACCATGGGCATGGGGGTCTACTACCTCTACTCCCATCAAGCCTGTTCATCCAAGGCCAGCTAGAAGACCTCGGGTTGATCAAGAGGAGGAGGATGAAAGTGACATCTCCACAAGAACACCTGATGGCTCCACCTATGGCCCAGCGCAATCAATGAGCAATGTAATAGAATCATCACAGCCAACAAATGTGTTTTGTGTGTTATCCCTTCGGATACCCAGGACAACACAAGCCGAAACAGCAACTCAGACCCTTTTCCCTAAATAATCCCAGCACCATTTTACAAAGGATCTGTAGGCCAGATGTCTGCATCGTCTGGCAAAAAGAGGTCATTGTTAATTCTGTGCATAGTTTGGATGTTCTTGTTTTGTGTTTGCATTATTTTAATAGACTGCAATATTACTGTGTCAGTGTTTCTCAAACTTTTTCAGACCAAGGACCACTTAAACAATAATAATTTAAACAAAAATAAAATCACTGACCACCTAGCAAAAAAAACCAAACAGTAGACCTACTTCAACAGTATATTACACAATAGGCCTTTTCACTAAACCACCTTGCTTATTGTCTTTGCACCATGCTTATGCTGTCAGAGGATTCATATGATTTAAACTGGCATACTGTAGGTTACATGAGTGTTGCAGAACTGTTTGGATTTACTGTACATACAAGTTGACTCAATATTGCAAACAACTCATTATTATATTTTACCACATCTACTTGTGGAACACTTGAGAGAGCTTGCGGACCACACTTTGAGTACCACTGCATGTAAATATAATAAAGCTATTTATTGAAAATTGACCTGTTTTGTATATTAGTTTTAGGAGTTGCATCAGTTTTTGTCCCTTTTAGGCTAAAGGTTTATTTTACCTTTCATATCTTCTGTCTCACAGGGGGCCATAGTCGTCATAGTCGAATGTTTAGTGCATTTTGAAGGGAGTACATTATGTTAAGGCAGACTGGTTCTAATCCTGGGTACAGGGTCATACAGACAACAGGGGTACTGGTGTTGCCCATTTTTCTAACCACATGAGCAATCCCCTTATGAAAAAGTAGTATAGGAATCTTATAGTATTTTGGGACATACTGTAGAAGTACTACTAATAACTCTATAATATCCTATAACTGCTATAGTTTTTCTATAGTAGTCTTATACTATAAAATTCCTATAGTACTTTTTCCTAAGGGTCATACGTGACAGAAAACAACTTGAGTAGGCTAACCTCTGCCAATGTAGGCTATCAAAGCCTCATTACTGGAGAAGTCTTGCAGCACACGTTCTCTGCTTCTGTAGGCATTCTGGTGCAATTCCAGCGAAATATAGCTAGGAGTAGGTAAGTGTGTTTGCATTTAGATCTATATATATATTGAGCTATAACCAAGTGGTCTTTCAATGATAGTATCATGGAATTCAAACCATAACTGGGTCATTCTACGAAAACGTGCCATTTTATGTCCCTCAAACAAAAGTGTCTTGCAAAGCTGAATTAACAATATTTTTTTCATAATTATTTTATATTTTAGGAAATATAATAATGGTAAAAATAAATTATTTACTTTTTAAGAACACATCTTTTTTTTTAAAGGATTTTAAGCACTTTTCGTATTAGGAATATTGCAAAAGCTGTAAAAATGGCTTGTCCCTCGGTATGACTTGTCTAGTATCACTGGCTATTTAGGATTAAAAAAGTCAAATTATCATAAAAATAAATACATGTACAAAAAGCCTCAAGTGTTTGTTCATGGATCATTAAACAATTTTATTTGGAATGTTTTTAAAATTATGAAAAAAATCAACATTTTACATTTGTCCCCATGTTGTCGTCAACCCTGTTACTTTTGGATAAAAACCCCTTTGGAGAAAATGAACTGTGCCAAAAGTTACATCATTTTCAGGAAGTGATATCCCCTGCCTTCCAGGAAGTTAATGGTGAAAAGACCAGAAAAGTGTTGTTCTCTTTTAATGACTTTTATTACGGTTTTGCTCCGTCTGACAGAAGGGGAAAAGCTAGTTTTGTCAACCCTGTTACCACAAAATCATGCATTAAAAAATAATTTGATTGAAAATTTAAATGTAAATATTTAACAGCATTTTAACCTCTCTTGAATGCACACCATGTGGTGTCCTGGTGTCCACCACATGGCTAGTAATGGCTGCCGATAACAATATTTCATCAACCCTGTTACTGTCAACCCTGTTACTGTCAATCCTAAAATCTAATAATTCATGTGTTCAACTCCAGAATTATTTATGTAACACATAATTATTTGTATAATATTCATGAATAGTTACTGAATGATGAGCACTCATTATTTTATAATAATATATGTGTTTTTTTTGGTAACAGGGTTGACATAGCACACATACCTCCATTGACTATTTGTTAAAGTAAATAAATAAATAAATAAATAAGATAGCCTGAGATGGCACCGCATGTTTTTCTGAGAGGTAAGAATCTACTTCATCCAAATAGGTGCTTCAAGATTTTAAAAACAGTACTTTGAAAATTAGATATTTTGAATGCAAAATGGCACGTTTTCGTGGAATGACCCAACTATCTATTCCGATAGCATACAATTAGCAGGCTAGGTCAGTGGCTGAACTGCATTTAGGGTGCTTATAACCTGTGTTGTGAAGTAAAATATCTACTAGGAAGATTGCAAAGACTTTTGACTGTGTAAAGAAATAGGTCTTTATTTTAAAACGTTTCCAACTGTTTATTACTTGAATGCAAGATGACGATTGCCACAAACGTTTACCTCTTTTAGGAGAAATTTTAAACGGACATGCAATTGTTACCATTCTATTAAACCAACGTTCACCGACAAACGATCAGGAAGCGGTTCTTCTTCCTACTCGGATACTAGGATCAAACACATGAAGTTGTATCTCCGAAGACATTTTGTGCAACAGTTTTGACTCGAGTTTTAGCCAGGTTTTAGCACTGTAAAGTTGAATATGGAGCATAGCACAGGCAGAATCGGATTAAGACGCACTGGAGGGAGCGTCACAGTACTGTTAGCCAATCAGAGGCGAGGTCATTAAATTGTCATGAATATGTCACCACCAGGGGTCACTAATAAATGTTCCTTTCCCCACATTAGAACCCAGGGGAGTACACTTTGCCCTTCAATGAACCGGGGATATGTCAATACAGTATAAAAAAAAATATATGATTTATTAATACACAAGTTAAAAAGGGCAATGCAATAGAAACAATATATTCAAACAGTAGTCCAATGCATAGTCCAATGCTCAGTCCAAGCTGCACCCGCCCGCGCTTGAGGTAGAGCCACCTCCAGTTGTGATGTCGCCAACCTCGAGGCCCAGGCAGATGTTGTTACTGGCCCGGCCACGGCTCAGGGCTCCGACTGGAGTTGGTTTCTGTGCGACAGGAATGGAGGGGCACAGCGATTCAGCCCTTTTACAGTACACCCCCACTTGTCACAACCCAAGTTCACAGTAAGCCTATTAAGGGGGCAGCTAGCCCAGTACGATTTATGCAGTAGCAAACATAACCCACAGCAAATTTACACAGCACACTATTCAAGCTATAGGCTCGTCACACGTTTGCACAGCACACTATTAAAGTAATAGGGCCCACCAGATGTTTACACAGCACACTATTAAGGCTATAGGGCTCACCACGTTTACACAGCACACTATTAAGGTAATAGGGCCCACCAGATGTTTACACAGCACACTATTAAGGCTATAGGGCTCACCACGTTTACACAGCACACTATTAAAGTTATAAGGCACAGCAAGATCACACAACACACTACTATGACGCTATTTGGGCTAGAATGACAGCGGGAGGGTTTAAACAAGGACAGTCCAGTCGTTAGCCTAGGCAGTAGGTCTACGATCGAGGGGAGGGATCAGCAGGGAGAGCGAGAGAATGCTTCGGAGCCAGTTAGCCGGAATAGGCTATAGAAAAGTCACTTAACTTAGTAAGGGGTGAGCGTCCTCACCCCTCTCCTGGTCCACAGAGCAGTGTATAGGCTACTGGAAACCTCCCGGGTATCTCGTCCGCATCCACGTAGAAGCTAGGGCCTCTGGAAGAGGGAGGAATACAAATGGCCAGAGCCTAAGACGTCGGGCACCACTCGCAGTTATAGCACGAGCTACACGATAACAAACAGGCTTTAGAGAGTTCACTTAGCTCATGGAGGGGCGGACAATTCCACCCCTCTCGTATCCGTTCACGCAGATAGCCCTTCGCACGGCGGCGCAGCCCAGTCGATATGTCAACACAACAGCAGCGCTCAGTCGATCCAGATCCAGTACGCCGGCATCCGGGGTCCCTGGCTTCGATCCGTTTCCGTGGAGCACGTCTTCGTTCCGGGCCTCTCTGCTTATGGTCCTGTATGAAGTGCTTAAGAGGCTAATCCCACCAACAGTGCACCAATCACCACCACCACCACTGAGCTAACACACCTGTGGCTCATTAGTAAACAATGAACGGCTCGGGGGCCGCCATCTTGGTGTCACACCCTTAGCTTTCCCATAGAGAACTAAATCCCCAGTAACTTGTTCCCCACCTAGTCACCCTGTGACAAATATTCATGAGCAAGAGGCAAATCCTGTCGTTCCTCCCCTCCCACCTTCCCCACCAAACTAGAACAGCATGAAATAGACGCAGGAGAGCATTTTGTTCACCAAAACCGGCTCACAGGGCATTCATTAACACTAGAGACCATGGCAAAATTAATGAAAAAATGATGAGATGAGACCTTTAAGACATTTAGTAATGTTGTGACTTTCGTATGCAGGGTGCGATTTGTAGGGGGAGATGGTGAGGATTTCCCCCCCTCTGGTTTTCCTATCCCTACCTCTGCTAAATTATTTTTATCGTCGGGGGGGGACAACATTTATCCCCCTCTGCCCCTCATATTGATTAATGCTACTTCATATAAGTAAAGCGCTGCAACGTGAGAACAGTCTAGTAGGCTAGCCTACATAATAATATGACATCAGAAACGCACCGTCACCGTCAGCACTGATGCTGCTGACACAGTGGCTGCGTGATAACTTAATTTGGCCTTGATCGTGCAGGACATTTCAGAATGTCGAGTGTGTAATCCATCATAAATGGCTAGGTTCAATGGAAAAGTTAGCTGGACAAATGAAAGAAAACGAGAAGGATTCAGTGAAGCATAATAATGTTTTAGAACCTTCAAAATTAGAAAACTGATGCAACTGAGATGGAGGACAACTGCACGTAGAGTAGAACGTAGGCCTATTGTCCGAAGGAACTTACATTAAATGAGGAGATATTTGCTGAATGTCACAAAAAGTGTTACAGAAATTGCTTGGCATCGCTTATTCAATGGCTCTTTACCGAAACACCTGTAGTTTGCGGACGAACGAGAAAGCACTCGTTTGATAAATCAGCCAGTAGTAGACAAATAACTTTTAGAAATAATCTGTACTGCAAAAACGAATGTTGGTGGGTATTTAAACTATCTAGCGGGTTTTTTAACATTGCAAGAAATAGAAGCTTCATGGTCATATGTTCTGGTTCGTAAATTATTTTCATAAAACTTCAAGTTGCCCTATAACTTTACTCTCCAAACTCTTCACTGCACTGTAGGCAATTAACTGACAGTATGATAGGCTATTTATTTTCTGTAGGCTACAATAAACACATTTATTTTTTCAACTTTGCACTTGGCTACTGAACGCAAATCTGCAGGAGAGAGAATGCACGTAGCCTACGCAGCGTGTAGCGCAATGTGTAGGCTATTTGGTTACCAACTAACACTGTTAGCCAATTCACTAACTTAAGACTTCAGTGCCATCATATACAACGTTTTTTTACACAACAAATACAGAAAGGATGGAGGCAGCAAAAGTAGAGAAGTCATTTCAGATGGGGCAAGAACAAGGTGAATTTGTATGCTTGTCAAAACGTAGTCCTACCCTGCATTAGAGGAGCTGATCATCATACCAAGCACACTCGCTGTTTAAAGTCATACACCACGGTAAACTAAAACTAAAATGTTACAAAGGTGGCAAAAATAATATAGGGTATTATTAGCCATGACATTACTAGGCTATGAATCGTTCGTTCATTTTTTTTTTTTTTTTTGGTGGGTGGGGGGGGGGGGGGGGGGGGGGGGTTACAAACTTATTCAAAATCATCCCCCCCTCTGGTTTTTACACAAATCGCACCCTGTTCGTATGTTTAGCAGTGTTGGGCAAGTTACTAATGCGTAATGCGTAATGCATTATTATGACCGCCGCTAGCGAAGCTAGCGAAGCGGTCATATAGGGATTGTCAAAGTTTTTTTTTTTTTTTTCGTCATCTACTTCCTGAATTTTTGGTCAACGATACCCGGGACACCGAACCACCGGGGCACATGAAATTTGGTGGGTATGTAGCCCCACTAGACTTTTACGGAAAAATTTCGTTTCGTCCCCGGGGGCCACTCCACCCCCGTGCTGGGCCCCCCGAACCGCAAAAAAAGCAGTTTTTCCTAAATAACTACCAGGGCCCACTTCCCCGATAACGACGGAGACACGCTCTTAAGAGGGTTTTCTACGATTCATCTTACGATCGTTCGTTTAGTTTTTCCGACTGTTTCCCGAACATGCTCGTAGCGTGAACGCGCGTGCACTGCTCTTAAGATGCTCTTAAGGGGAGCTGTCCACGTTAATAGTTCTGAAATATCCTCTGATTTGACGGTGATGTCAGGTGACTGCACGTCACAGCTATAGGCCTACCATTTAAACTTCGGATCTACACATTAATTCACATCAATACGAAAATAGAAACACTTTGACATCTGCATGTAAGCATCCCAAGTAGGTTATATACCACACAGAGACATAAATAATTGTAATTATTTTAAGATTAGATTGTTGCACCATGGAATAATTTTTCGCGGTGCCACTTAAGAACACGTTTGAAGATAAGAAAGAAGTCGAGTAAGAAAGAGAGGAAATGTGTAGGCTTAGATTTTGATGCAGTAGGCTACAGACTAAACCACATGTTGCTTTCTCTGCTTTTTACCTCATAGGCCTAATAAAATATTCACTTAGCAAAGATAATGTCAAACTATTCTGGCAACGTCTCGTTTCATAACTTGATTGCATTTTTGTCCGCTTTTCATCACATTATTATGACCATTAAATGTAGGCTATTTTGCACGCTAAAATCTGATTCATCACAGGTAAACACAATAAAGAATGGGAACCTAAATTGGATTATGTATTCTAAGTTGTAATTCCTCTGTATGTCCTGTTGGTGACCTCAGTGAGAAGTACTGTTAAGACGCTCTTAGCCGGTAACGAGTACTCTGGAGCACTCGTAGATCTACGAGTGTTTTCACGATGCTCTTAAGCTACGATGGTTTCGGGAAACAGTCGGCAAATCTTAAGACGTTCGTAAGAGGGACTTTACGACGCTCTTAGGCTTAAGATGCTTTCGGGGAAGTGGGCCCTGAACCGTGGCACTGAGGATGAAGAATCTTTTATGGTATGTTGGTCTCAAGGGCCCACATCAACCTGGCCCATAATCACTCATTTGTGATTTGCAGCCCCCCGGTAAAAAATGAAAATGCAATATGATTCTGCTTTAATTGCCCCTATCTTCAGTTAAGATGTTCAGAACTGCACCACATTTTATGTGTATGATAGACCTGGCATTCTCTGGGGGTATGCCAAGTTTCGTAGAATTTCATTCATGGGGGGGTCTTAAAAAAATTAGGTTATGTGTACATTTAGTGACTGTACACTCATTGGCCTGTAGATGGCGGTGCACACATGCACACACACACAGGCACCCACATACTATTGGTATTAGAACGGCCGATACATAATTACAAATTCAGTAGGATTAAAAGAAAGCCATAATAAATATTCATCACCATCATCATGGCTGCATTTGCAGTATTGGCGATAAGTAGTCGTTTGTCCACTAGATGGCGCATCGTTGCAGTGAGACGTAATTTTGTTGGAAGTTAAAAGTGGGTTGAAAAAAACAATGGACGCTTCCTTCAAGGACTGTAATTTACCGCAGAGAACGTCTAATAAGGATAGGACGATGTTCACATGAAATGTAATTCCCATTTCTTCTTGAAGCCGACATAAATCTGAGGATGTTTATCGGACATGCTTGGTTTTTACTGCAGGTACGTTAATCTTATAATATCAATAAGGACCTAGGTAATGTTACCGTTAGCGTTGGTTGAGTGATGGAGGCCAATTTGATTGATTGCATTTGTAGAAAACTAGAAATGCGGATATACCAAGCAAATTGATAGCAGCACTATAATTGTATCTTTCGACTGTCATTTGTTGCACGTGCTACAAAAATCATTCTGTGCAATGGAAGATTTACCAACGTTACTGATACAGTTTTGCCTATACATGCGTGAGACTAAGATGCCTGTTCATTTCGTTTTAAGTGCGTGCAGGGTGTGTGAGAGGGGAATCGATGTGCTTTGATTCCAGCTTGGTAGTTGTAGTCTGTGAAATTAAAAAGCACGTGTGTGTGAAGTATCCAAACAATGACACCTTCATTTCATTATGGTTGCTTTAGCAACACACCTTAAGCTACTGTGTAGTGGGTCCCATTTAGAAGTGGCTACTTCATTCGCGCTTTCCTTAACTCATGGAGCTGCATGAATTTTATTACAACTTTTCGCCACAATATGGCAGTTTAAGTCCGCTTGATACTGTAAGGCGTAAGCAATTGGTTTCCAAAGGAGATTTTATTTGTGTCGCCAGCATAGCCTATTGACAATTTATGTTGTAAATAGGCCTACCTTATAAGCCTACCTGTAGCTTAGGGAAGCTAACAGCTTTCTATTAGGATCTAGTTTGTTAGTTACAGTTTTGTCATAACTCCCTGATGCATTTTTGCATTTAGAATAGCCAGAGCATGGATATCTCAATCGGAAAATTAAACAATATCGGGTGCCAGGTGAACCCAGCCTGATCTGCCCGCTATTTATTTTTTGATTTCTTAAAAGATTGAGCTTGGTCTGGTGAAAGCCAGACTAGCCATGGACCTCAGTTACACAATGCAAGGGAACATGAATCAGCCTATATTTGCACAAACAATAACGGACAACAGTTCTTCAACTTTGGCCCGTTAAAATGTGCATGAACAGTCTAGCGACGCATTTCATCATGGCCCATTTGGACATGTCATTTACACCACTGGTTACATGTAAAACAGCATTTCGTTTCAGACTACTGTTACTTAATTTGTGCATTAACAATAACGTTTCAGACTACTGTTACTTAATTTGTGCATTAACAATAACGTTTCAGACTACTGTTACTTAATTTGTGCATTGACAATGAAGTATTACATGAACTAAAGATGACTAAAATCTTATGTAGAAGAAGAAACATTCACAAAAAATCCATCCATCCAAAAATGACCTTTGTTTTTGATAGCTGTTGAAAACGGCATGGAACTGACAGAGATGTTTTTGTTCATAAACAAACAAACAAACAAACAAACAAATACATACATAAATAACATTATGCTGATACCTTTTGCTTTTCCCAAATACAATGTAGCCTACAGGTGTAAATGACCTTTCATCAATCAGTTGCAATGGATGAACTGTGATGAACTGCCCTACTTGTGATTGTTTAGAGATTTTAAAGGTTTTATAACAATGCTACATCTTCTTTGGCTATTCTACAATCTATTCCACTTTTCAGCACCAGTAGGCTACTTTCTGTGCAGCCGCACACACACACTCAGGCATGCCAAACTAGCATACACAAAAGTTTCAAGAGTGGGGGATGGAGTAAAATATGGAGACAAATTGAAGTGTGATTTATTTTCGCGGAACAGCTGTACAGGACTGAGCGGCGGTCATATTTTGTACCGCTATGCGGTACATCTAGTTTATTACTTGTTACTGTCATCTCAAAGTAATTTGTTACATTACAATTTTACTGTCTTTGAATTGTAAGGCATTACACTATGTTTACATTACTTTCACCAAAATAACAGGAAATATGGATTTGCTGTTCTCAATAGATCTTCATGTGTTCAATGCAGCTCATTACACGGCAGTAGGTGATGTGGTATGGCATTACTGAGCTAGACATAAGGCTTACAAAAGAACAATATAATGGTTGCAGTTATGGCTCATAGGACAATGTAGGCCCCAAAGGCCAAAGATCACTCACAACTTAATATAGTAAAATATAGCCATAGTGAAAATGGTTAAATGGTTCTCATCATTGCTGGTTGCCTTTCCTTCCACTTACAGTGGTGTAGACTTAATGCAAATAGTTTGAGAATAATGGCTACGATCTTTGTCTGTAAAAGCAACATTTTAGTTATTCTCACTGCTTGAAATGAGAAGTATAGACTAACTATGTTAGATCTGTTGCATGGATGGCAGAGATAACTCAAATTCCCTTTCTACAGTCATCAATCAAATTCCACCATAGATTACTTTAATTCTTGGATAATCGTCTCTGGTGCCAATTGAGCATTTCTCAATTTTGGATTAAAAAGCAAAGTAACGTCAGTTACTGAGAATTGTACCGAGTAAAATATTACTGAAATTGTATTGGTAATGCCTTACATTACTGCATTACAGCAAAAAGGAATGCATTAATGTAATTACATTACTTTTTAAATGCATTACTCCCAACACTGATGTTTAGTATCATGGTGGTGTGCCATGTTTGTATTGAAGCCATATTTAAATGTCAGTCTGACAGATATAATATTATAACAAAGGCTTTATTACAGTTTCCCCTAGTCGCCAATCTAAATAGTTTATAGCAAACTAGATAATTGAATGTCAATATTGTTGTGGTCTGCAAAGCAATAGTAATTTGACATATTTTTCCTTTTCTTTTTACAGTTATAAAAATGCCAGGAGGCTCTGTAAAGAAAACCTGCCCTGGGTGCCAATGCATTCTGTTCTGTGCACAGAAAGTTTGCAAGAACTGTGGGGCAGAACAACCCAAAAAGCCGAGGCAGCAGAAGCGGCTGCAAAATTTTGATTAAAAAAAAAGAGCCGGTGGGTGAGCCAGAAAAGGCAAACCCACAACATGGCCTCAGTAAAGGATGAGGCTGTTGTCTTGGTATGTATTATCTCACGTTAAACCACTTATGCTAACATGTAGAGCCCGACCGATTTATCGGCGGGCCGATATTATCGGCCGATATTAGGCATTTTCCAAACTATCGGTATCGGCATTTATAATGGCCGATAAATAAATATTTAAAAAATAAAATAAAAACGGACGAAACACCCTTCAACCATATCATGAGTGTTGGCGTTGTATAGTTTGTCCACCAGAGGGCACTCTACACCGTCCCTGCTGGCAACACTCGTGTATAACGCGCCACACATCCTGCAACCTGCTGATCCAGCCAGAGTCGGGCAGAGAGAACTAGTTATCCGCGAGAGAGATCATCAGTGAAGTGTGTTCATGGTGATTTGGTCACGAGACATACATTGCTTGAAATAACAATTAAAAGAACATCCCCATCAGTTCTCTTAACTCAAATAAGCATGACAAAATTCGTGAAAACAATGTCCAGTTTTGCTGCTGTTAAATAAGCCGAGAGTGAAGCGGAATTAGCTAGTAATTACGTTACGTTGTTACAGTGTAGTTGACTGTCTGTCCTTTTAACTTTTGACAATGTGACTGAAGATGTATTTCTTTAATAGCGTGACAGTTATAGCAGTGAGACGTATCATCTCTCCCCGGCCTGTTATTTTGAAAGCGTATGTTTTACAATTTGCAGTAGCCTATGACGTTGTCCATTGCTAAATTAGGGCTCATCATAGACTAGCTAACCACAAAGCTAGCTAATCCCATGAATATCAGTGGAAGACCGCTAACGTTAACATTAATGAGCTTGGAAACCACAACGAACTTATTCTGCCTAAATAAAGTAATGATTTATAACTAGTATATCTGTAGTTACAGTCCCTGCATTGTAAAATGTAAGTTAGACGTGCGAGGAGTGAACATTTAGACATAGGGAAAAAGTATCAAACGTAGCTTGTGCAAAACGTAGCTTGTGCATAAAAATTAGCTTTTCTTTTACACGTGTGTGAAATCCAATGACGCCAAGTGTGCGTTTCATACTGTCGTTCAGCCGCAGCATTAACGAGTTACATAATGGATTTAGATCACTAAATAGTAGGTTTTAGAAGGCAGGCAGCAACTGATGATTGAAAATGGTTTGATGTAGCTTGATGGAAATAATCTTATAAGGCAATAGGGACTAACTAGACCGCATTTCCGGTGGAAACTGCAAAAGTGTGCTTGCCCTGGTCCGGTCACCAACGTGAGCAGACAGTGACATACGCTATGCTGAACCTGGCTTGATCCAAGCATTCTAACAGTACCTTTCAGTGTTGGAGCAGTGGCAATACCTCAAAAGCTCTATTCAACTATTGCCTTGCGGGGTGAATGCGGTTTGTTGGATTTTACCTGTGGCCTGCCTTTGAATTTAGCTTCTATGACTAAGATCAAATCAATAAAATAAAACAACAGCAGTGATTGGCTGCAAAAATAAATAATGTCACGTGTCTTGCACCTCTCAAACTGGGCTATCAGGTAACCTAGAAGAATTGAAATGATGAAATATGACTAAGGAATTCAAATGCTGCTAGTTTGTCAGGATACTTTTTCACTGATTTATTTTAAAAATATGAGCTATGAGTGTGAATGTTATATATTCCATCCCCTAATTCTGTTTTACTGGTTTATTTGACAAATAATCTATATGGATTTGCTCTATAAAGACGGTATGTCTGTTTAGGATTGTTTTTCTGAGCCTATTGATGTATCTCAGAATAAAGTAATGTCCACAACATTAGTGATGTTTTTTTTGTGTGTGTGAATGTATTTTACTTAACTCATTAAATGTAGCTGAATACTCATGAACGCATGTCTCTAATAGCCACAATAGGAGTAATTTTAGCAACACCGTATTTTGTGTGGCCCATAACGACCCAGTGGATCATGAAAACGTGCCAAAATTCACATTCCTTGCTTGATGTTGGTACATTAATCCCATTCAGATTGCCACTTATCTGTGATGTAAGAGACGTTGTAGTTGATCAAGCTCAGCTTTGGTTATACTTTTTGCGTGACATTAAAGCCTACTGGAAAGATTTTTAATTGCAATTTAATTGAATGCAATTTACTTTTACGATTAAATAAAATTAATTTATCCCTCTCACCCATAGTTTTCTATTTATTTACAAATGTACATAGGCCTACTGTAATTACATTTATACATAGTTATTCTACTGATCTTCATACTATTCATCCTGCACATAGACTTATTCTTACTACTCTTATGATGTTGTTTCTGCACTACAATGACACTGTTTCCACACTGCACATAGCTGTATGTTATGCACATTTCTGTTATATATTTGTCAAATTGAATATCCATAATTATTCTGTTTTATTATATTCTGTTAATACACTGCCTATATCTATATTATTATTTCTACTATTATACTGTTACTGCTACATTTACATGCATTATTCTACTTATTGTATGAGATAACTGCTAATACACTGCACATATTTATATTTAATTCATATTACTCTAAACCACCTTCTGTAAATCAACTGTATACTACTGTCTACATTGCACTATATTTCTTGACCTGTCTGTATATTTCATCACCTTTCTATACTTTGCATCACATTGCATGCATACTGTAGCTACATGAATCACAGCTAAGATCCTTGGTTGCTATGAAGGCCAGTCGTTCTAAATTGATGGTTGCTATGGCCAAAGGCCACAGTTATCTCTGCCGTTGTCAAGCGGGCATATCCTAACTTTATCTTATTTTAAACATCTCTATTTTACTTAGCCTACTTCCATACAGTGAGTCCCATTAAGAAGTGGCCACTTCATTCGTGCTTACCGTGATTCATACAGCAGCATTATTAAATTAATCTGTCACCATATGCCTATGCCAACGTTTGCAAAGAGGAGAATCTTTTAATTTGATTCACAATGAAACGTTACATTTAATGTACATGTAAACAATGAGTAGGCTAGTTTTGGTTGTTGTTGGTGGTGTTACTGCATCCCTTAGTTATAATGCCTATGCAAAATTGTTCCCTCGTGATTGTTAGACGCATTTCAAAACATCGCGATGTGAAATGCCACCACAAAACATTGTTTGTGAATCGGTCTTATTAGTCCTCGCTTAAGCTGTCACAGACTCAGGCGCTACTTAGGGCTAAAATGCTTCCTGAATTACTCTTAGTAAAAAAAAATAGGAGTCCTAAAGTTACGAGTGACGAAGTTACGAGTACAAGCATATCAAGCAACATAAATCTCATAACGTTAACGTTACAGCAACATCTCCTCCCTGACATAGCTAGCTAGCTTCTAGCCACACAAGAAATGAATGATTTTAAATCTCCGCTTAGCATTCTAATAACAGAAGGGGCACATTTATGTTGACCACTACAACATGACTCATTATGTCTGTAACTCTATAAAACACTTACTTTCATAAAGGAAGCACGCCATCCAGCACATACACATGGAAACCGATATTTTAGGTACTTGGCCACGAACTCAAAACGTGTCTCTCTGAAGCTCTGTTCTAGAATCTTTGTTCTGCTCATAATAGCACCTTCCTTACTTGTGAAGCTCACACGTATTCAGTGAAATGTTGCCACCTAGCGTTAGGCTATTTAACAACGTGACATTGCTTGCTTATTCTTTCGTCAACTCCATGCTTTTAGGAAAACAATCTTTTTAACATAGTTCCCTCTTCAATGAGCGATTACCAGCTCGTTTTTGTAACAGAGATAGCTGTTTATTGTCCCTAGGTTTACAGAAACACCTATTCATATTAATACGTAGCCTATGGAGTGCTGCCGACCACTGTTCATTACGGCCCAGAATGCCTTGCATGTGTTTATAACAAAACAACACAGTAAAACCTAAATGCCCGTAAAATTATGCATTTGCAGACTTGTAACATTTTGAATAATACTCTCCCATCATGATATTTAACAATAATGAAAAATTTAATTTGAATACCGTCAATGTGAAAACAACTCTACTATGTAGCTACTGTTCTCCTTGCTATTTCAGTTCGTAAGTCCATACTATCCCATGGCAGAGCAAGGATTTCATGATTGGGCAAGGTTGCCCGGAGACATTGTGGCTACCCAGAGACATTGAGCATACTTGGAAGGCATTGTGATAGAAGGTGAATGGTGAGAGTTACCAAATACCGGTGAATGGTGAGAGTTACCAAATACCTGTGGGTGATTTGCCAAATGATGGAAACTTTTGGAATATTTCTTTTTTTTTTTTAGCTTATGCACCCTCACACTGGAGTCCCCAGTTCATATACAAAATTTGGTATCGATATGTGACAGTGTTCCTGAGATATGGACGACTTCCTGTCTCGGAGCTTCGCCGCCGATTTCGTTTGGCTGTGACGGGCAAACGCTTTCGAAAATCAAAAATCCTTCCGCTAACATTTGTGAGGCTTGGTCCAAGGATAATGTACGTCAAGTTTCGTGGCGTTCGGACCAAATTTGTGACCTGTGAAAATTTAGTTTCGCTTTCTATTCAATCCAATATGGCGGACGAACGACACGCCCACTTGACGTCATCTTCTCGAGCAAGTTACACCGGTACTGCCCGGACGTTTTAAAGTTGGAACGGTGTCTCTGTCTCAAAGGGCCTAGGCACAGGAGCTGGAAAAAAATTAGGGAGACGGGAATAATAATAACTAGACTGCATTTCCGGTGGGAACTGCGAAAGTGTGCTTGCCCTGGTCCGGTCACCAACGTGAGCAGACAGTGACATACGCTATGCTGAACCTGGCTTGATCCAAGCATTCTAACAGTACCTTTCAGTGTTGGAGCAGTGGCAATACCTCAAAAGCTCTATTCAACTATTGCCTTGCGGGGTGAATGCGGTTTGTTGGATTTTACCTGTGGCCTGCCTTTGAATTTAGCTTCTATGACTAAGATCAAATCAATAAAATAAAACAGCAGCAGTGATTGGCTGCAAAAATAAATAATGTCACGTGTCTTGCACCTCTCAAACTGGGCTATCAGGTAACCTAGAAGAATTGAAATGATGAAATATGACTAAGGAATTCAAATGCTGCTAGTTTGTCAGGATACTTTTTTACTGATTTATTTTAAAAATATGAGCTATGAGTGTGAATGTTATATATTCCATCCCCTAATTCTGTTTTACTGGTTTATTTGACAAATAATCTATATGGATTTGCTCTATAAAGACGGTATGTCTGTTTAGGATTGTTTTTCTGAGCCTATTGATGTATCTCAGAATAAAGTAATGTCCACAACATTAGTGATGTTTTTTTTGTGTGTGTGAATGTATTTTACTTAACTCATTAAATGTAGCTGAATACTCATGAACGCATGTCTCTAATAGCCACAATAGGAGTAATTTTAGCAACACCGTATTTTGTGTGGCCCATAACGACCCAGTGGATCATGAAAACGTGCCAAAATTCACATTCCTTGCTTGATGTTGGTACATTAATCCCATTCAGATTGCCACTTATCTGTGATGTAAGAGTTCAGTATAGGTTTAAGGTCTGGAGCACGGATTTGACATCTGTGACTTCTTCATTGAGGACTTGCTTAGCAGCACTGTCCGCTTTCTCATTTCCCCTCAGACCAACATGGCCTGGGACCCAGCAAAAAACTACACTGAAGTTCTGGTTCTTTAGACGTTGTAGTTGATCAAGCTCAGCTTTGGTTATACTTTTTGCGTGACATTAAAGCCTACTGGAAAGATTTTTAATTGCAATTTAATTGAATGCAATTTACTTTTACGATTAAATAAAATTAATTTATCCCTCTCACCCATAGTTTTCTATTTATTTACAAATGTACATAGGCCTACTGTAATTACATTTATACATAGTTATTCTACTGATCTTCATACTATTCATCCTGCACATAGACTTATTCTTACTACTCTTATGATGTTGTTTCTGCACTACAATGACACTGTTTCCACACTGCACATAGCTGTATGTTATGCACATTTCTGTTATATATTTGTCAAATTGAATATCCATAATTATTCTGTTTTATTATATTCTGTTAATACACTGCCTATATCTATATTATTATTTCTACTATTATACTGTTACTGCTACATTTACATGCATTATTCTACTTATTGTATGAGATAACTGCTAATACACTGCACATATTTATATTTAATTCATATTACTCTAAACCACCTTCTGTAAATCAACTGTATACTACTGTCTACATTGCACTATATTTCTTGACCTGTCTGTATATTTCATCACCTTTCTATACTTTGCATCACATTGCATGCATACTGTAGCTACATGAATCACAGCTAAGATCCTTGGTTGCTATGAAGGCCAGTCGTTCTAAATTGATGGTTGCTATGGCCAAAGGCCACAGTTATCTCTGCCGTTGTCAAGCGGGCATATCCTAACTTTATCTTATTTTAAACATCTCTATTTTACTTAGCCTACTTCCATACAGTGAGTCCCATTAAGAAGTGGCCACTTCATTCGTGCTTACCGTGATTCATACAGCAGCATTATTAAATTAATCTGTCACCATATGCCTATGCCAACGTTTGCAAAGAGGAGAATCTTTTAATTTGATTCACAATGAAACGTTACATTTAATGTACATGTAAACAATGAGTAGGCTAGTTTTGGTTGTTGTTGGTGGTGTTACTGCATCCCTTAGTTATAATGCCTATGCAAAATTGTTCCCTCGTGATTGTTAGACGCATTTCAAAACATCGCGACGTGAAATGCCACCACAAAACATTGTTTGTGAATCGGTCTTATTAGTCCTCGCTTAAGCTGTCACAGACTCAGGCGCTACTTAGGGCTAAAATGCTTCCTGAATTACTCTTAGTAAAAAAAAATAGGAGTCCTAAAGTTACGAGTGACGAAGTTACGAGTACAAGCATATCAAGCAACATAAATCTCATAACGTTAACGTTACAGCAACATCTCCTCCCTGACATAGCTAGCTAGCTTCTAGCCACACAAGAAATGAATGATTTTAAATCTCCGCTTAGCATTCTAATAACAGAAGGGGCACATTTATGTTGACCACTACAACATGACTCATTATGTCTGTAACTCTATAAAACACTTACTTTCATAAAGGAAGCACGCCATCCAGCACATACACATGGAAACCGATATTTTAGGTACTTGGCCACGAACTCAAAACGTGTCTCTCTGAAGCTCTGTTCTAGAATCTTTGTTCTGCTCATAATAGCACCTTCCTTAAAGATGAACTGAACTGGAATTTGAAGTAAAGGTGATATAACAGATGTATTTTATTTCTTCTCATTGGTACAATGATTAAAATGGCTGAATTTATTAAAAGGGATAAAATTGTACGTTGAAAGTGGTGTTGTTGTTACACGGGCGCCGCCATGTTGGATTTCAACAATCGGCTACGTCACTGGCATGGTAAGCTACTCTGCACTAGCACTAGCAGCCATAGCAGATAATGAGTCTGAGGCTAGCTGACATGGCTGAGGAAACTAACATTAGGCCTAGCTGAGTTACATATTGGCCATAAGCCATTTATCATAGGCTAGCCTACATCACAAAATCTCATACAAAATGAAACCAAACTAGTGAAACAAAGGCGAACACTTTAACAGGGGAAATTAATTTGGCATGAATCATACTGAACGCTATTTTGTCAATGAGCAGAAACACACACGACATTCAAACTATTGATAAGATGTGCACTATGGAAACTGGTCTGTAACTTTGGACGAATAAATGCCATTGACTTGCCATATCCTGACTTAAAAAACCCTTTTCTTGCTTACTTTATCGCAAACTCGGTGGAACAGCTTGTAGTCTTTTTCAATTCATAGAAAGGCGAGCCCACAGTCTATGTGCCATGGAGCCTAAGTTTCAACTTCGGCTTCGTTCATTCAATGCAGTCACTGGTCGCAATTACAAAGTCTGGGAAGGTTCGTTCAATCGTTTAAAGTTTTAAGTGCAGTAGCCTATCTGTCTCCTTTGGAATAATATCTCAAAGTAGCCTCAGGTGAGGTCCAGTGTTAGATAGGCTACCATACGATCCAACCTAGGAAAGGGCTAGCAGCTAACACCTTGGAAACACTCTTATGTCAAACTCCACAAGCTAGCACTCCGACCATAGAGAGTAAACCATGACTCCGACGATATCACAGATCGATAATAATGCTTTTACTAGCTGGTAACTAAACCACAGCGGGTCTGTAAACAGAATCCAATGTCCCTTTCTACTCACCCTGAAGCCAGTTGTTCACCGTCTCAGGACAGATTGTTGATGCGAGGGAGTTTAACTCGCAGTACTGCTATCCAAGAGACTCGTGCAATATCAACATCCACAAGGTAAAAATCTGCAAACTCTCCACTAACGTTAGCCTAAAATAAACGGCAAACTCGTGTATCCTCCGTGTATCTGGGGTCAACTTGGGGTAACGAAGTTTTTAACAGTTTCAAGGGAGGGAGAGAGAGAGCCCGTGTGAGTTGCTGTTACTAGTGCCAGTAGTCCATACTGCGTTAGCCTACATTGACGTGACAATGCGTGTTATATAGCTTATTTGTATATGCACGTAGCCTTCGCATAGGCCTAATGTAGTGGTGGTGAGTGAGTATGCAGTTGTGTGGAGGATGTACAGTAGGCAATGTATGTGTGTGAGGGATGGAGGGAGACAGAGAGACAGCGTGCGTGTTGCTGTCTCAAGCGCCCCTCGTCCAGTTTTCTACATGACCTAGGCTAGGTTTACAGTAGCCTATGTTGTGCCGCACAAAATGTATCTATGTTGTACATTGCACAAAATGTATACCCCCCGAAATAAACACATACATAAATAAACACATTTTTCCCGTCACTTTGGCTTCCTTGAACATTTTCCCTACGTTTCGCCACTGCTTTGCAACAGATAGATTCCAGTGTCCATGCTCCGGCAGCGCCCACACAGTCATTTTCACCCAAATGATCCTACTGAAGGTTGAGCTGGAGCCTGAAACCCATCTAGTGGTAGTCAAGACACTACAGGCCTGTCCCTCACAGGCTCAAATTTGTAACCCATGCCATTAAAATTACAAATTTTCGTGTATACATAATATGCTGCAGCTGTTGCCTATAGAACTTCTCAGGTCCTACCATGCCAGTGACGTCATTGAACCTGGCAGCGTTCTAATACTAACAAACGCAATTTTGGTGTTGCTTAAAAAAGGCTACGTATTGATTTTTTTAAATTATTTTTTTAGTGTCATTTATTTTTAATTGTCATAATCAACACATTATCAATGTTGATTCTTTCAGTTCAGTTCATCTTTAAGGCCCGTACACACCAGATACGATACGAAATAACAGTGCGAAAATGCGAAAAATTCGTGTGCGAAATTTTCGCACTCAAAGTGTACACACCAAGTCCGATGCGATTATTTTAATATTTCGCATTCTATTTCGCACTCACGTCATGCAGGTTCACACAGCGACTTTCAGTAAGCAGGGAGAACTCATAAAATCATCAAGATTTGAAACAGATTATAGCCTTGATAATTCATGGAACCGTGGAAATGTGGCTATTGGCTTGAGAGGTGCTGGGGGAATTAAATCTTACGGCCATCCTTCCCATCCCTTGTCTATTCTACTTGTGCTATTGTGATAATTGTGCAGTCCAACACATAAATTGGTTGGGCTCATTAGTGCACCCATACACCCACCCCCACTACACAACACACACGCAATTCTAACGCTAGACGGGAAGAGACATGATTAACGATGGCAGTCGTTTAAGGAGGATACGCTTTTATAGAATTAAGCATTCTTCCTTGAGAAAAACTCCGAGTCCGGGTAAATAGACGGACACAGAGAGGTCAGCAGGGAATGACGAGCTGATTTTGTGCTGAGCTCAACCCCACATTGAGCCCATCCCCGATCTGCAAGCTGCAGCCAGGGGTGCCCGCATATTGGACTCGAGGTATGCCATTTGGGCGGACTGGTGTAGCCTAACAAGCTGTAGGGTAGGCAAGGCCTCGTTTAAAATGTTACATGCAAAAATGCTATACGCCAACACGTTATAAAACGGCCATAGCCTAGGCTATATCATGTAGGTCTACATCTCACGAAACCATTTCACACGCAGGCTACATCCTATCTGCTAAGAAGCGGAGGTACAGAGACAGCCTGTAGAAATGAGCATGGGATAAAATCGCACTGCTGCAACAAGTGGTAAAAATTGATCAGCTTGTATGACGATGATCCAACAAACCGCAAAAGCTAATAATGATAGCCTATCAGTCATTAGCTTACCTTTATAAGATCCACAGAAAGTTTTTCAGAGTTCCACATTGGGCTACTTCAGTTATGAATCATAAAGCAAAGTTAACGCACCAGGAAATGTGAGGCAAAATTACGATAGCGGTAACCCTGGACATAATGCTGTTGTCAGCAGCATAGCCTATCATGACCTATTCTTAAAACTTCCATTTCCATGAATGCATGTTGTATTTTTTCATTGCAAATATGTGCAGGGAGAAGCCCTCTGTCTTTAGTGAGATTTAATTATTTTTGGTTGAGTGTAAAATGGGACGGTGGTAAGAAGTGGGCAAAGCTGTCTGTAAGGAGTTTGCACTACGTAAGAAGTTCGTCAGGAGTAGGCCTACTCTTGAACACCTGAGAGAGTCTACTGTAACGTAAACTCTCTGTAACTTTGGCATATAGACCTATTAAGGAGACTAGTCATCGTGAGCACTGAGCAGTAGTATCACCCAATCTATCAGCTGCTCGTCGTTCTATTGTGACATCAATGGAACCCTGCAAAATCATTATTTGATTGGTCAACAGCTGTTTTTCGCATGCGAAATTTCGCATGAAATGAGACCGTTGCGAAAATGTTTTTAATCGCAACGAATTTCGTCCTCGGTGTGTACAGACTAATACGAATGCATGTGTTTAAAAGGCTGCGTAATTTCGTGCGAATATTTCGTCCGAAAAATCGGACTCGGTGTGTACGGGCCTTTACTTGTGAAGCTCACACGTATTCAGTGAAATGTTGCCACCTAGCGTTAGGCTATTTAACAACGTGACATTGCTTGCTTATTCTTTCGTCAACTCCATGCTTTTAGGAAAACAATCTTTTTAACATAGTTCCCTCTTCAATGAGCGATTACCAGCTCGTTTTTGTAACAGAGATAGCTGTTTATTGTCCCTAGGTTTACAGAAACACCTATTCATATTAATACGTAGCCTATGGAGTGCTGCCGACCACTGTTCATTACGGCCCAGAATGCCTTGCATGTGTTTATAACAAAACAACACAGTAAAACCTAAATGCCCGTAAAATTATGCATTTGCAGACTTGTAACATTTTGAATAATACTCTCCCATCATGATATTTAACAATAATGAAAAATTTAATTTGAATACCGTCAATGTGAAAACAACTCTACTATGTAGCTACTGTTCTCCTTGCTATTTCAGTTCGTAAGTCCATACTATCCCATGGCAGAGCAAGGATTTCATGATTGGGCAAGGTTGCCCGGAGACATTGTGGCTACCCAGAGACATTGAGCATACTTGGAAGGCATTGTGATAGAAGGTGAATGGTGAGAGTTACCAAATACCGGTGAATGGTGAGAGTTACCAAATACCTGTGGGTGATTTGCCAAATGATGGAAACTTTTGGAATATTTCTTTTTTTTTTTTAGCTTATGCACCCTCACACTGGAGTCCCCAGTTCATATACAAAATTTGGTATCGATATGTGACAGTGTTCCTGAGATATGGACGACTTCCTGTCTCGGAGCTTCGCCGCCGATTTCGTTTGGCTGTGACGGGCAAACGCTTTCGAAAATCAAAAATCCTTCCGCTAACATTTGTGAGGCTTGGTCCAAGGATAATGTACGTCAAGTTTCGTGGCGTTCGGACCAAATTTGTGACCTGTGAAAATTTAGTTTCGCTTTCTATTCAATCCAATATGGCGGACGAACGACACGCCCACTTGACGTCATCTTCTCGAGCAAGTTACACCGGTACTGCCCGGACGTTTTAAAGTTGGAACGGTGTCTCTGTCTCAAAGGGCCTAGGCACAGGAGCTGGAAAAAAATTAGGGAGACGGGAATAATAATAACTAGACTGCATTTCCGGTGGGAACTGCGAAAGTGTGCTTGCCCTGGTCCGGTCACCAACGTGAGCAGACAGTGACATACGCTATGCTGAACCTGGCTTGATCCAAGCATTCTAACAGTACCTTTCAGTGTTGGAGCAGTGGCAATACCTCAAAAGCTCTATTCAACTATTGCCTTGCGGGGTGAATGCGGTTTGTTGGATTTTACCTGTGGCCTGCCTTTGAATTTAGCTTCTATGACTAAGATCAAATCAATAAAATAAAACAACAGCAGTGATTGGCTGCAAAAATAAATAATGTCACGTGTCTTGCACCTCTCAAACTGGGCTATCAGGTAACCTAGAAGAATTGAAATGATGAAATATGACTAAGGAATTCAAATGCTGCTAGTTTGTCAGGATACTTTTTTACTGATTTATTTTAAAAATATGAGCTATGAGTGTGAATGTTATATATTCCATCCCCTAATTCTGTTTTACTGGTTTATTTGACAAATAATCTATATGGATTTGCTCTATAAAGACCGTATGTCTGTTTAGGATTGTTTTTCTGAGCCTATTGATGTATCTCAGAATAAAGTAATGTCCACAACATTAGTGATGTTTTTTTTGTGTGTGTGAATGTATTTTACTTAACTCATTAAATGTAGCTGAATACTCATGAACGCATGTCTCTAATAGCCACAATAGGAGTAATTTTAGCAACACCGTATTTTGTGTGGCCCATAACGACCCAGTGGATCGATCATGAAAACGTGCCAAAATTCACATTCCTTGCTTGATGTTGGTACATTAATCCCATTCAGATTGCCACTTATCTGTGATGTAAGAGTTCAGTATAGGTTTAAGGTCTGGAGCACGGATTTGACATCTGTGACTTCTTCATTGAGGACTTGCTTAGCAGCACTGTCCGCTTTCTCATTTCCCCTCAGACCAACATGGCCTGGGACCCAGCAAAAAACTACACTGAAGTTCTGGTTCTTTAGACGTTGTAGTTGATCAAGCTCAGCTTTGGTTATACTTTTTGCGTGACATTAAAGCCTACTGGAAAGATTTTTAATTGCAATTTAATTGAATGCAATTTACTTTTACGATTAAATAAAATTAATTTATCCCTCTCACCCATAGTTTTCTATTTATTTACAAATGTACATAGGCCTACTGTAATTACATTTATACATAGTTATTCTACTGATCTTCATACTATTCATCCTGCACATAGACTTATTCTTACTACTCTTATGATGTTGTTTCTGCACTACAATGACACTGTTTCCACACTGCACATAGCTGTATGTTATGCACATTTCTGTTATATATTTGTCAAATTGAATATCCATAATTATTCTGTTTTATTATATTCTGTTAATACACTGCCTATATCTATATTATTATTTCTACTATTATACTGTTACTGCTACATTTACATGCATTATTCTACTTATTGTATGAGATAACTGCTAATACACTGCACATATTTATATTTAATTCATATTACTCTAAACCACCTTCTGTAAATCAACTGTATACTACTGTCTACATTGCACTATATTTCTTGACCTGTCTGTATATTTCATCACCTTTCTATACTTTGCATCACATTGCATGCATACTGTAGCTACATGAATCACAGCTAAGATCCTTGGTTGCTATGAAGGCCAGTCGTTCTAAATTGATGGTTGCTATGGCCAAAGGCCACAGTTATCTCTGCCGTTGTCAAGCGGGCATATCCTAACTTTATCTTATTTTAAACATCTCTATTTTACTTAGCCTACTTCCATACAGTGAGTCCCATTAAGAAGTGGCCACTTCATTCGTGCTTACCGTGATTCATACAGCAGCATTATTAAATTAATCTGTCACCATATGCCTATGCCAACGTTTGCAAAGAGGAGAATCTTTTAATTTGATTCACAATGAAACGTTACATTTAATGTACATGTAAACAATGAGTAGGCTAGTTTTGGTTGTTGTTGGTGGTGTTACTGCATCCCTTAGTTATAATGCCTATGCAAAATTGTTCCCTCGTGATTGTTAGACGCATTTCAAAACATCGCGACGTGAAATGCCACCACAAAACATTGTTTGTGAATCGGTCTTATTAGTCCTCGCTTAAGCTGTCACAGACTCAGGCGCTACTTAGGGCTAAAATGCTTCCTGAATTACTCTTAGTAAAAAAAAATAGGAGTCCTAAAGTTACGAGTGACGAAGTTACGAGCACAAGCATATCAAGCAACATAAATCTCATAACGTTAACGTTACAGCAACATCTCCTCCCTGACATAGCTAGCTAGCTTCTAGCCACACAAGAAATGAATGATTTTAAATCTCCGCTTAGCATTCTAATAACAGAAGGGGCACATTTATGTTGACCACTACAACATGACTCATTATGTCTGTAACTCTATAAAACACTTACTTTCATAAAGGAAGCACGCCATCCAGCACATACACATGGAAACCGATATTTTAGGTACTTGGCCACGAACTCAAAACGTGTCTCTCTGAAGCTCTGTTCTAGAATCTTTGTTCTGCTCATAATAGCACCTTCCTTACTTGTGAAGCTCACACGTATTCAGTGAAATGTTGCCACCTAGCGTTAGGCTATTTAACAACGTGACATTGCTTGCTTATTCTTTCGTCAACTCCATGCTTTTAGGAAAACAATCTTTTTAACATAGTTCCCTCTTCAATGAGCGATTACCAGCTCGTTTTTGTAACAGAGATAGCTGTTTATTGTCCCTAGGTTTACAGAAACACCTATTCATATTAATACGTAGCCTATGGAGTGCTGCCGACCACTGTTCATTACATGGCCCAGAATGCCTTGCATGTCTTTACAACAAAACACAGTAAAACCTAAATGCCCGTAAACATATGCATTTGCATACTTGTAACATTTTTAATAATACTCTCCCATCATGATATGTAACAATAATGAAAAATGTAATTTGAATACCGTCAATGTGAAAACAACTCTATTATGTAAGCTATATATAGCTACTGTTCTCCTTGCTATTTCAGTTTGTAAGTCCATACTATCCCATGGCAGAGCAAGGATTTCATGATTGGGCAAGGTTGCCTGGAGACATTGTGGATGCCCAGAGACATTGTGCATACATGGAAGGCATTGTGATAGAAGGTGAAAAGGTGAATGGTGTGAGTTACCAAATACCTGTGGGTGGTTTGCCAAATGATGGAAGCTTTTGGAATATTTCTTTTTTTTTTTTTAGCTTATGCACCCTCACACTGGAGTCCCCAGTTCATATACAAAATTTGGTATCGATATGTGACAGTGTTCCTGAGATATGGACGACTTCCTGTTTCGGAGCTTCGCCGCCGATTTCGTTTGGCTGTGACGGGCAAACGCTTTCGAAAATCAAAAATCCTTCTAGTAACTTTTGTGAGGCTTGGTCCAATGATAATGTACGTCAAGTTTCGTGGCGTTCGGACCAAATTTGTGACCTGTGAAAATTTTGTTTTGCTTTCTATTCAATCCAATATGGCGGACGAACGACACGCCCACTTGACGTCATCTTCTCGAGCAAGTTACACCGGTACTGCCCGGACGTTTTAAAGTTGGAACGGTGTCTCTGTCTCAAAGGGCCTAGGCACAGGGAGAAAAAAATTAAGGGAGACGGGAATAATAATAATAATATTAATAATAAATATAACCGCAAGCGGTGATTTACGGGGTCCGAGCAAAACGAACATGATGGCATAGCTTTTTAGTTTTACATATGCTTTGATTGTTTGTGCACAATTGTTCAAAAGAAACGTGATCGGATTTCGGTTATCGGATTTCAGTTACCGTATTTCAGCTATCGGATCAAATCTTGAAAATGGGTTGTTCAAAGGGAAACAAGGATCCTGAAATTGGATTAGATCACATAATCTATTCTTGGTTTTGAAAACCTTCAAACCTTCACTTTGTGTCGTTCAAAACTTTTGAGTTGGATTGGAATAAATTTGATGCATAAAATTAGGATTACCCTGTGCTGTAACATTATAGTGTGCTAACCTCCACAACCCAACAGTATTCTAACAATACTTGATTCTACAGGACTATTTATTTGTTGTGGATAAGATGAAGGGTTTGATAATGGAAGGCAGTGTTTCCCACAGAATTGAATTGTATTTGTGGTGGTGGGTTCTGTGTCAGAGTCAATAAGATAAACAGCGTATAATTATACAGTTATACTTGCCTTGCACTACAAGTCCATATTGACAAGTAGCTGTAATGCTGTAATGTTATAGTGTGCTAACCTCCACAACCCAACAGCATTCTATTCTAGTATGCTAACCTTCACAACCAACAGTATTTTAACACTAATGCTTCAGGTGGGATTTGAACACTCAACATAAGGATGACCAGTACAAGGCATTATCCCACTAAGCCACTGTCAATCCTACATCTTTGCCAGTCACATTCACATGGTGAAAATGTGTATTGGTAAACACACAAGAAAAACTCCAAGTATACATTTGACAATAAAATGAAGGGCTTTCCTGAAAGAGTACACCTGAAAACTTTTGGATATTCTGGGGCAATTAGACATTTATAGAGAAGAACAGTAATGGATGAAATATAAATATGATAGACTTAATGATGAAGGAAAAATAGTAAACAAAGAAGTTCCCCTATATGTCATAGAGTGTGTCGGCATTCTGATTCTTGGCAACTAATGAGTGTGAATGTTAATTGCCTGATGTCATTCAGGTGTTGTTCAATGGTGTCAATCTTCAATAACCAATAGCATGTGCATCTTGAGCTTCAAGCTCTAGCAGGATTCGAACTCTCAACCTAACAAACACCAGCAGTGTGTAATGAGTGTGAATGTTAATTGCCTGATGTCATTCAGGTGCTGTTCAATGGTGTGACTCAGAAGGCTCAATGGTATGGAGTGATGACACGGAGATGGCAGGTTTCGGTGCAACACAAGTTAACTTTATTTGAGTTTCAATTCATCTGTTCTTTACTTGTATGTGTGCTGCATCAAAGAGGAAACAAACCGAAAATGGAGTAATCAGTGAAATGGGGTAAATCAGTACAGATTCCAACTCACAAACAAACCAATTGACATTTGAACAATAAACTGAAATCATATGGCTATATAAGGTACAACTAAACAATACTTGACATCCCAAGTCAACCAACATCACCTAATCATCTCTCACATGGGACTCCAACACACCAAACCAACAAACAAAGACCTTAACTTTACACATGATGGCAGAGCTACTCCAACAACTGATAAACATCACAAAAGTCATAGTGAGGGTGATTAAAGTGATGACTTACGTTAACTCAAAGACGCACACAGAGCAGGACACACTGGAGTGCTGGGTTGAGATGAACAAAAGAGCGAACTGAGGGCGAGCAAACAATTTATCCTGGTCTGAGCCCCTGCTCCGGAGCTACAGGGTTTCCCAGCGGGTAAACTTTGGAAAGATTTGCAAAGATTTGGAAAAGATTTTTGAAAGACTACAGTCTCAGACCCTCTCACATCTAAAGACAAGTAGTAGAGTTTTAAGTCACAGACTATGATTTTGCAATGACTAGGGATCTTGCAGGGTCACTATTTACAAGACTGCAACATGATTCCTTTAAATTATTACCCATTGTGCAATAGATAAACAGGAACTGAAAATTATAGCCTACTAAACTCAAAGTCGTATTTTCATGTTTCTGCAGCATTGTTTCATGCGTGACATCCTTAACCGATATAGAGTTGTTCTGTCAAGTGGAAGAGCCGACTAAATATGTATAAGAAATGACAAATATTATAAGAATAACAAATAATTATAGGCTACAGCTTATAATTATACAGTAATACTTGCCTTGCACTACAAGTCCATATTGACAAGTAGCTGTAATGTTATAGTGTGTTATCCTCCACAACCCAACAGCATTCTATTGTAGTATGCTAATATCCACAACTCACTAATGCTTCAAGTGGGATTTGAACTCTCAACCTAAGGATCACCAGTACAAGGCATTATCCCACTGAGCCACTGTCAATCCTACATGTTGGCCAGTCACATTCACATGGTGAAAATGTGTATTGGTAAACACACAAGAAAAACTCCAAGCATGGAGGGGCGATTAGACATTTGTAGAGATGAACACTAATAGATTAAATATAAATATGATAGACTTAATGATGAAGGAAAAATAGTAAACAAAGAAGTTCCCCTGAATGTCATAGAGTGTCTCGGCATTCTGATTCTTGGCAACTGATGAGTGTGAATGTTGATTGCCTGATGTCATTCAGGTGCTGTTCAATGGTGTGAATCTTCAATAACCAATAGTATTCGAGCTAGAGCCTAAAGCAATACCGGGGATTCGAACCCTCAACCTAACAAACACCAGCACTAGGCATTATCCCACTGAGCCACTGACAATCCTACATATTGGGTAGTCACATTCACATGGTGAAAATGTGTGTTGGTAAACACACAAGAAAAACTCCAAGTATATATTTGACAATAAAATGAAGGGCTTTCCTGAAAAAATACACCTGAAAACTTTTGGATATTCTGGGGCAATTAGACATTTATAGAGAAGAACAGTAATGGATGAAATATAAATATGATAGACTTAATGATGAAGGAAAAATAGTAAACAAAGAAGTTCCCCTATATGTCATAGAGTGTGTCGGCATTCTGATTCTTGGCAACTAATGAGTGTGAATGTTAATTGTCTGATGTCATTCAGGTGCTGTTCAATAGTGTGAATCTTCAATAACCAATAGCATGTGCATCTTGAGCCTAAAGCTCTAGCAGGATTCGAACTCTCAACCTAACAAACACCAGCACTAGGCATTATCCCACTCAGCCACTGACAATCATACACATTGAGCAGTCACATTCAAATGGTGAAAATGTGTGTTGGCAAACACACAACATCAAGAAAATTCCTAGCATACATTTGACAATAGAATTAAGGGCTTTATAAAAAAAGAGTACATATCTGAAAATGTGCACTGTTAATGGTATCCACCTAATGATGGTTGTATGGTTGTTATCCAAGAAAAAAAAATTACTCATATAGGAATATAGGTGATATAGGAGAAATGGGCTGAGTGGTCGAACTTTATTGGCCTATATCTCTGAAATGGAACAACGTATCCAAATTCTTTTGATAACTTTTGTGAGGCTTTGTCTAAACATTGTCTGTGAGAATTTTGGTGAAGATTCGAAACTTTTTATAATGTTTGGCTTTTCCATGAAATTGTGGAAAAAGTAAACATTTGTAGACCATAAGACCAGGGCCAAAAAGATGCATCTGAGTTTAGAGATTAATATTCTGAAAGAATTTTGAGTCTAGGTGAATCTGGTAAGGAGAAATAAGCATAATTAACTTTTTTTTTCAATAGCGCCACCTTTGGGTGCAGTACCCCAAATTTTGGGTTATGGGTAGAGGGGGGTACTGGTAACCATACCTGAAAATTTCAAGAGTTTTGGAGTTACGGTTTAGGCTGCAGTATGACTTTTACAGAATTTTGGCCAAAAAATGAACGGTACAGAAACAATAGGGTTCCTGCAGCTACGCTGCTCGGACCCCTAATAATAGTGCTGCTTTGCAAGCACACTTAATTATTACACAAGCACACTCAAACAAGAGTGACCTTTCTTGTTTAATGATACAAATGATGATGATAGTAATAATGTCATCATTATTTTTTGTAATTATTAAGTCTTAGTTCAAAGTTATATTTATGAAGCTTACTAAGTGTTTTATTACTGGTAACTTTGATTTGGTTGTTGTTGTTATTAGGCTATTATGTTTTTGTTCAAAAGACTAAGTTTCATATCTTAAGTTTCTATTTTTATACATTTTATTTATCAGAACTTTAATATATTTTGATGTTCCTCTGTTCCACTGTGACAATATTATTTAAAAATAAACAAGTTTGTTTTTGAAATGCATTATCATATTATTTTAGTCAATACTCATAAATAACTACAAATAACTAATGTTAGGGAAATCTTTTAGTTCTAATGTTTTGTTGCGCATTTCTGAAAAAAAAAAAAATATCGGATTTTTAAATCAACAAATATTTGTATCGGTATCGGCCTTCAAAATCCTTTATCGGTCGGGCTCTACTAACATGTAACTTAACCACCATCTCGGAGTCTAATGATATTACACAGTAGGCTCTCCTTCCAATGCACACATCAATGATGTTTCTCATAGTGCCTTTTTTCACTTTTTTCATGGAATATTGTAATGGAATTCTCTACGGTAACAATTACTGTTTTAATTTTAATTACTGCACTGAATTAACACAGTGTAAAAATCATATGTTAAATTCTTTACAGAATCATTCGAGTCTGAATGCCACCCATGCACCATATGCAGCGTGGACTTCTTATGTGTTTGAAATGTCACTGCTATGTTTTTTTCAGGATGCATCTACAGTAGCTCAGTGTTTTTCAACCACTCTGCCGGGGCACACTAGTGTGCCATGAGAGATCATCAGGTGTGCCGCAGAAAATGACCCAAATGTCACTCACTGGTCCAGAAAAGCAACTGTTTCATCAAAGAATTTATAACCACATGCTCTCATTGATTGTATGATTGCACTATTTGTGGTATGCAGGCATTTTACAACGGGGGGCCCATATCCAGTATTCACAGAATCATAACATATCCAGTTCATAACAATTAAATTAGATATAGTCACCTACAAATGAAACAGAGGGCGCTTGTTTTATTGAGCAGGTCTTGCATAGAAGCCATAATAAGGCCATATCTGTGTATTATTTGAAATTTTATGCTATGGTATGTTTATTTTTTCTTCATACGGGAAATTAGTGTGCCGTGGGACATTTTAAGTGTCAAAAGTGTGCCGTGGCACAAAAAAGGCTGAAAAAGACTGATCTAGCTAATGTATTCTATAGGCATAAACTACACTGTTAATTGTTTAAGGCCTGTGTGTGCTGGTGTGTTGGAAGCTCTGCACTTTACTGCACACTAGTAGTTGGGGGGAAAGCAAACAAATTATGTGGAGGGACTTCTCAGTGGTTAAATCCAATTTGCATAGTATTTTGTTAGCTTATATTTTGTAAATGATACCAGGAAATATGTGAGCCTTTCCTAATTCAGCTCCAGACTGTAGGGCTATAGTCGGATCATTTTAGGATATTCCAGAACCAAAGTTATCACAGGAACTTTGGGGTTAACAGGCAGACGCAAGATACAACTTCAGTCAAAATGAGTAGCATTTTTATTGACCAATAAAAAGTGACCAACAGGTCACACTTTGCATACATTTATTTCATTAATATTGTTGCAGTTGCTGACCCCCTTTTTTTATGTATATCGGGTTTCTCAGCCAAGTATTCTTGCGGGGTTGGATGCCTTGCTCAAGGGCACTTTCCTACCTAGCCGTTCCTACTGGTCGGGGATCGAAGCGGCAGTCCTCCGGTTACAAGCCTGAACCTCTAACCAGTAGGCCACGTCTGCCACCAACTTTGCACAATTGCAATTGCATTGATGCAGACCAATTGCCATTCATCTGAGTTTATCTGTCTTTGCAACTCACACGCACAGAGAAAAAAAGCATGCACCTATTTATCTTAAATGAGCCACACCAAAGCCAAAATGCTGTTTTTCTGCCAATTTTTGTTGCTACTGCCAATTACCCATTCTGTCCATCATTGGTGGTAGGCTTAGAAACATTTTCAGCACATTTTAACATTACTGCAATAATAGGTAACCATGAACATTTTGGTTGCTATAATCATTATGCTTCATAATTTTCATTACATCCCTACCTGACATATTACATAGCATCCTATCATGAATTTATGTGTCCTAAATAGCAAATATATTATGTTGTCTTTGCAGCTAGAGAAGCTACATGCCCTCGGCTACAAGCCTCTCTTGCTATTAAGCAAGGGCCAAGGGCCGAGGTCATTTGAAGTCCTCACCCCAAGGTGCCAACTGGACGCCATGGCCACTAAACACCTTGGGCAAATAGCTGGGTTATTTGAATTTGTATGTTCAGGTGAGATGTACAGTATAATATGTTTTTCCCTACGCTATTAGAACAGATACGGTACTTTTAAATATCAGTTGATAGCTATTTGTTTATTTATGCATTCCAAAGCGAATAAAGTTGGTTTGCCATTTCAAAGACAGGGTTCCTATGCAGTATGGAAAACTATGGAATTTGATTTGAATATTTACCAGATATGTAAAAAGGATACAAATATTAGTGTTTCCTGACAACTGCATCTACAGAACTGTGATGCCCTGAAAAAGAATGGTCAAAATGCTCACGATTTATTTTTTGTATTGAATCTAGGCTGCAGTCTAAGTAAATGGGCAAAAATATTGTGTGCATACACATGTACACACACATGCTTCTGTAGCTGTGCTATTTTCTCAAATCAAACTTTTACAGGTTGGTCCCAAACGTCCACAGACGTGGGTGACACCATCATCACCCTGTACCCTGTCAACGATTCTGCAGCCACTGTGGATGAGCAGGTGACCACCGTGGAGCAGGTGGCCACCACCATGGAGGATGTGGAGCAGGTGGCCACCACCATGGAGGACGTGGAGGATGTGGAGCAGGTGGCCGCTGTTGGAGTGGAGTCAGCAGGTATCACAAACAAGCCAACTAACAGACTGGGAGTACATGGCTTACCTTGCTCTACTCATAATGCATTTTTTTTACAATACTTTCATGTAGGTTAGCATTGTATAATGAACGGAGTGTCTATTTACACCCCAGATACGAATAGCCTTGGCCATACAGCTGAGCTATTCACACCCTGTGCCATAACAACAAAAAGACGTTGCTCACGTACACAAAAAACATGGCGGACATTCGTTTTTTCGTTAGCAGAAAGTGAAGAATTCTGAAAGGTTTTGGCACTAATATCTGTTCAGATTAAGTTTTAGATTGAAAAGTTGTGTTTTATTTTAACAATCTTGGTTCAGTGAACACATAGAACCGTCAGTTTTGTTAGTTAACAGAAATTTCATGAATATGACGTTCAGGTCTATAAACTATAAGTTTATCTGCAAACGCGATCTAAGTGTGGAAGAAGAGAGTGCAGTTGTCACAGACTCTGAAGCAGCTGACTCTCTGTAGTCAATGAGGAGCGGCTGATGTTTGTCGTCAGGTAGCTGCTGCTTAGTTGTCAGGCTACAGCAACTGAGGTGAGTGTCCGACTGCACCCAAGGTGAGTGGGGTGGATGAAAGAAAGGTGGCCAGTAGGAGGAATGTCTTCTACCCACTGCTCAGTCTCTTGCATGTCCGAGTACATACGTGCTTCAGTGCTGGCCCAGTCTGTTGTGTCGTATCAAATCTTGAGCTCCAATGAGATCCCCTGTTAAAATAATTAACACATATATTATTTTAAAGGTACAGCAAAGTGTTATCACAAAATTAGTGTTTTCACATAGAGTTGAGAAATAAAACTATATGAAACATACCACGACAGATTCAATTACTAATTCACTGAAAGCTATAATTACCCCACATTAATAGATTCAAATTGGCTTCCTTTTTGGTAAGTCCCCGTCTCGGCAGCCATCTTGGTAACACGTTTTGGGCAGTTATTTTGGGCAAAACTGAGTGTGTGCACAAGGCTTCACAACACCATCCTCATTTACGACTTAGATCAGATGTCAGAGCCGCGTTCGAGATCACAACAATCCACACTGTCGTGTCCTGACATGACGTTTTCACATGTAGGCTTTTGACGGCGGAAGGTGCGGGATATGTGTAGACAACTGCCATATTTGAATATAACTGTACTATTTGTTAATACTCACCATTTTAAAAACTGGATTGGATCGTATATTCCCGTTAATTCCCATGGAAAGTTTCCAACTTTGAAAATTCCCGAAATTTTGCAACCCTAATATTAGTCAAGTTTAGAGATACAGCAACACATATAAACACTTTTTAGGGATGATATTTGAAGTTTTTTAAAATTCCTTTTTTCAGGCTTATGTCATCCACCCATCCGTCGTCTTCTTCTTTCCCCGCAATAACTTTTCATTTGAGACTTTTTCGTCTGACTGTTTTTTCTGACAGCGTTTCTTCTGAGACCTGACTCTACTTTTTCTGACAGCGTTTTTTCTGAGACCTGACTCCACTTTTTCTGACAGCGTTTTTTCTGAGACCTGACTCCTCTTTTTCTGACAGCATTTTTTCTGAGACCTGAGTCTGGTTTTTCTGACGCTGAGGCAGTTTTGTCTGAAGATGACAGATGTTTTTCTGAGTCTGAGTCTGACACCTGAGTCTGAGGATGTCCTAAAATGAATACCGTACACCATCCCTTATTCATTCTACAGATATGCACCTATGTTTGTCTTAAATCTCTCGTATTTTTTTTTCTGTTTTGAGTCGTAACATTTTCTCTTGTATGCCTGTAGCTGAACGTGGGTGAGTGCTCTCCATACGGCACTTTGTGCACTAATCGTAGTTACGAACATAGGTATGTACGATGCTTGCTTTAATGGTTAACTTTCTAGGCTGCAGTAGAAGGCTTTATATGTTCAATGTGTTTTCTGTCCTGTCCAGGTAGCGCGGCCCTTTCCATCTAATGGCGGCCTTACATTGTACGATTTTTGTCTGTTTTCACAGTCGGCGACTAAATTTCCAAAGTCGAAATCATGGGAGTTGTACTGGAATTGCGGCGCGCTCCCGTCAACTAGATTGTTAAGTGTAAGGTGCCAATCTTAGCGGTTTTAAGTCAGTCGGAGTCAGTCCTTTTCTAGTTTTGCCGTTACGACAATATCAAACATGTTTGATATTATCGTAAGTCTTTCTAGGCGTGGCTCATGCAAATAGTGACGTGAACTATAAAAACCAATAGTGACCTCTCTCCAACAACAAACAGGAAGGGGCAAAGTAGGCGACAGCTGTAGCCTATGATTATTTGTTATTTGTCATTATACATATTTAGTCGGCTCTTCCACGTGACAGAACAACTCTATATCGGTTAGGGATGTCACACATGAAACAATGCTGCAGAAACACAAAAATACGTCTTTGAGTTTAGGCTATCATTTCAGTTCCTGTTTATCTATTGCACGATGGGTAATAATTTAAAGGAATCTAGTTGCAGTCTTGTAAATAGTGACCCTGCAAGATCCCTAGTCATTGGAAAATCATAGTCTGTGACTTAAAACTCTACTACTTGTCTTTAGATGTGAGAGGGTCTGAGACTGTAGTCTTTCAAAAATCTTTTCCAAATCTTTGCAAATCTTTCCAAAGTCTGTCAGTGTAAGGAGGGCTTAAGCGGGGTGCATAGCGTGGGTCGTGCTGCCGTCTTGTCTGTAGTTAGTTTATTTTGGTGTAGCCTAATTGGGTGCCGTTTTCGAGTAAGGTCCGTGTCTTTTGTTTCTTTTTGTGGGCATTAACTTAGTGTCTAGGTCTGCTTGTCTGTATAATTTTGTGTCTTTGTCTGCCTGTGTTCTTTGGGTTTATTTGCCGTTTATATGTCAGCCTGCATGTTGCTTGCCGCATTAGTAAAGAGGAACGGGGCATAAGTGGCATATGCTTCATTCTTGTAACTGCTTATAGTGCCTGTCTGGTGCTGGCTGTCATTTGCGTGTGTTTGTATTTCTTTTGTCCTGGTGTGCCTGCATGATCTACCGTAACGTCTGTATAGGCCTACTGTATTTTTGCCCCCTTGTGGTGCTGTTTTATTTGTTTGTTTGGCAGATGTGAGGCCCTCTTTTAGGGAGGCTAGTCACCTGGTGGTGGGACCCTGTAGCTGCACATTTGTGGTGTCGTTGTTGCTTGCGGTGAGCTGCTGTGTCACTGGTAAGTCACTTTCTTGCAGTATGTATGCACGTGTGATGGCTGGAACTTAGAACACACCTCCAGTTAGTCTGTCTCCCTCAGGTAAGCCCCCATCTACTGTATCTTTTTAGCTCCAGTGGAGCCTTGGCCCTACTTTAGAAATCACCTGTCCATACTGTATTATAATAAAAGATACAATAATAAATATTTTTGTACTTTCATAACCTCTAACTCGTTTCAGGTATTATTGGAGGACGCTCCTCCCTCCCTTATTTAAGGCCACATTTACACATAGCCGGGTATTTAGAGAAACAAATATTTCCCCCCCTCCGTTTTCAATAATATCGTGCACACAACATTGTTTTCAAAAAACTTGTCATTTACATCAACCCGCATAAATGTATGGACAGACAGCGAAGTAGAGTTAGTCCTTCGTGTAGCGTTAGACTACAAAGCAAGTAAAGCCCAAGACAATGTCGACTGGGAATCTTGCCAGTCCAAATATGTTGACATGTTGGCCCAATTCTTGGAACAATACCCGTCTGAGACCAACCAGGACTTTCCTCATGCGAAGGAGGAGATAACGACAACGAAACTTAAGGCAATAAGAGGGAAATTCAGAAATTCAGTGGACGCAGGAGTGGCCACGGAAGAGTGGTGCTCCTCTACTATGAACTGTGCGAGCAGGTTTGGGGTGGTTCCCCAGCCACTACGACCATCGCCTCCGGCATCGAGACCGACGAACTGGAGGATTCCGTCGCTCCTTCCCCCGCCACATCATCTTCGTCCTTGGTGGAAGTCTCAGACATCGTGTCTGAAGCAGAGGTTCAAGATGTTGATGGCAGTGTGGCCACCAACCCCACAGTGAAGCAAAGGAGAGACCAGCTTCAGGTATGTATTTATTGTCATATCATTGTAGTGTGTGTACTTTTGGCTTTGTTTCAATGAATGTTTCTATGTATCTGTGAAATTTAAGATCATACTTTATCAGAATAAGTAATCCTGAAAGAGATGTCTATCATAATAGTTCCGTCCATAGTGTGTAAACATATGTGACCAGGCATGGCAAAATCAGGCTCAAGTCGCGAAAAACGACTTTGAAGGTTTTTTTTTTTTTTTCAAAATTAGTTATTTTCGTTTTTTTGCAGAATGTGCAAGTTGAAGTCCTAAAGAAGCAATTCCATGTTTCAGATAACAGCATTGGTTGCTTTAAAAGTGTATATTTTGTCTTTGAAAATGGTTAAGTTTCAGGAAGTAAACCAGCGTTTGAATTGAGCGTGAAGGAGAAATTTTGGATTACTAACATTTATTACATAGAAGTGATTAACATTTAATTTTCTTATATTCTGTGTTATGCTTTCTATACATTCAATACTGTGCATCAACTTTGTTTTGTCTGTCATTTGCTCTCTCCATGTCACGATTTTCTAATAAAGGTCATGCGACCCCCTTTGTCACGAGTTAAGGGTATTCTGCCTGAGGCAGTAATATTAGGAATATCCCGACAGGAACTAGACTATGGCAAGAGAATGCTGAAGGATGTATATGTATTGTATTGACCAATTATCTACTTACTTGGAGTAGCCACATGACATGCGTATGGCGCATGGATCACATGCTATGTCCAAGAAGTGTATATGTATTGTTGTATTTCTGCATGTATGAGGATTTTTGGAAAAGACCATTGTACTCATGTGATTTGTATTACCAATGTAATTAACATGTATAAGATGGGGCTTCGCCCTAGAGAACTTTGAGTAGTGTTACTGGAACATGCTGTTGCTAGTGACCTGCTCCCGGTATCGTGAATAAACCTGCAGTGGTTCCTCACACCTGAGTGTTGCCTGGATATTTTTGACCACATTTTGGTGGCAGCGGTTGGGATACCTAACTCCGAGACGCGGCGGTGAAACCTGGAAGGCGTAGGACCCGAAAAAGGCCTTACGGGAGATCTATTTTTGATTTTGGGACAATACCGTGGAAAGAAGGCAACATTGCCCGTGGGACCCATCCTTGCCGGAAGGGAGTCATCCTGTGTCTCGGATACGGTATTACCATATTGTGGTCACAGGCACCTAGGTGGTGAGTGGGAAGCGATTTTTTTCTACCGCTTTGTAGTTAAGAATTGGCTTGTGTGCCGGGGTGCCACCGAAGCAATCTGCTCTACTTGTAGGAGGGTAGAAAGGTTGGCTTGTGAGCACAGCCGAAGAGCAATCGATAAAGGATCTGCTAAGAGAAGCAATCGGTAGGATTGGCTTAAAGCGCTTGATACGGGGATTGGATTGGTTGAGAACATTGCTATTGTACTCTGATAGTTTGCTCTGTTTTAGGCGTGAGGTAATTTGGCTAATAAAAATATATTAAAGGGACACTGCTATGGGGAATAGTTAAACTGTTAAATTGCCCAAAGGTATACATAATTATGGATGTTTAAAAGATATGTATAAGAAATGGAAGCGTTAGCGTTAAATTCTGTAAGGAAGACTCAATGCATGCGTCACTCATTCATTCATTACTTCTGACCAATCACCAGTCTGCATCAGCCTTTATAATCACTTTACTTTGCACCTGCCTGTTGCTTTCAGGTTCCGATTTTCGATGTTCCGTATCCATGCCCGGGTAGCTAGTCATTCACTTCGCCACAACTTTAACATGTGATGCAGTCATAGAAGCTTAGCCTACCTTTCGTTCGCTTCAACCGAGTTGGACGCATCTCACCAAAGTCTCGGGGGTTGGGAGACTTTGACTTTGTAGGATAGTAGCTCGTAAACGTCGGAGAGTAAGGTAGGCCAAATTGTTGCCACTGTTCGGGTTGTCCGCCCGGTCTTATCAACGGAAAGAGACAAGTTCCGCGGCTCGAAGGTTCTCTTTCACCCTAGTCTCGTGTTAGATCCTAGTCGCTTAATGAGGTTAACGTCGTATCGCTAACAACGGAAATATGGTTGCTAAACTTTCTGACGAAAACCGTCTGACTTATCAGGCTACGCTGTTAACATACATGTACGGAACCGTTTAAAAAACTCCGTTACTCCAGTTATCGACACTCGCGATGGTTTCCTTGCCAAAGCTGCCATGATACAGCTTTGCTAGGTCCACATCTAGGCAAATTGTCTCGCCGGTCAGGCGGTCGTGCATGGAAGGCCAACAGGGACAAAAGTACTCTTCCTAGTCCCTGTCCCTTTCTAGGCTACTGTCATTAACCATAATATTTCCGATGCACCTGAAGGCCATATTAATCTTATTTTCATTCTCCTGTCTGGCTGATCATTATTGTCTGTTACTGTCATTGGTTATGTACATAATATGTAGGCCCATACATCGTGTTCGTTGATTTAACTAATGGCAACGTAAATGTATCATGGCTGTTTATTTGCCTGCCTGCTAGGTCCTTTTGAAAATGCTATGTCTCCTCTCTAACCACTCCATTCCTCCTCGCAGGTCTTCAGGCTGTAGGGACTAGAACAAGATCTTTCCTCAAACTCTTCTCTGCCAAAAGAGCAACACCTCATAGCAGGCACAAACTCTCCTTCAGGCCAATACTGCACTCACTCATATACTTTTCCAAGCACAATGCACTTTGCTTGTCGTCATTCGTAATCTCCCATTACATCACGGCAGCCGCAAGCACAGGGATGGCATTCCTTCCCATTTCTTCATTACTTAACATCTTAATAATCTTTCCATTTCAGGAGCAGCTCCTCTTCGTTTAATGTAAATGCCTCTCTCTCTAATTTAAGCGTATGCATCTGTCGGCAGTGGAGTACTGACCCTCACCGTAACTATCTACTTCATGCAGGGATGCGGGGCTGGTTCACGTAGGCCTATAGCCAAAACGTTCATCGAGGGACAGTGCTTTGGTTCATATTTAATCTTACTTCATCCAGGTCATGTGATGTCAACTTATTTACCTCCTCATCTAAGCTATACGCTAACCCTTCATGTCTTTATCCCACCACAGTAGGAGCAGCAGAATAGTGAACTTGCATTGTTAAATCATTAGATTTTGCAATTCACTATCGAATATCCATATGTCCTCGAATCTCAATCACATAATTCTCAATCGTCATATAATCAAATCAACCAGCAATTATTAGGCTACATCACCAATTCACTCTAACTATTTAATTTACTAGGTCTGTGATGCTGGTTCACATATTCTAAACACCCACTTACACTTGGCTCTGGAGCAGTGCTTTGCTCACATTTAATCTTATTTCACCCAGTAAGCATGATGATTACTCTCCCATCTTTTGTCTTTATTTTAGTTATGCTAAATCATCCTCAGCGACCATCCATAAGTGCTAGTGTACTCCAGCTATGTATCCGTTGATTGTATTTTGTCTTGTCCTGTTGTGTCCTTAGGTCTGCTGCTGGTTAGTTAACCCTGGCTCTCTTCACTCCCTATCAATTCACTCCTTGAAGCAGTGTTCCTCATGGCTTTCTATGGGTTCATGCGCTCCGGGGAATTTTGTTCTGACAGCCAGGTTCTTAACCCTTCTCAGGATCTGGCTTGCTCAGCCATCCTCTTCTCCTCCCACTTCTATGTATTTCTGAAACATTCTAAAATGGACACCTCAGGTTCTGTGGTCATTATCAGAGATTCTAAAGTAAATAACTCTTCTGTCCCTATACTTCTATGATCAACTATGTTAAACTTCACCCACACACTTCTCCAAATGCACCTCTTTCTTCTACCCACTGGGTTATCTATGTCTAAACAATGGTTCAGAATCCACTTGTCGACAGCGGTTGGTAGCTGCGGGCTCTCAACCTCCCAATATACTGGCCATCCCTTTCGCATCGGCGCTGCAACGTCAGCAGCCGCTCTAGGATTACCTGCATCCTCTATCAAGTTGCTCGGAAGATGGTCTTTGTCGGCTTACGAGTCCTATATAAGACCTCAATAACGAGTCCTATATAAGATGCCAAATAAGGTAAGCTACCTTTCAAAGGTCTGGTGGTGGTTATTCGGCTCAGCTAAAGCATTATATTAATTACGATGGACCCGAGCCACTCTTCTCCAGTCACTACGCACAGCCGGCACTTTAGGCACAGAATAAAGTGTTAATACATTCTAGTCACTACGCACCGCCGCCCTTGGTCTAGCTTCTGCAAGCAACCTCGGGTAATCACGTCACAACAGTTAATTTCCTTTATCCTTTCATCACCCCACTTCACTCATCATATACATACGCAACTCGACTCGACAGTCGACTCGAATCGCATCATCAAATCGCAATCATCAATCGTTATCGAACCGAACGATCATTAAGCACTTACCACGGGGATTCGCACCACATTGCATTACATCTTGCCGTGCAAGAACCGAGCTTACGAAAGCTCTGAGCTCGTGCAGCTCCCCGCTGCAATCGCTGCAGACCATGCTGGTTATGTCTTCTGTACCTGCAAGAGAGTACACTTTTTCTATCATCTGTTCTTGGTTTCATTTCCTTTCATGAATCACTTTACTATTAACGAAGGATTTGTCTCATATTAATGTTCTCTTTGATTATGCTCTGTTCCAGGAAGTGTCCCAGCCTCACGTCTACCCTCGGGTAGGCCTTTCCAATCTTTCTCTTTGGGGGTAGGCTCGGCCCCTGCCGTATTCACCCGGCAGGATCTGCGAGGGTCTCCACGCTTCGGGTCCCGGACTGAGAACGATCATTAAGCACTTTCCACAGGGATTTGCACCACATTGCATTACATTCTTGCCGTGCAAGAACCGAGCTTACGAAAGCTCTGAGCTTGTGCAAGCTCCTCAACTTCGCTGCAATCGCTGCAGACCATGCCGGTCATTTTCTTCTTTTCACCAGAGTGCTCAAGCTTTCTATCTGTTCTCTATACCTTTCTCTCTGAACTTATTACCCATGGACAATGTCTATTTCATGTTTTCCTGTCTTGTTTAGCTAACGTTACTTATGCTGCTCATCTTATTTTGGGGGGCCTTTCCAAGAGCAAGGTACAAAAGCATGGCCTCACTCTTTTCATCTTGCCCTTGCCTTTAGCTCCATTCCGTTGCAGGATGCGGCTCGCTCACGGAAACAGTCATCACATTTAGGGGTCGTTCTTAAATCGGATATAATCTGTCATGGACACTACACCGTGCTGTTATTTTGGGGTAAGTCAACATAATTAATTCATTAATCTAAACCTTGCTTTGTTTACATTTCTATCCTAATAGTAGGCCTATACGTTGTGCTATTTAGCTTTCTTTAACATGGCTTTACCTCTGCCGGATGGACAGTAGTATCTGTTAATTTCATCTCCTGTACATCTTGTCCTTGCAGCTTCTGTTCACCATTGAACTGTAACAAATGGAGTTCACAAACTGTAATATTTTGCATCAACTTGCTTATCAATTAAGAGCTACTCCATTTGCTCGTCACAAGGCTCACAAGAATCTATGGACTGTACGGTTACTGAGTTCTTAATTACTAAAGACTCACTCAGCAGTAATGAGCATTTTGTAATCAATGTACTTCCTCTTGCAAATGTCTGGTGGTGGTTATCTAAATGTAATCATATTACTCATCTCTTCGTTTCTGGTGCCCGTACTGGCTTGGTCGCATTTGTGCAGGTCATAATCTTTTCTATTTCTTCTGCACTAAACTGAGCTTCTGCAACTGCGAGCTCATCGTCCCCCGAGCATTTGCAACTGCAAGCTCTATCCCGCTGCACTAACCCTGAGCATCTGCAACTGCAAGCTCTATTCTGCTGCACTGACCCTGAGCATCTGCAACTGCAGGCTCTATCCCCTGCACTGACCCCGAGCATCTGCAACTGCAGGCTCTATCCCCTGCACTGACCCTGAGCATCTGTAATTGCAAGCTCATCGCCCTGCACGTTGTTAGTTAACCCTTAAGCTAAGCTTCTGCAAGCACTAGTCACTCAAGCAGTCTTGTTCAATGGGTTGAACATCCGTAAGCTCAATTCCCTTCCATAACTTTAATCATAGAATTCGAGTCACAGGTGGTTGAATCCATCATCATAATCATCATCCTCATCAAATCATCAGTTTATTCTGCTGTCTGTCTTGCTTTCTCTGATTCATCTCCCAAATTCAACCGGATAATACAACATGCACTGTTTAATATTGGTATGCTCTATTTCAGAGAGGATGACCATCTAAGCATTCTGGTGGGTATCTTTATTTCTTATTCTTTGGGGGTAGGCTCCGCCCCTGCCGTCTCATACCGGCAGGATCTGCAAGGGTCTGCACACTCGGTGACCTGGACCGAGGACGGGGCCTATGCCAAAGACTGTCTTATTGTTGCTTAGGCCTTTTGTATATCCTTTGATGGATTAAAACGTGTTTTAACTTTCATTATACCTCCCTGAGTCTTTCGGATAGAAATGGAAGCGTTAGCGTTAAATTCTGTAAGGAAGACTCAATGCATGCGTCACTCATTCATTCATTACTTCTGACCAATCACCAGTCTGCATCAGCCTTTATAATCACTTTACTTTGCACCTGCCTGTTGCTTTCAGGTTCCGATTTTCGATGTTCCCACCCTCCCTCCCTAACCACCACCAGTTTGGCCTTGTCCAGATGTCCAGGGGGTAGGCTCCGCCCCTGCCGTCTCATACCGGCAGGATCTGCAAGGGTCTGCACACTCGGTGACCTGGACCGAGGACGGGGCCTATGCCAAAGACTGTCTTATTGTTGCTTAGGCCTTTTGTATATCCTTTGATGGATTAAAACGTGTTTTAACTTTCATTATACCTCCCTGAGTCTTTCGGATAGAAATATGGATCTGAATGTGTAGATGAATGTTTATTGAATAAGTGGAGTAGATGGATTGAAGGAAAATTTCCTTTAGATGGTACGTTGAGTTTTGGAAAGGTTAACTGAATGTAGGGCTAAGATGGAAAGGAAGGCTAGGCCTTTTAAGTATGATTTGTTTGATAAGTGGGAAAAGAGAAGCGAGGAAAAGAGAGGAGAAGAGAAAAGTTATGGAACAGAAAGAGCAGGGCCAGAGAGAGAGAGAAGTTTGTGCGGAGCTATGGACATTTCAACTGAAGTCTATGTGCAGACGAGTGAACCTGACCTCCAGCCCTTAGTCCGTAAATCTCCACCACCATTCCCTTCAGCACCCCCTACACCACAGCTGGCTTTGGCTGTTCCTGCCCCTAAGTCCCTGCAAGTATTCAGCTACTGAAGATTGGACTAAAATGGCTATTTCTCAGCTTACAACAGACTGCTAGAGAATTCTTGGGAAGAGTGGCTTCAGCAGTTAACAAACTTTGTGGAGGAAGGAGAGCAGGATTTAGGTGGACTGAAAGAAACGGTTGCTGGAATTGTGGAGACGTAGAACACATAGCGAGATATTGTCCGAAGCAGGGTGATTGGAGACAAGACGGGGATAAATCATCACAACGACGCCCTCAGGGTCCGGTCTGGACACAGAATGGAAATTCTGAATAGGACAGAGAAGACTCTGAACAGGGGACTCCGGGACCCCTTACCAACACTTCTGTATCACCCTATGAACTTTATCCACAACTGACTTTGAATGCTGCCGCACAACCTAAGCTAACTCTTTCTCTGAATGGTAATGATACAGGAGCGGATGTTAGTACACTTGGAAGGAAAGATAGTTTTTAACATTAAAAAGCAATAGAGTTATATATGTAACAGGAGCTTCAGGTCAATCAGTGGCAGAACCAGTTTCTACCCCTTTAGTGGTTCAATATGAACATCAGACAGTAGAACATTCTTTTCTCCTGAGCAGTGTTTGCCCTGAAAATTTACTAGACCGAGATCTAATGTGTAAATTAAATCTTACACTTTTTCTTTCTCCTGAAGGAGTAGGTCTAGAAGGGCCCATTTATCTGTATTGTCAGAAAGTTAACCCCACAAAGATAGGATATGAGTGTAAAGACATTAGTTTAGCATTAAAATCTCCGATCTCGGTTCTAGAAAAGACAGAAACCCCTGAGCAATTTCAGTGTACAATCGCATGTTTTCAAGGCTCTCCAGATCAGCTGTATGTGAAAGAGTGGTACCAGATAGGAAATAGTATTGAGACTATTGATGTAGCCGGCGTATTGACCTCTAAAATCTACTCTGCAGTAGTAGTAGACCTGTCTCCAGGTCTGAAATATTTGTTTGCAAACCCAAATTCTTATCCACATGTTGCATTGGTGAAAGCCCAAGATAATTGGATTGATTTAGGGCCGTTTGTGAAAGCGTGTGTGAATGCTAAAGATTGGACAGGAGTCCAAGAAACCCTAAATTTGTTTTATTAGCCATCACAAGATGCATGCAAGATGCATAGTGTTCTTTGAAAGTTACTCCTGTGCAGAAAGAGCTCTCTGCATGTTTAATACCCTCATTAACCCAACCCAATAAATGGAGGGTTCTCTCTTTAAAAGAGAAAGCAGATCTGTTAGCCGCTGTTCCAGATAATCTCTGGGCAGCTGATAGTTATGACTTTGGGACTATCTACTGCTCAACCATTAAAAAATATGCGCAAAAACATTGCATTACCCGTCGAAAGCCCAATATCCGTTGTCGAAAGAGGCTGAGCAGGGGATAGAGCCCGTATTCAAATCATTATTGGACAGGGGAGCTATTGTGCGTTGCAGTTCCTCCCCAGTTAACACACCAATTTTGCCCGTTAAGAAGTCTGATGGCACTTGGAGATTTGTGTAAGATTTAAGACTTGTTAATGACGCTATTCAACCGAGGCATCCTATTGTGCCAAATCCTTGCACAATTCTCTCTAGTCTGCCATCCACTGCGAAGTTTTATTCTGTAATTGATATTAAAAATGCGTTTTTTAAGATAAGAGTACATCCTGCCTCTCAATTTTGGTTTGCCTTCACCTTTAAAGGTCAAAGGTATACTTGGAGTCGTTTGCCTATGGGATACACAGAATCACCTTCAGTGTTTAATGAGGCATTAGTGGCCTGTCTGACACAATTCACTCCACTGGCAGGAAGTACTGTTATTTCTTATGTTGATGATGTTTTATTAGGAAGTCCATCAAAAGAATCATGCCTGATTGACACAGTGGCATTGCTGAAATACCTGGCCAGGGAGGGACCTAAAGTCTCTTAAAGAAAAGTTGCAACTCTGCCAAGAGCAAGTTAAGTACTTGGGTCATATACTTACTCCTGGCTGCAGGGCCCTGGATGCGTCATGCATCACTGCAATTACTGGCTGTCCGAGACCCAGGACAAAGCAGCAATTGTTAAGCTTCTTAGGAATGATTGGTTATTGTCGTGTTTGGATTTTAGACTTCTCGGAGAAGGCACAAACTCTCCGAACGTGTGTAAATGCTTGTAAGAGTTTGACTGACATTATGACTTGGACTGACGACTGTGAGACTGTTTTTGTGATTTTTGAAACAAGCTTTAGCTTCAGTTCCAGCTTTGGGATTGCCCAATCTTGATTTTCATTTGTTTGTGTGTGAAAAGGAGGTTACATGTCTGGGGTATTATGTCAGTTGCATGGTGGACAGTATAGACCAATATCTTATTTGTCAAAGAGACTGGATCCGGTAGCAAGTGGCTGGGCGCCTTGTTTGAAGTCTGTTGCAGCTGCCTCAAATGTAGTAATGGCTTGTGCGGATCTAGTATTAATGCATCCTTTGACTGTTCATGTTCCACATGACGTGCATGCATTGCTTTTACAAGCAAAGACATCACATCTGACAACTGCCCGCCTCCTCTCGTACCAACATGTGTTATTGACTTTAGCACATGTCACACTTGTACGTTGTCATGCCATGATTGCTGTGATGTCATAACAATTTGTATTAAACCTCGTCCTGATATATCTGAGGAACCCCTTACTAACCCTGACTTAATTTTTATGTCGATGGTTCCTCATTACGCTTGGAATCTGGAGAGGTAGGGAGTGGCTACGCTGTGGTGAATCAATTTGAAGTGGTTGAATCTTACTCGCTCCCTCCAACTTTTTCTGCCCAATCTGCTGAGTTGATTGGACTTTTTTAAGCTTGTGTGTTGGCAGCTGGAAAATCTGTTTGCATATACTGTACACTGATAGTCGTTATTGCTGGGGAATTGTTCATGACCATGGAGCAATATGGAAAGAAAGAGGCTTTCTTACGGCTACTGGTAAACCTGTACAACATAAAGAGTTCATTGTATTGTTGCTGGAGGCAATTCAGCTTCCTTCTGCTTTAGCAGTGGTTAAGTGTGCAGTGCATATTAGAGGCGCTGATGAGGTCAGCCTTGGTAATGAGAGGGCTGACTCGGCTGCTAAAAGTGACGCGAAGGGGGGAGTTGAGAGGAGGATACCACCAGAGTTTTTAAGACTTTCGAACAAAACACAATTGTTTTTGAATTTGCATATACCAGATATAGTGACATCAGGTCAAGCTTTAAAAGAAGCACAAAAATCGGCAGATATAAAAGAAAAAAGAAAAAGGAAAAATTGTAAAAAGAATGTTTTCATATAGTTGATAAAGTCACTCATGGTTTAGATCATGCGAGTGCAACAGCTATGGTAAAAACAATAGAACAACTTTATTTTGCACCAGGATTCACCACCGCGGCAGCTGCTTACTGTGATAGGTGCATTACCTGTCTTAAACATAACACCGCACCCACAGTGAGAACCCAAGGAGGGCATCACCGACCACCATCAGACCCGTTTGAATATATTATAATGGATTTTATTCAATTGATCAATTAACAAAATGCAAAAGTTATGAATATTGCCTTGTAATTGTAGATATGTTTTCAAAATGGCCAGAATGTTAATGGAATGTTGAAAGATAAATTGACTAAAATAATGGGATGGAATTGGTTGACTGCTCTACCTTTGGTTCTCCTCTACCTCAGAGGCCGTGCATCAAGATCAAAAGGGTTAAAAGCCCATTTGAGATTTTGACTGGCCGTCCCATACCAATTCCAGGTTTACCTAATCCTAACCTAATGTAGTTGGTACCTTGTCTGGTTACATGCGAGAACTGATTGCTGCTCTATCTTTTGTTTCTTAACAGGTGCAGTTGACTTTGCCTCAAAGTTTTCTGGATACATACCCAGTGCTTGTTAAGGACTTTCGAAGAAAACGCTGGAATGAAGAACGGTGGCGCGGACCGTATCAAGTTCTGTTGTCTACACCTACCGCAGTGAGAATTGCGGAAAGAGACTCTTGGATTCATCTGTCACACTGCAGAGCGGTGAAAGAACCGGAACATTGTCTCAACGGATTGTGACTTTATGCTTGAGGTTGACCAGTGGAGGTTTTGGCAGACTTCACCAGTAGGCCTTTGGATATATGTTCCATATAAGGGAAGTGTTGCAAGATCCTGCTGTTTTAACCTGCATTACAACTAGAAAGTATTGGACTGCAAATGAAGGGAAGTATGCTCTGATTGTTACACATTTTACTAAGTACACATGTGAAGTCCTTTTAGGGTAGGGAAATCAATTAGTGTGGTACACCAGTGTCCATTTAAATTAGTGGATTCAACCATCCATCATCCAAATCAGTGGTGGATATTAAAAGTAGAAACAAGATATCAGTATACACTAAACTAGCACTGTTTATTTCCAGTTTAGCTAGATATTTCATCATCGCTGGACAGTTACCTGGGGAGGGCCTAAAAACCCAAGCCAGCTCTGCTGTTGAAGATAGAATAGAGCTTTTGTTGTTTTGTAACTGGGAGTAGAGTGGGGCTAGTGTTGCTATTCTGTGTGTTCTTACTGATTATGCCCACTTCTCCAGAGGAGGAGATCTGTGGTACTAATAAAGCCTGTCAACTGGCTTTCCAAGCTAGAACAACTGTAGCAGGGACGAATGAGACCTGCTGGGTGTGCCAAGAAAAGTCTTTTCAAATGCGTGTTTTTCCCTACAGGACTTCTGATGATTCTGCATGCTCTGCATCTCGACTGTGTACTAGTAAAGATTGCCTTAACATAGTAGGTGTAACAGGGATAGAACAATTTTTAGGTGGTTCGTCCTTGAATATTATGTTAACACTAATGGATTCTGTTTGGATAAATAAAACTGGACAAAAGATTTGATAGAATGATATTAAATTGTGAAATGAGTTTTACCCTGATATGATGACCCGGAAATGTTTTTGGACAATGTTATTTGAAATTGGATTTTTCTTTTTTTTTTTTTCTTTTTGATTACTAAAATTTCTTTGTGGCCTTAAGCCCCAAAGGGGGGAAATGAAGGAGAAATTTTGGATTACTAACATTTATTACATAGAAGTGATTAACATTTAATTTTCTTATATTCTGTGTTATGCTTTCTATACATTCAATACTGTGCATCAACTTTGTTTTGTCTGTCATTTGCTCTCTCCATGTCACGATTTTCTAATAAAGGTCATGCGACCCCCTTTGTCACGAGTTAAGGGTATTCTGCCTGAGGCAGTAATATTAGGAATATCCCGACAGGAACTAGACTATGGCAAGAGAATGCTGAAGGATGTATATGTATTGTATTGACCAATTATCTACTTACTTGGAGTAGCCACATGACTTGCGTATGGCGCATGGATCACATGCTATGTCCAAGAAGTGTATTTGTATTGTTGTATTTCTGCATGTATGAGGATTTTTGGAAAAGACCATTGTACTCATGTGATTTGTATTACCAATGTAATTAACATGTATAAGATGGGGCTTGGTTACTGTTACTGGAACATGCTGTTGCTAGTGACCTGCTCCCGGTATCGTGAATAAACCTGCAGTGGTTCCTCACACCTGAGTGTTGCCTGGATATTTTTGACCACAAGCGTGACTATTAGTGCTCTTTTGTTTTGTCGGCCAATCATGGCTACTTACTGAACCAGCATGCTGTTTGTTTACAATTGGAATGGAGATGGACAAAGCACAGCGGATTGCAGATGACCGGAATATGATGATGAAGGCGACTTCATTACATTGGAGAACATCCCTAATCTAGAGCTGACCTTAGCCGAAGATAATTACAACGAGGAAGAATCTCTCGGTCTGGCAGCAGAGGAACTAGATCGTAAGATATCAGATGCTATTTCCACAGTTACATTTGACGGGGATAAAGTTTGTGTGTTAGAAACTTTATCCATTGCTACCAGCTAACTTAGGCCTACTGTCGTTATCTATTGGCACCATAGGCTACTAGCCAAAACCCATTACAGATAGTTTCGGTGTAACCTGACCCTCGCCAGATGAATTTCGTTCCGCTTAGCTCCGCCTAGCTTCACTCACATCCATCTGGGACCTCTTCCATAGACCTCTGAAGTTCGCCTACAAAAAAGCTGCCATCTTTGACATCCGGTATCTGGCGATTTTTCCTATGGGAAAATAACATGGGGATTTTGAATAATCGCACCTGTTAAAGTCTCGTGGGGATGAAAAAGTCTGAAATGCAGACGTTTTCCTGAACACACTTTTGTCCTCTGCCTTCGAGTGGATACTGTGATCTCCGGTAAGTGAAGGCGGCACACTTAGATGTTTGCTACTCCAGAGCTAACTTGCAATGCAATTTGCCATAGGTAGTTAGCTTCAATTAACAACCGGATCTCCTTATATGGGAAAAGATGGCCGTTTTGGATCTTTTTTGTAGGCGAACTTCAGAGGTCTATTGAGAGTGATTTCTGCAACCGACTTTATGGTTCAGCCAATCAGGACGCAGGGCGGGAGTTTCATAGATGTGACGTAGTGGAGAAGCGACTGTGAGACTGTTATCAGCGTCACGGGTTGGCTTCGATGTGAGTGGTTGAAGTAGCACGTCAATAGATGACGGACAAGTGGCTTATTCAATCATATGCAAGCATTTTTTGATTAGGCCCAGCCTTCTGAAACACCATTCCAATGGATCGTTTCCAGATGGATGAGTGGAGCTAGGCAGAGCGAAATTCATCTGGCGAGGGTCAGGTTAGTTTCGGTGGGCAATTAATTTGAATAATGCGAGAATGTCTTGTTTTGACTGATGGCAGGGTGCCTTATCGTGTGTGCATTCAAATTAACAGGGTTTGCAAACGTGATCTCATGTTTGTTTAGTTCGCGTTTTAGACTATTTTATCCATTGCTAAACCTGCTAAATCCATTGCCAACTTGGTGCCTTGCACTGGGTGTTCATTCAAAATAACATGGTCTGCAAACGTGATCTCATGTTTGTTTTAGACTACTTTATCCATTGTTACTAGCTGGTTCTGTAACCCATTACAGATATTTTCGATGGGTCATTAGCACTGCAGGCTGACAAATCAGTGACCGTGACAGGGGGTAGGGTTGATCTTAATGCAGGGCTTAAAATTCATTTTTAAAAATGGGGGGGAATTCCCCCCATGTAGGGGGGATTTACACAATTTGGGGGGGTGGGGGTGGGGCTGGTCAATTCTGATACCAAGTCAAGAATTGCGATTTCGATACTTCTTCGATACTTTTTTAATAAAGTGTTTGATTTTGGTGCCCCCACCACTCTGACGTCATCAGTAATATATACTGTAATGGGATCATTCACAACAGTGGACATCCTAGATTCTGCTTGACTCTCTCCACACACACACAAACACACACTGAAAATGATGGCTTATGTGATATGTTTCTATTTCATATATTTTTAAATTCATAATAGAGTGTATTTAGTTAATAATGTATTTTTTAATTACTAGTAGCTAAACATATTTAGTAATATGAATGCTTCATTTTGACGTTTAACCTATAACACTTAGGCATATCTTTAATGTGGTGTGTAGGTCTAATTGAGTGTACATTGGTGATGAGTAGGTGTAATTGAGTGCCTGACACTTTAAGAAAATACGTAATTAGCCTCCCTTCAGCCTGACGGTTTTAGGCTAGTCGCTAGTGAATAAAAGTTGTGCATAGTGCATACAGTTATGTGGATGCAAATCATTATGTTTTCTATGTCATTAGATAGAATAAATGTTCAAAAAACTAACAAGTCGAAGACAATCTTTCTGGGATCAAGTGTTGACGTGACCTGAGCTAGCAGGACATTCCAGATGTAAAAGTTTGCCATGGTTGCGCAGCCTATTTGCGTAAGCGCAAAGTGGTTCTCTCTCTCTCTCTCTCTCTCCCTGTGTGTGTCTGCGCCTGCATGAGGCTATGTTCAATTCAACTCGGTAGTTGATCCGTCCGGTCAATAGCACCACATTCATGCCACTTCATGATTATATTAACGTCATCAGACAGGCTGTAAAAGCGTATGCGGGAATTTCTCGCATTATGATGGCTAGAGTTGCCGGGACTTGAACAAATTATGCGCAATACCCACAATCCCGCAGTGAAATTTAAGCCCTGTTAATGTCATGTAAATGAGGTCCATTGTGTTCCCCTCCCATGGATTGAGGGAGAAAGTAGTCAAATTGAAAACCCTGATTTCTCAGCTTGTAGCTTTGAGATGTGTATACTTTAAAATGGCTACAACTTATTCAAATATTATCAGATCTCCATGAGTGAGACATCATTGGATAGCTTTGAAACTACACTTTCAGAATCTGAATAACTCAAAATGTCCTGGGGAGACATCTGCCTGGTTTTGCCATGCCTGGTCATATATATGAAAAAGTAGTGGTAATAGGCAAAAATGAAAAAGTAACGTTAGATGAACAGAAGTCACATCGTCCTCGTGTGCGGGGAAGTGTTGGAACAGCTTCCATTGGTAAAAAAGATTTCCTGTGTCTCAGATGCAGGCCTACATTTGGGGGAGATTAACCTTCCAATGAAGCATGTTTTAATTTCTGTGTTCCTATAGTCTGTTGTGAATCGTGACGTTCAGTGTTAAGTAGGCTACTTGTTCATAGAATGATTATGCCGAGGGAAATATAGACCATCATTAATCATGGTAATATCAAATGTGATTATTTTTGGATAAGTTTGCTGCTGTAAATTAGCATGTTTTAATAAAAAATTTCTGGTTTACTCTGTAAAGGCTAAACTGAAGGGACACCGGGATGAACGGTTAAAGAGGAAGCTACCCGCTGAGGCCCAGTGGTTGAATGCCATTGAGGATGACAGAAATGTCAAGAAGAAACTTGTGGAAATTATGGAGACCTCTGAAAAGCAGGCATCTGAAAATTTCTCTAAAATAACAAATACCTTGGATAGGCTTACATCATCAATTGCAGATGGGTTTGCTCTCCTGCGTCAAGTTGTGCAGCCACCGCCACATTACAATATCCCATTTGAGGGAAGAGGTCCTTATGGACCAGTATATGCACACACTCCACCAGTACACACACACTGCTATTTCCCAAATTCAGCACCAATTCAGCATTCATTCCCACCCAACTTGTCAGCTGACAACAGACCACCCAATGCAGTGCCACTCAGCACCATCAACATAACTGATTTGACACACACACCTGTTGAGGGCATGAAGGGTCAGTTTTCATATACCCAAGCCCTTCAGGAAGATTAGCAAAATTGAGATATGAAAAGTTTCAATTGATGTGTGCAATTGTAATTTGTAAAAAGTTTTTGCCAATCGGTACTGTATTTTGAGGACTTGTTTTTTTTAGCGTGAAAAGTTATATTTTTGTACCAAGAGTTTAAAATGGGTTTTATACAGGTAGCCTTAACTTAAAGGAATTATCCGGAGTAAAATGCACTTTAGATCGATTTACGGATGATTGGGGGTACATACGTTGAGTTGACATCAAAATCATGTCATTCGGATGTGTTTTGAGAAAGTTCGATTGTACCGTTTTCAGTCACACAACTCGTAGCCTGGAAGTGAGCAGGGCATTTCAATTTCGCCGCTACAAAACGCTATTTTTATACCTCTTCTACACTTACGTGGTAGTGAGTAGAGGGTCCCTAAAGCCAAACCGAAGTATCCCGAGGTCTTTATGTGGTCGAATAGAGAGTCCAGAATGAATTTCATCAAGCCAGTACCTTTCCGGAAATGTTGCCATCTTTGCTGTAGGAGTCTTATTGCTGGGTGTGTCGCCGTTTAAAAAAAAAAAAAACATAGTCCAGTATTTCTTTCGAAATTGAAATGAAGTTGTATGGACTGGACTATGTTTTTTTTTTTTTTTTTAAGGCGACGAAATTGTGAATTTCCAGAGCGTGTTACAACACACTCAGCAATAAGACTCCCACAGCAAAGATGGCAACATTTCCGGAAAGGTACTGGCTTGATGAAATGAGAGAATGGACTTTTATGGATCCAGGAATTGAGTGAGGATTCTCCTGACCCTCTTCCCTTCTGATGTCATGCAGTCTCTGGTAGCTGGTTGTGTGTCTGGCTGGTTTTCCCTGTCGTAATGAATTGCCTCAGCAACACTGTTGTCGTGTACTGTGTCCTTGGAAGCCTCACAGTAATTGTGCAGCACGAAACATGCATAAATTACACAGGAAAGATCAGCCAGATTAATGTCCATGGCCCTTCTCAGGGCTCCGATACGGGCTTTTAGTCTCCCAAACGCACATTCTATTACCATCCTTGCTCGGCACAAAGATAGTCCAAAGTACTGCTCCTGGGCAGTGCTTCCCCCATTAACATATTCCTTCATAAGATATGGGAGCAGTGGATATGCAGGGTCGCCTAGTATGTAAACCGGTATGGGTTCTTCATCTTCAATGATTTGCCTTGGACAGGGAGGGATGCTTCTATCTTTCAAGGATGTGTTAAGCGTGGAGTTGGCAAAAATACGGGCGTCATGCACACTTCCTGGCCATTTCACAACCACGTCCATGAAGGCATATTTATAATCGCAGGTGGCTTAAATGTTTAAGGTAAACCTCCCTTTCCTATTTATGTAATCAGTGGAATTGGCTGGTGGTTGCTTTATCTCTACATGCGTCCCATCCACAGCACCTAGACACTGAGGGAGGCCAAGTTTCCGGACAGACACTTTTTCGGCAGTGTTATATATTTCGGACCCAAGTGGACAGTAATCGCTCTACAAACCTTTCTGATTATTATTGAAACAGCCGATCTAGACAGACCGAATGCGTTTGCCGTTTTACGAAGTCTACCCTCACCAGCCAAATAGTACAGGGTGAGGGCAACTTTTTTCTCAACACTGACTGGCGAGCGCATAACGGTAGTCTGACCTTCTATGGTGGGACGCAGTAACTCAGTAAAAATGCTGACCTCCGTGCGATCCTTTGCCTCTGCTCCTCCATGTAGAGCAATTGTTGCAAATGCAAACAGGCCAGAAGCGTTTGCACAAAAGTAAAAATTAGTAGCACTGTGGTGGATTTCTATGACTTAACGGATGCATGTATGGTTTTTATAAACTTTGATATTACTGCAATTATTATGAGACTTCAAGGCCTGTACACATCTTAAACAGACCAGACCAGCAGTCAAGGAGTGGGGTGAAGGAGTTCACAGTGACACCTGGCTAGATGGTCGAGGTGAAGGAGTTCACAGTGAACTACATGGCCGAGAGCGAGAGGATGATGTAATTGGATGATGTAATGGTGGTAACAGCAAGGCCAAGTAACAGGTGGCAAGATAAGAAGCCCTGTTACAACTGGAAAAAAACTGAATCTGGGAAAAACCCAGAAGAAGACAGTTTTGCATATAATTCATGCATGATGAGACAATGGGTTCCACCAATAGTCGTAACCTTGGTGGATGCTGATAGGCCAACAGGTGTCTTTCGAGGGAGGCGAGAAGGCCCAACTTCAAGGTTAAGGAGTATAAAAGATAGGCCGCAGCCATTTTGATTTCAGATCTCATCGGGGGCGCCAGCTGATGACATCTCACATCACCCTATTGCTTGACACCTGGTCTGGAGATCGTTTAGGCTGGACTATCATTGCAATACGGTGAATAAAGATCAACAGTCTTCAGAGATCTCCTGTCTGCATTGTCTCCTTCGGACGCTTTGTTCCAGAGTGCTAATTAGTAAGTAGTTAAGTGATAAATTGTTCATTGGATTCGGAAGTGGACCGGTTTTTCCACGACAGCACCTTAACAGCATCCATGATAATCCTGATCAGTAGCCAAAGAAACTGTAAACATCAGGCGCTCACATGACGTTAAAGATTTTCTGCGTTTTCCCTTTGTGTAAACGGGGTCTAATAAACCTTTATGATTTCACTGGAATTCACGTTGGCTGCTTGGTGCTTTCGGACCTGTGTCAAACCTTCCCTAGCAATTCTCTTAAAGAAGTCCCTGGGTACTAAGCCCAGGGTGGCGTAGTCAGGCTACTGGGAGTGGCTCATAGTCTCTCTCTCTCTCCCTCCTTACTGCTCTGGTTACACTTGCATGACAAATACTTCTCACAACAGCAATTATATTGGTGCCATTCTTTTGGGATGTTTCCTCATACACTGCGCAAAAGGAAAGAATATTGACATGCTATTTAATTAAATTTCATTTGAATGCCTGAATGTAAGGATTCAGGAAACACAATACCAGTTTTTGTGAATGGTAAATGGTGGATCTACGACGGAGTATTAGGGCCACACATGAAAAAAAAAAATATTTTTGCCATGGCGAGATTAAACTTGACATGTTGACTTTAAAGTCGACATTAAACTCGACATTTCGAGAATAAAGTTGAAATGTCATGTCGACTTTAATCTCGACGTGTCGACTTTAAAGTCGCCATTAAACCTGACATTTCGAGAATAAAGTTGAAATATAATATCTACTTTAATCTCGAAGTGTCGACTTTGAAGTCGACATGCCGACATTAAACTCGAAATACAGTTTAAAAATAGCCTACAGTTTAAGCTAGGCTACTCTAACACACAATATGTGACATGAATAATAGGCTTACTTCAAGTAGGTGTTATTTCAGATAGATTGCAGATAAATTCAGATAGATTACATCTTGTCTGTTAACATTGCCGACATCGTGAAGCGCGTATCTCGCGGTTATGGAAATAGCCTACCATGCACTATGCCATTTATATAGCTAGAATAATACATGATTCCTATGATGCAATGTTTCTATAAAACAAAATGTTATTACACTCTGTTTTTACGTGGGTAAGGCCACCGCACATCCAAATAACTGTCCTTCATGGCCCACAGGCCGTCACTCTCCATAGGTTAACATAACTCATTTTTCTAAAACTGCTTTTCCATGTCTCACCTGCATAAAATATAGTAGCCTAGGCTATAAACATTAATATGTGTGCATTTACTTAGAATACATGGGGTTGCGTGGTCGGGAGGACAGCTTAATTCGTCCCTCCATAGACATTCAGCAATAGTAGGCTGTTTTGCATCCATTACAAACAAACATGCAATGTGAAAGTCTGGGATTGGGGAGAGCACTTAAAGGACAATTCCGGCGCAAATGAACCTAATTAGCGTTTAACGCTAGCCTTCGGGGCACACGTACAGTAAAAAGAAATCGCTATTTCTATACCACTAACAAGGCTCAAAATAGCACCACACTTACACAGTAGCATAATGAGGGTCTCTACATGTAAACCGAAGTGTTTCCCAAAGTCTGGGTCGCGACCCACGGGTGGGTCGCAGGAGATTTTATTTGGGTCGCCAGCATAATTTATGTTGTGTTATAGGCCTAACTGATACCATTTGTCATTTGATACCAGGAAAGCTAACAGTTTTCTATTAGGATGTAGATTGTTAACTACCACACTCACGGTTTTGTCATAAAAGCTCATGAAACTGGGGGACGAACGCATCGCAGAGGGGATGCCAGCATGGATATCTACCTCTCAAAATGAAACCGTTCTGTGGGGCGCCTGCCATGTACCTCGCAGTTGCAAACTGCAAGGGACATGAATCCGCCAATTTGCACGAACATTAATAGATACCAGCTCCTCAACTTTACCGATTCAAATCTAGTGACCGCGCTGTCAACTAAAGCAGACATCCAGACCGGACATAAGGCCATTCAATTTGCATACAGTTTCGATTGCAGATGCAATCTTTAAAGTTAATAGCAACCTCCTCACATTCTTATTTCTGATTTAAAATGCACAACAGTGCATTATAGTCTACAATTTAAATGGGCATTTTAAACACTATTCCTCTCGTTTTCTACCTCGCTAACTCCAAAGTAAAGGCGCATTCTTCCGGCTATTGCGCAAACGCCTCTTGTTCTGATATAACGACTATACAATATAATATAATACAACAATATAATATAACGACTTGAGTTATTTGCTGTTTACATTGGAATTGACGTCCACAGTGTTATGGACCCATTTGTCTGCAACGCAACGTAGCCTACAACATTTTTTTTTTAGAAATACAGGAACAGCTTACTATGCTGACGAATGACGACTGCACAACATGCGAAAATTTCCCCTACTCTCGGATGCGCATTAAAGCGTATCTTTTCAGTAGTCATTTCCAACTTTTCACGCTGATGGTGCTCAAAATGCAACACAACCGTGTTCAAAGCAGGGATCCTATAGCAATGTATGGTTGGGGGAGGCATAGAAAAGTTGGAGAACCTGTGGCCTAAAACAATATTGGTGGTTGCAGGGTAGATTTGAAGTGAAATGGGTCGCGATGGTCTGTCATTTTTAAAAAGTGGGTCGCCAGAAAAAAAGTTTGGGAAACACTGGCCTACAGGCAGGCGATGTGAACTAAAATCAATGTAATTTGCTCAATATAGGCCTATCAGAAATAATAGCTACAATGTAACATAACTTGTCTAGTGTAGGCCTACTTACTTTGTGGATGTCCATCTGGTCCCTCTGGAATGGATCGCCGCCTCCAATTTCTTTTCGGGACATGGAAAATAGTTTCAACTACAGCCCTGTTTATCAATGAGGGGAAATCTTCAGACTCTACAAAACACTGCGTGTGTTGGGCATAGACAGTAGCGACTGTTAGGAAATGGTCTAGTGCTTTAGAGTAGACACTAGGGGTGTAAAGATTAACCGATACGTATCGGTATCCGTTTTTAACGTGTAAGATACGGCTACATCGATACGTGAAGCCCCGTATCGGAAAAAAACTGAAATGAACCGGTCGTTATATCGATTTACTTGTTATGAATCGGTTAACAACCTTTTCTGCTCTCTCATTCACGTTCCAAGCAGCGCGTTCATCCCACTTCCGGTTTTGAAACTATACGTGGTACGGAATTGTGGGTAATGCAGTTCGTTTTTGGTTACATTCATTGCCTTAAGTTGTCAAATGACCTCATTACCCATACATCTACTGCAATTTAAGCATGTGACAACTTGCACTCGGTCGGCTTTTGTTTTTCGAAATCCAGCGCGAAATTAAACACTTATAGCATTCCTAAACAGCAACGATAGTCTGTAGAGTAGCCTTACCTTTGATGAAGGGATTTCCTTAATGTTAAATAATAATTTGGCTCTTGCTGCTAAAACTATGCACAAATTATTAGCCAATGATTTTGTTCATATTCACTCAGACTTGTGGCATTATAGGTTTCTGCATTAGGTCTACTGTTGGAACAAAATAAGCCCAGAGAGTTCATTGATTTGTAGGCCTATTTTATGCTTGTAGGGTAGGCTAGGCTATATGAGAAAAGGCCAAGACTCTGTCTCAAATCGCGTACTTCTGCACTTACAATACCTAATTTGAGTGCATGAGGGTGTTCACACTGACAATTCCAACGACACGAAGGGCGCTGCAAGTTCCCGGATGGTGCACTCATAACGGTCCAAAAGCTGAGTGTGCAACGCTGGACACTTTTCGCCCTTAATGGACGCCATCTTGGCCAAATAGCGGAAGGGGAGGGAGCGTTTTCAAACTCGTGGAAATCGCGGTTGAGAAAGCTGAAGCAGCAGCAGTGGAAAACGGACTACAGAGGTACAAGCAAGTTATAACATAAACGGTTTATGTTTTGACACAGTATGACCATGTCACTGTCGAGTTGAGGACGCCAATAAAGTAATGTTAAAATGTTTGCGATCGTCATTTCCGTGAAGTGCACGGAGTTAGTGTTTGATATGAGACAATACTATTTTGTTAAAATTTGCGCACTCCGCCAGTAAGCACACAGTGCACATAGTGTACTACACGAAAGTGTACTCACGTAAGTACACCATTTGAGACGGACTCCAAGAGTTTCTTAAGCACTTTTATTTCGGTATTGTCTTACCTCAACAAGGCTACAGCTCCATGAAAACAATCAGATATAACTCTATAAAATCTGTGAAAGATCTATAAAGTCTATAAAAATTTATTTTTATGTTGTATTTGGCTGCTGTGTTTGACTGAAATGTAGACTAATCTTTTTTCATTTCAATACAGTATATGAAACAAACCTCAGTTTAGATAATCATATTCACACATTTTTTTGCCTAATTGACAACCATGACCATGATAATTGATAATATAAAATTAATGTGCGCCATGAGCAAATGATAAAAAATCTTTCAGAATGCTTTCCATTCTTGAACTGCATCGAATTGCATCGAATCGCATCGCATCGAATCGTACTGAATCGTTTTTTATAAACATGTATCTTTTCTTGTATCGAATCGTGCCCATGTATCTAGATGCGAATCGTATCGTCTTTTACATGAGAGATTCACACCCCTAGTAGACACGACACAAAACACTTCCACATCCCATGTGCCAGGGGGCAGTGTGTTGGCATGCACCTGTGTTTGCTGTGAGAGAAGATAAGCAGATGCATGGGGGCTTGCTCGCTCTCTGACACAACACCAAAGTTGACTGACGCGAGAGGACACTTGTGGGGCTCCATCGCTGAAGCGCGTAGTTTAAATCTATACCGACCATCATCGAGTAGAGGCTGTTTTCACAGCTTCCGTGAACTAACCTACCCCTGTTTGTGCTGGCCGCCATCGGGCTAAGACAGGGCCGGCCCCGACAGGTAAGCCTCACGCTGTTTTCTCCCTGGTTGCATACACCACTAGACTCATACATATGCCATTTTCCACGTCAATACACTACACCTTAGTTTAGTCATCCCTAGACAGATACTTAGCTATTTAGGTTGAGTAGGGGCGTGTGAAGTTCCGGATGTGTGGGTGCGGTAAGGACGGCTCTTGTAAGGTTTATAGGAGCTGGCTTTACACGACGCAACAGGTCACACTCCATGCAACACAGGCACTCCTCTTCGGTGGCCATAGCTTCACAAGTCCGCAGGTACACCACCAGTTTCCAGAAGTGCGAGGCTGTGTGCAGCATTGACTACAGGTAGCTCTCTCGTAGCCCTTTCACGGAGCTCCTGCAGCTTTGTCGGTAGCCTATATTCCAGCTCAAAAAGATAAGGACGTCCATCAAACCGAAAAGGTTTATCCGTGTCTTCAAATTAGTTCAAATAACCTGCCATCTCATATGTCTCCTGTTGCGTTCAGTGCTTCTCTTATGCGCTCAGTGCTTTCTTTCAGCAACAACGTTTCACACGAGATTCACTTCACATCCCAGAGTTCTGTTTTCCCAAGACGCCTGCCTGTATGTGAACCAGACGTGAAAGGTAATGTGTTTCTTTTAAATAAACTGCCTGTAAACTTACAAAGTTCTCAATAATCGGTTTACATGTAGAGACCCTCATTATGCTACTGTGTACCCAGCTAGCACAGTTACATTGCCAGTACGTTGCTGCAATGTAACTGAATGACCCAAAATACATTGCCACAACGTCGTATCCAACGTTGCCACAACATGCAAAGTGAAAGGTGACAATTCGTAACCGCAACGTGACTCCCCAACGTTGCCAATCCGTATCTGCAACATCAGGTGACGTTGCAGCAACGTGGAGTTGAAAGGTGCCGTTTCGTAACCGTAACGTAAGTTACCGACGCCACCAGTCCTGTTTAGCAACGTTGCCACAACATGCAAAGTGAAAGGTGACAATTCGTAACTGCAACGTAACTCCCCAACGTCGCCACTCCGTAACCACAACATCAGGTGACGTTGCAGCAACGTGGAGTTGAAAGTTGCCGTTCCGTAACCGTAACGTAAGTTATCGACGCCACCAGTCCTGTTTAGCAACGTTGCCACAACATGCAAAGTGAAAGATGACAATTCGTAACCGCAACATAACTCCCCAATGTTGCCAATCCGTATCTGCAACATCAGGTTACGTTGTAGCAACGTGGAATTGAAAGGTGCCATTTCGTAACCGTAACGTAAGTTACCGACGTCGCCAGTACTTAACAACAACTTCAGGCAACATTGCGGCAACGTCGCAAGTAAAAGGTTTCATTACTAACCGCAACGTAACTTGCCAATCCGTAACCGCAACAATAATAAAATTATAGTATGTGCCTTACATGACAACTACCCTTCTTACAGCACTTGTACATAGGCCAATTAATACCTGTAGGCACAGCGAATGCTTTGATCGGGTGATATTACTGTTACTGTGGGAGAAAGACAACCTATGTAACATCAGATCACATCGTCATGGTTATCCATTTTGCTATTAATTACATACAGTCTATGTATGAACTTACCTTATGTGTATAGCTGATTTTCAACCATTCAGGCTTATGTCCTCCAACAAGATACACAACAGAATTGTCAGCTGGACTTTTATACTGGGTTAGAACTAGTAGTTTCACGTCCACGGTTTCTTTTTTTTTTAAATAAACTATTCAATTTATTGTTCAAAACATCAGTAAGAGTTGAGCCTAAGCTAAACTGTTTCAACCATATTGTTTCAAAATCTATAACAATAATAGCCTATAAACGAGGCAACTGACTTGCAATGCATGCTGGGAAGCAAACCTCAACATGAAATAAGAGACACCTTAGGCTACATTAGTTCCCCCCTCATTATGATATACTTTTTACAGTTTTTCTCAGTTGCTAAAACACTAAAACCCATTGGCTGAAGAAGGTTCTCAGTTGCCTGAACTCATTTAGCTAATTGTTCAGTCTGTTGTCAATACCTTAAACCATTTCACATGGTTAAACACAATTTGCAGATCCCACTTACACTTTTCAGCAAAACTCTAAACACATTCGCATTCTCAAAACACATTCTGAACTCTAATGCACATGTCATCCATACTGGTAAACACAAGTGACGACAATTACAGTTTTTTTCAATTGCTAAAACACAATTTCTGAAACTTTGCTCCATTTTCTTAAAGCATTAAACATAAAACCTTATTTACAAGCACTATTTACAAAACCTCTGACTCCTCTTGCAAAATCAAACTTTCGCCTCAAAACAGGAAACATCAAGTAGAAATGACTACTTTGCTTTGCTCTTTGCATTTTGCTCTTCTTCCTCCTCCTTGTACCTCTATTTTTACAGTATCCTGCATCTCACAAACTTGTCCTTTGTTGATATGAACTTGCACCAAAATCTATTGAGCAGTCAGTACTGTAAACAAATGGAAAGCACAATGTTCAGGGCCATACGATTTGTTTACAGTATTGTACAGTATACAGCCTACAATGCACTGTACTACAGTGTCCAATAAAAATCCTTTTTCTTGCCATCCTCCCCTTCCTCCTCATCCCCAACCTTGCATATGCACTCGTCCTCTTACATAGTTTCTTCTATCCATTTTCATTCCCACCTTCAACAACCTGTTTGCTTTCTGAACTGGCATATATTGGTTTTGTCACATCATTTGAAACAAGTGAAATCAATTTTGAGTGGTTGTGTTTAATCGATGACATGTGTATGTCTATTTCTATTTCATTTTTGCCACTTGTGTTTACCAGTATGGATACAGTACATGAGCATTAGTGCAGAATGTGTTTTGAGAATGAGTGTTTAAAGTTTTTCTAAAAATTGTGTTTTACCATGTGAAATGGTTTAAGGTATTGACAACAGACTGAATAATTAGCTTAATGAGTTCAAGCAACTGAGAACTTTCTTCAGCCAATGGATTTAAGTGTTTTAGCAACTGAGAAAAACTGTAAGTACTCATATATTTTAGATGTTACATGTAATGTACATACACTGTATATATCACCACATATGTATTGTGCATACATTGTATGTGCATGGTCTCATATATACCAGAGGAGGCTCCTTCATTGAGGAAAGGGAGGAACACCCTCCCTAAAATTTCAGAGAAAAATAAAAAATATATAAAGTGAATTACTAATCTGATAAATGACTGTTAATATTACTATTTTTAACACTTTGAATGAACAAAATCGTTCCCCTAGGTCAAAATGCCAACAGCACCCCCTATCGCAATTGAAAATTACTGTATGGAGGAGCTTCCTCCTCAATCCCCTCATTGAAGTCCATTATAAACGGCTCTGACCCCAGCGCCTCGTGAATCACGTCGTTTTCAATGGCCAAGGGAGGAAGCTCCTCCGTTCAGTCATTTTCAATTGCGATAGGGGGTGCTGTTTTTAGCGGCAACGGTGCAAGAACGTTATCTGCAGTCATACAGCTAAGAATCTTGTGTTGAACAGAAAGCTTGTTTTTTGCTCGTGAAATAAACAGTACAATGGAATCAGAGGACAATATCCATCTTTTATACATTCAAATACAGTGCGAAGGTTAGGATCAAAGCAGGAAGACCAGTTCCAAAAATTCCTATTCCAAAAAAAGATGGTAAGGCTAGTGTAGGCTGCTGAATGCTACATAGTATGACAAATGGCTAACTGGTAACGTTAGCACAGAAAACAATCAGCTATAGCCTACAGCTGCTGGCCTGTCACAAACGTGGGCAGTTCATTTGGTGATAGGCTAAAACATTTTTGGATAGTTATGCGTTGCTATAATCATCCAAGTTATGCCTTAACTAAACAATTGTTATATAATGTTCTTGTTGTTAATATGTTATTGTTACTAACTGTATCTTTGGATGGTAACATTGTTAATGAATGTTTCAGACCATGATGGATTCCTGTAATGACTTCTTTAGTAACATTTGCCTTTTGAGTATAAATTCTCACTTAGCTTACAACCTGTCTTTAAATTATAGCGATTTGACTTTAAAAACAATAGCATGTTACAAATAACCACATTTAAGGTCTATTTTTTAATGGTAAATAGTTACATGGTTTTATAAAACAAGTGTCTATTTTTAGTGTTAAAGACTTTTCTGCAAATGTATTACATTGAGCAAAACCTCCAGACTTTTCATAATTTTGCACATCTGGAAAACAGTATTTCATAACTAAACCTACATATCTTCCCTGACTTCCCAGACCTAAATTTACATTTATTTACATTTACATTTATTAATTTAGCACTATTATCCAAAGTGACTTATTGCACAACATTGCCAGTTAAAATGCTACATAGTACTGCTGCTATGAATGTGTCGGGGTAGGTGGCCTACATCTATTCACATATTGCCACTAACACCAATCAAGCGGACATTCCTTCCTCCGTTATTTTTTTAACCACCGGCCGCCACTGATATATACATATATATTGTAACATATATTGTGCATATATGTTACAATATATGTACATATATCTTTACAAATATTACCAATACATTTCCCCATATATATCTGAATACATTATGGTGGATATTTCTAACTAATTTGGGGCAGTCATGGCCTACTGGTCAGGACTTGAAACCGAAGGGTTGCTGGTTCGATCCCCGACCAATAGGTAAAATGCTGACCTGATCACGATGTTGTGGCACCATTCTTCATGGTAGCAAATGGCAACATCATCAGCTGACCAGTTCACAATGTTGTGGCAACATCACTCACAATACTACATGGCAACGTCATTGGCTGACGTCGCGGGGACGGTTCCCATGGCACCAAATGGTAACGTCATCAGCTGACCAGTTAACAACGTTGGGTCAACATCACTCACAGTACTTCATGGCAACGTCATCGGCTGACATCGTGGCGACATTTCCCACGGCATCAAATGGCAACGTCATCGGCTGACTTAATCACGATGTTGTGGCAACATCACTCCAAATACTACATGGCAACATCATCGGCTGACGTCGCGGGGACATTTCCTGATACTAAATGGCAACGTCATCAGCTGACCTGATCATGATGTTGTGGCAACATCACTCACAATTAGGGTTGCCAACTTCCTCAACCCCAAATGAGGGACACTTCACTTCAAATGCGGGACCCCCCCCCCAAAAAAAAAAAATAATTTACAAATGGTGTACTGTCACTTTAAGAGCATTGTCTACATGGTATTCATAATATTTTGCCAGCTCCATGCAAATATAGCCTATGGTCATTCCACAAACTCTAACATTGTTTGTGCCACATTTAGGCCTATAGCATAATGATAAGTATATTAAGTTGGTGTAAACAACCTTCATTCCTGTGGAAATAGAAGTAATGATGCTAGGTAGATATTTTCTGTTTGCAATTAAAAGTGAATTATGAACCTGGTAGCCACCTAGCTATCTGAGTTGAAAGTGTTTCAATTGGCATAGCCTATCATGTGCTTCATGTAAATGCTTAGTTTAAGGGAAAGGGTATTGAAGACTTCAAGACTCGCCAATTCCATTACACAAAGGCAATTGACCACTCTTCATATTCTATCAGTCCAAATCACAGTGCGTGCAGCCTATGTCAAAGTGCCCTCACATTTTGTAAATGGTCAGTAGCATAGTGTGAACCGGATAATTCCGCAATCTCCTCGCGTTGTTTTTGTTGTTCTCATGATTTCCTTTTAAAAGTTTCTTATATTAAAAAGGTGAAATCAATTACCAACAATCACAAGCCAGCTGGAAACTTCCCCTCTCTCCCTCTCGTTCCCAATTAAAACGAGTAGCATAACGTTCAAGTTAGATCTGCTGCATAATAGAGAGACTGAGAGGACCCAAAAAGTATCATCCTTATGTAAGATGCTGTTGCTGCATTTTGACATTGCAATCGTTCTCTAAGAAGAGTGAAAAGCAGTTTGCAGTAAAGCTTCTCTGGCTAAATTATGGTGCCCCTTCTGTCCCTTGGTGCCGTGCGCACAGTGCGAGATGCGCGTGGTAACGGCGGCACTGGACACTTTGTTCCAGGTGCGTTTACAGTAGCCTACTATTGACAAGTTAACAAGGCCGATGAGCTGTGATTGAAAACCGGGAGTGGTGCTGTCCCTGACGAGACAAATCAAAATCACCCAAAATACGGGATGTCCCGCACAATTCGGGACGGTTGGCAACCCTACTCACAATACTACATGGCAACGTCATAGGCAGACGTCGCGGAAACATTTCCCACAGCACCAAATGGCAATGTCACCAGCTGACCTAATCACAATGTTGTGGCACCGTTCTTAACGGTACCAAATTGCAACATCGTCGCTGCAATGTCACTAATGGTACCAAGTGACAACATTGTCTTGCAAAGTATCTGTGACGTTGCAACAACGTAGCCAGAAGGTAATGTCGCGGTGACCAAATGACAACTTTATGGCGAAGTTGCTGCAACGTCATGTGTTAGCTGGGTAAGTATAGTGCTATTTTGAGCCTTGTTAGTGGTATAGAAATAGCAATTTCTTTTTACTGTACGTGTGCCCCGAAAGCTAGTGGTGTTCGTTGATTATTAATATCAAATATATCGGCGCAATGTATGATTTCCAGCCGTCTTATTTGCTATTGTGGAACTATTTTTTCAGACACCTCACAACCGTGTATAAACTTCCGCTCAATATTTGAGCCTGAAGCATAGACAGTGGCGCAGTAATATCAACGTGCAATGAGTCCTCCAACAGAAATCAACGGGATTTAACAAAATGCCAAATAAAACACGACAGAAACTGTATTTCGCTATGCTACTTATTTTGGAACATCAACGAACACCACTAACCACTCGGTGAGTTGCACAGTTTTGAAAACAAACGTTAAAGGAATTATCCGGAGTAAAATGCACTTTAGATCGATTTCCGGATGATTGGGGGTACATACGTTGAGTTGACATCAAAATTATGTCATTCGGATGTGTTTTGAGAAAGTTCGATTGTACCGTTTTCAGTCACAACTCGTAGCCTGGAAGTGAGCGGGGCATTTCAATTGCGCCGCTACAAAACGCTATTTCTATACCTCTTCTACAGTTCCAAACAACATAACACTTACGTGGTAGTGAGTAGAGGGTCCCTAAAGCCAAACCGAAGTATCCCGAGGTCTTTATGTGGTCGAATAGAGAGTCCAGAATGAATTTCATCAAGCCAGTACCTTTACAGAAATGTTGCCATCTTTGCCGCCACTTTGAGGGGAAAGTCCGTAGGAGTCGCCGTTTAAAAAAAAAAAAAAAAACATAGTCCAGTATTTCTTTCGAAATTGAAATGAAGTTGTATGGACTGGACTATGTTTTTTTTTTTAAAAATGGCGACGAAATTGTGAATTTCCAGAGCGTGTTACACAGCAATAAGACTCCTACGGACTTTCCCCTCAAGGTGGCGGCAAAGATGGCAACATTCCCGGAAAGGTACTGGCTTGATGAAATTCATTCTGGACTCTCTATTCGACCACATAAAGACCTCGGGATACTTCGGTTTGGCTTTAGGGACCCTCTACTCACTACCACGTAAGTGTTATGTTGTTTGGAACTGTAGAAGAGGTATAGAAATAGCGTTTTGTAGCGGCGCAATTGAAATGCCCCGCTCACTTCCAGGCTACGAGTTGTGACTCGCTTTCTTTAAGGGTTGTTTTAGGACATGTTTGTACATGCCTGTTGCAGCCACTCTGAAGTAGTCAAAGGCGATTCAAAACGAGTCAGAAAAGTCGAGACAGGACCAATCGTCAAAATTTCGATGTCCACCACTCTAGTTCATCCAAAACAAACCAGACAAGGGACTCAAAGTGCTAAATACCGGAATTTTCCTTTAAGGCGAGACACTACAGGTAAGTAGGGTAACATTTTTAACAAGCAGATATCATTATGAAACTTCCCCAGATGATTACTTACATTAATATGAGAAAAACATGTATTACAAGTTTTCTGCAATTTAATGTTTACATGCAAATTAGGCATTATCTAATTAAATATGCGCTCATTTGCATACATTTTAAAACACGAAAACTGAGAATTGGATACAGCCAGGGTCAAAATTATGTTTTCATTGTGTTCAGATATTAGATGGGGGGGAAATTACAGAGGGATTTATAGATATCTACTTTTGTTATCCTGTAAATCAGAATATGCTGTCAATAGCCTTAAAAAGATCGATTTTTGCCATGTTTTTAAGAAATAAAATGTCATGTAAATCAGGCTAGGAATTATATATCAACAAACCCTTTTGTAAAAATCTCATAAATATAGTTAGGCATAAGTCTTGAAAGTTTGATGTATGTGCTTCTGAAGTGGAGATTTCGTGCTCAGAGTGGGAGAGGAATACTTTGGAAATCCAGAGTTCTCGCGAGAGCACAATGAAATTGTCTCTACGAGACACTCTGGCAATGAGCAATGATGCACGTTACTTTTCCCCTTGCATTCCGGGGAACCAGCTAAACTGATGAAGACAGAGCTGCAACATTGAATAGAGCCCGACCGATAAAGGATTTTGAAGGCCGATACCGATACAAATATTTGTTGATTTAAAAATCCGATATTCCGATATATCGGCCGATATATATATATATTTTTTCAGAAACGCGCAACAAAACATTAACAGATTTCCCTAACATTAGTTATTTGTAGTTATTCCACTGCTTGGTTGAATTTCCCATTGTCCTACTTAATTTAGAACGACCATTAACCGTATGTTATCTGCACACCTATGAAGTAGATCCATTTTTTGGCCGTATCACACTTGTATATTAATTCGCCAAACTCATTGTGAAGTTTAAATGAACGGTCACGTTGCATCCGAGCTGTAAAATGCAGACGTTCAGAACATTGCAACATTGTAGCATATGACGGAGGTGGCTTTTAGCTAGATGGATAACAGCAGGCTAAGTAAAATAGCGATGTTTCAAAGCTAAAGTTCATCAGAATATTGGGATACGCCCGCTTGACAATGGGAGAGATAGAACTAACGACTGCAACCATCCATTTAGAACTAGTAACGGCAGTTTGTCCTGTGAGTTGAGAAATTAGTTCTACAAACAAGACAGTGTTAGCGATTAAAACGTTTAAATTGTAACAGGAAATGAACACAACACAAGTGGCAACAGTGGAATAAGCGGGATAATGGATAATTCTGTTCACAGAAGTTAATGCACTACCAGGTTTAAACCTCCGCTTCTCGTCGGGGCCGTTTTACAACCTCGACCGTGCATTAACTTCTGTAAACAGACCACCGTGTCGTCCATTATCCCTTACTTATTTATGAGTATGGACTAAAATAATATGATAATGCATTTCAAAAACAAACTTTTTAGAATTTGCTCAGCCTGTACGTCTAGTATCGAACCATAGGAATTTCTATTGGCTTAACACCGTGGATGTTCTCCAATCACAGCGCTCTATTTCGTTAGAGAGTCTTAAGGCGGGCTTAACAGGATAACGACAGTCCTGTGACGGTGAACAACAAGGAAGGTGGCTATGGCGAACGAAGAGCGGTTGTTTGAATCGGCGTTGCCGTCAACTTTGGAGGAGTTGGACTTGTGCTTTTCTTTGAAAGTTGAGCAACACAATGCACTTAAGTCATTCCTTTCTAAGAAGGATGTGTTTGCCGTTTTGCCTACCGGATACGGATATGGTCGTAGCGCTGGCCTATTGCATGCCTAGGCAGTTTGAAAGACAATTCTCTGCCCGCCCCTTGGATTAAGCGAGGTGAATGATTCGATGCCAGACTATACATCTCAATGATATAGGATGGCCCCACCAGGCTAACTATCATCATCATTTGTATTATCATTAAACAAGATAAAGGTCACTCTTAAATGTTTGAGTGTGCGTGTGTAATAATTAGTCCCTATTGCCTTATAAGCTACCTTATAATTACAATGTCAGCTTGCTTATCCCTTTACCTGCACTTTTAAAATTATTTCCATCAAGCTACATCAAACCATTTTCAATCATCAGTTGCTGCCTGTCTTCTAAAACCTACTATTTAGTGATCTAAATCCATTATGTAACTCTGCTGCGGCTGAACGACAGTCTGAAGCGCACACTTGGCATCATTGGATTTCACACACGTGTAAAAGAAAAGCTAACTTTTATGCACAAGCTACGTTTGATACTTTTTCTCTATGTCTAAATGTTCACTCCTCTCACGTCTAATTTACATTTTACAATGCAGGGACTGTAACTACAGATATACTAGTAATAAATCATTACTTTATTTAGGCAGAATAAGTTCGTTGTGGTTTCCAAGCTCATTAATGTTAACGTTAGCGGTCTTCCACTGATATTAATAGCATTAGCTAGCTTTGTGGTTAGCTAGTCTATGATGAGCCCTAATTTAGCAATGGATAACGTCATACTGCAAACATACGCTTTCAAAATAACAGGCCGGGGAGAGATTACGTCTCACTGCTGTAACTGTCACGCTATTAAAGAAATACATCTTCAGTCACATTGTCAAAAGTTAAAAGGACAGACAGTCAACTACACTGTAACAACGTAACGTAATTACTAGCTAATTCTGCTTCACTCTCGGCTTATTTAACAGCAGCAGAACTGGACATTGTTTTCACGAATTTTGTCATGCTTGTTTGAGTTAAGAGAACTGATGGGGATGTTCTTTTAATTGTTATTTCAAGCAATGTATGTCTCGTGACCAAATCACCATGAACACACTTCACTGATGATCTCACTCGCGGATAACTGGTTCTCTCTTCCCGACTCTGGCTGGATCAGCAGGTTGCAGGATGTGTGGCGCGTTATACACGAGTGTTGCCAGCAGGGACGGTGTAGAGTGCCCTCTGGAGGACAAACTATACAACGCCAACACATATTCATTTATCGGCCATTATAAATGCCGATACCGATAGTTTGGAAAATGCCTAATATCGGCCCGCCGATAGATCGGTCGGGCTCTAACATTGAAGGACAGTACACATTGGTCGTAGTGTTATCCGATTGCGTCGAAGTCCGAAATCAATCAGAGTAAACATGGTCTAGTGTTTTCCAATTGCGTGCAGTGAGATTTATAAATGCATGCTTGTTGCCGCCCCTCGAGTTGGGCAATTACATTGTTCGTGGCCAGACCCTTTAATCTTTCTAGATTACCATGGGTCTGGATTTTCCAGGCTAGGAGAGGAAACTCATTTTGAGAAAACAGCCTTGAAAGACAGCCAATGAGATTCCATTCTCAGCCTAGACTTACCTTTTGAACTTTCGCGATTAGTTGCTGATACAAAGGAAGTGTCTATATAGAGCATCACAGTCCCACCCCTCCTCCGAGAGAGCTTAGTTTCCGGAAGTAAGTTTCCCATTGACGATTTGGAAAATCCGTATCTAAAGAGTTTTAGAGCATGTCTTAGGCTAATCAGCTACGGCATAACTCATAAGCATAAAACATATAATTTCAAGTGAAAAAACGAAGAGAAAGTCCAAAAAAAGTCAAAGGTACAAGACTGTGTACATATTTTCATTTCCGAGCAAAGGAACTACTCATCCCATAAACCACCGTGCCTCAATGAATAATATATAAGCAAGACAGAAACTGGTGCAATTTTGCCATTTGAACAACTTCCAACCGACGATAGCACGCAAATAGGGCTGAAACGATTCATCGAGTTACTCGATTAACTCGATTACAAAAATTGCTTGAGGCAAAAACTCTGCCTCTAAGCCTCGTTAAATTCATATGATGCGTACTATACGCGCAGGGATCTGATTGTTCCACACGGACCGTTGTTCAGGAAGCACACCACTAGCGCGTCATTCAATCTGAATTTAGTTGGCGCGATGGCAGCGAGCCAAGAGCCCCATAAACGGCAGAAAATGTCTGTTGTTGTCTCAATTGTTAGCGCACTCGCCTCCCGATCCGAGGTGCTGCTGTTACGCGGGTTCGAGTCCGGGCGTGTGCAGGGCTGAATCGCGCAGGTTCAACACAACGCAGGTTACAGTAGCCTCCATTGATGTTCGCTGATTTTAATTGCATACTGTATTTGTAGCGATGTCGTGATGCGGTTTGACTAGATATGATGTTTAGCGATGTTTTTAAGTAGTAAACTTATAGAACCCCTTCTTCACACACACACACACACGCATGCACCCTCATCTTGTCTCTCTCCCTCTCCGTCACGCACAGCACGCGTGCACACACAAACACACACACGTTGCTAGGTTACCATAGCAAATAGGCTCACCCTAGAAATTATATATGATTTGTTAGTAGCCTAATGGTAAATGCTGCAGGTGTAGAAATCTACATAAAACAGATATTTACTTTGATGTCAGGGCTAGATTACAGCATGAAACTTGTTGTGCATATTAATATAAATTACATTGCTTTTCCTCCTTTTCTCCCTCTCAGCACTTCACAACGCAGTATGGACAGCTTTGTTCGCCCAGCTCAGTCTGCACTGTTCAAGAGGCTGCAATTTTTACAGAGAGCATTCTGAACATGCTCGTGACCGATATGAGGCCACTGTCCATGGTGGAGGACAAGGTATTTAGAAACATGATCTCAACTTTCAATCCTAAATACAACCTGCCATCAAGAACATATTTCACACAACTGATGGAGAAGAAATACAGAGAGATCACAGAGAAATTGCAAGCTGTCTTAAAGCAAACAGAGTGTGTTGCCCTGACAACAGACATTTGGACCAGTGTGGCAACAGAGGCCTACCTGGGGGTGACATGCCACTTCTTGGGGGAAGATTGGGAGATGAAGTCCCTCTCCCTAACCACAATGCCCCTAGAAGAGAGACACACTGCAGCCAACATTGCAGACTGGCTAGAGGAGACAACTGCCAAATTTCAGATTCCATTTGAAAAGGTAAAGGCAGTTGTCCACGATAATGGGGCAAATGTGGTGGCAGCAGGAATAATTCTTAGAGAGAGGCATGGGTGGGCTTCTGTGAAATGTGCAGGGCATACATTAAATTTAGTTGTGCAGAGCACACTCAAAAACAATAAAACAATTGCCAGTTGTGTAGGTTCTGCTAGGTGCCTAGTGGAACACTTCAAAAAGAGTGAACTGGCCTGCACTAAGCTCAAAGAAAAACAACAGCAGTTGGGAAAGCCACCACTCATGTTGATACAGGATGTCAGTACCCGGTATCACATGTTATCAAGACTCCTGGAACAGCGATGGCCTGTGACAGCAGCTCTCTCCGATCCAGCAGTCAATCCGAGAGGCAAACACCACTACCTGGATCTAAAGCCAGAGCAGTGGAACATCAGTGCAGAGTTGTCACAGGTCCTTGGGCCATTTGAAGGAGCTACAGAGTTTCTTAGTGGAGAACAGTATGTCACCCTCTCTGCCCTTCCACAGCTGGTCCAAAACCTTAAAAAGTCCACACTGACTGCAGAACTTGAAACTGCAGCAGTGAAGGCATTTCAGGCTTCTGCTGCAGAGCAGATCACAGAGAGGTGGCAAGGGCTGTATCAATTTCTACCTGATGCTCCCAACCCTGTCCTTCTGGCTGCTGCTTTGGACCCCAGGTTTAGAAAACTGAAGTTCTTGCCTGCGGAAGAGGTGTTTAAGGTAGTATTCAATCAATGGCACTAGCTGTCAAAAATGACTCAAAACAGACACGTGTAAGGGTAGAGGAAGCCACTGCCACCACATCAGCTACACTCACTACAGGTGGATCACATCAGAAAAGTATTCTGGTATCATCATCTGAGGATGAAGGAGAGGGTGAGAATGAGCAGAGCGGTGCAGAGGGAGGTCTTGGAGTATTTTGGTGAACAGCCTATTTCTAAGAAGGAGAATCCACTGCCATGGTGGAAATTAAATCAAGCAAGATATCCAACCTGCCACAGCTGGCAAAGTCTTTCTTGGGGATCCCAGCAACATCAACACCCTCAGAGCGCTTGTTCTCTGCTGCTGGGAACATTGCCTCAATGTAGGGCAAGCCTAAGTGCTGAGCATGTGGATATGTTGACGTTTCTCCATTGCAACTATAAGCTGTTGTAGAATCTGAAATATCTCTTTCTCACACACTCACACTCTATCTCTCTCATGTTTTTTGTTTTGTTTAATGTTGTATTAAGATTTTTTTATGTTTTAATGTTGTATTAAGAAGAGAAATACTAAAGACCATTTGGCCTTCGTTTCAAGTTTATATTCATAGTTTTACATGTTATACATGTTTTACAGTAAGTTGACTTAACTCAGGCATGAAAACTCCTCACCTTTCGGCGAAATTCGCCGTTTTGAATCCAAAATAGGGGACTTACGTGGTTCGCACAGATCCGATGAGAAAATATTGTAGGAGGGGGGGGGGGGTTACAACTGAGTTTACAAATCACGCGCAGACGCGAACGCATCTTGATGCGTTGTAAGACAAGAGACCAATTAAAAACTTGTCTGATCCAGCAACGATTATGTGAATGCAGCCCCTATGCATTTAGCCTATGAAACAGTGGAAGCTAAATTTTGCCGCGGATGCAACGCGAACAGAACGCTTGCGCTGGAATAGCCTCCCTGTCTGTGTGACTACAGATATATGCGTCTGAAATGTCAGCTGGAATGTGAGCCCGGCGAGGAGAGATGCTTATTGATGTCACAGGTGGGCTAGTTGAAACGTTCAACTTCTGTCAGAAAAAGACATTGAGATTGGTGTAGCAACGTAGCATAGGCTGTTGTTAAAGTTAACGATATTGGACAGAAATATAGACATAACGAGTTCATTTGATGAAGAATACGTGCAGTTTGAGCCATCTAGATCGACAAATGGTGAAGCAAATAGGCATAGGCTACTTTATCAGTATACCAAAGGCTAATGTGAATAACTAAATAGTTGAATTAAATGCTCCTAAACTGGGCTGGTGCGTTTTGTCAAGTTCGGAGACAAAAACAGTGTTTGACATGGTAATGCCGTCTTTTAAGAAACGCTCAGTGGCCTGACACACTAGCACAATGCCACAATCTAGCCTAGCTGCAGGTTAAAACATTTCAAACCAGTTTTACAAATTAAAGCCTAGTCCAGTGTTTTTCAACCACTGTGTCGGGGCACACTAGTGTGCCGTGAGAGATCATCAGGTGTGCCCCAGAAAATTACCCAAATGTCACTCACTGGTCCAGAAAAGCAATTGTTGCATCAAATAATTTATGACCACATGCCCTCATTGATTGTATGATTGCACTATTTGTGTTATGCAGGTATTGTACAACGGGGGCCCCATATCCAGTATTCACAGAATCATCACATATCCAGTTCATAACAACAATTAAATTAGATATAGTCACCTACAAATGAAACAGAGGGCGCTTGTTTTATTGAGCAGGTCTTGCATAGAAGCCATAATAAGGCCATATCTGTGTATTATTTGAAATTTTAGGCTATGGTATGTTTATTTTTTCTTCACACAGGATGTTAGTGTGCCGTGGGACATTTTATGTGTCAAAAGTGTGCCGTGGCACAAAAAAGGTTGAAAAACACTGGCCTAGTCTACCCTGCCCAAGTTTATTTATTACCTGGTTTGTTCCAACAAATATTCAGACTTATTCTAATAGTCTACTATGAAGTGTCCATTAGGCCTATGAAATCTTCAGAAATGTCTGATAACTTCAGGCACAAAGAAAGAAAGAAAGAAAGAAAACTCATGTAGATTACTGAGGAGGAGAGGAGGGCCAGGCTGAAGCATGTTGCCAAACAGCGCAAGTGGGCCCCTTCACACTTAGGCCCAAGCCAAAAAGAAGAAATAATAAGTATTTTTTTGTAAAAATTTGTCATTTTGTAGTTTGTTTTCTTCATAAATCTCTGGTTTTAGGCAACTTCATACTCCATGGAAGCTATGCACTATTGACAACAATGTCACTCGCGCCTGTTTTGCTATGAAACGGCCATTTCCCACTTCGCGCGTCCTTCTCACCTTTTTCACCCGACCCGTTTTCATGCCTGATTTCTAACAGCATTCAAAATGGCCCGGGTAACACCGTTACTTAAGAAAACTTCTCTCAACCCTGCTCAAGTTGAGAACTACCGTCCTGCTTTACTCCTACCTTTCCTATCCAAAGGTATTGAACAAGCAGTCTCCAAACAGGTCTCGGAATTCCTCTCGCCGAACAACCTTCTGGATCTAAATCAATCTGGGTTCAAGAGGGGCCACTCAACTGAAATGGCTCTGCTGTCTGTAAGAGAAGCCTTAAAGGAACCCAAGGCGACCACGCGGTCATCCGAACTCATTGTACTTGACTTATCGGCTGCCTTTGACAATGTTAGTCACCGCATCCTTCTCTCTATACTCTTAAACATGGGAAACTCCAGTTTTGCTCTCTCCTGGTTTGAATCCTACCTCACAGAATGCTCGTTTAACATATCATGGCTTGGACAGCTGTCCGCACCTCACTATCTCACCACAGGGGTCCCCCAGGGCTCAGTGCTGGGCCCTCTTCTCTTTGCTATCTACACCACCTTTTTGTGACAGGTTATCGCATGGCTTCCCATACCACTGCTATGCAGACGACACACAGCTCTATATGTCCTTTCCACCGTATGACCCCTTGGTCTCGGCATGGATCTTGGATTGCCTCTCAGACATATCTACATGGATGAAGGCAAACCACCTCCTGCTAAACCTCTCAAAAACCAAACTGCTGGTCCTCCCAGCTAAACCTACTATACATCATGGCATCATACCTACAGGGCTGCAAGAAATGTAGGAGTCGTTCTCGACAACCAACTAGCCGTTTCGCACTCTACAACATATGGAAAATCAAGACTTACTTGACTCAAGATGCTACCCAGCTCCTGGTACAGGCAATAGTCATCTCACAACTCGACTACTGTAACGCCTTCCTGACAGGTCTCCCAGCCTGCACAGTGAAACCCCTTCAGATGACCCAGACCAGAACGCGGCAGTGCGCCTGGTCTACAAACAACCCAAAAGGGCACATTTTACCCCGCTGCTCATCCAGCTACACTGGCTACCTATGGCCGCCCACATCAAATTCAAGTCTCTAATGCTTGCCTACAAAGTAGTCTCTGGTTCTGCTCCCACCTACTTGAATGCCCTCATTCACTACCTCCCGACCGCTGCGCTCCTCAGACTTACGACGTCTAGCTCTGCCACCGGTACGCTCAGGTCAATCCAAACTTTTTTCATTTGTTGTTCCTTGTTGGTGGAACGCAGTACCAGTTCCTACTAGAGCAGGGACATCCCTCTCCATCTTCAAAAAACTCCTGAAGACCCAGCTCTTCAGAAAATATCTGCTCTCGTAGCACTACTTACAACTAGCTAATTCTAGCACTTACCACCGGACTACAACTGACACTTGACTGTATAAAAACCTCACTCACTCCTTTTGTGCTCTACCTTTTTACATTGTTTTAAATTGTTCTAGTATTGTTGAAAGAATTGTTCTAAAGCTTTAAACTGTTTACCATGTTGTAACTTTGGCTAAAAAAACGTCTGCCAAATGTAATGTAATGTAATGAGTCGGTGTGGAGATTCAACAGATTCAGATGGAGAATCTTTTTAGTTCATTCAAATAAATAATTAGTTTGAGCAGATCTTCCATTTGCGCCTAATATTACAGCTTTATGACAATTTTGAAAAATTGACATTTAAAGAGCCAGAAATTGGCGGCCATCTTGAATTTGAAGGTCCAAAATAGGTCAAATCAATAAATCTACATCATTCATAAATTTCTTGACCCAAATAGTCTCAGAAACCATGTGTAATGCAGCACTATGGGCAAAACCATCAAAAAGTTAATATCCAGCTTGGCTTACGGCAGCCATTTTGGATATAGGGCTCTCACAAAATTTTCCCACATTTTTGTGAGGGGCACCCCAGCTAATTTTTTTCTTTAACCTTTATAGATGACAAATCTAGTGAGAAACGAACCTTCGCTCTCCACGGTCACGGAACTGCTATAGATGACCCAACTATTTGTTCTTGATGACCTAAGCTTTAATTTAAGATCTGGAGGCATTCACAGTTTGACCTCTGAGGTCAGATAGAGGTCACTGACCTCTGTAATATGTTGTGACACTACAGGTGAATGGAGTAAAAAATGTAAATAATATATATCACCATGAAACTTTTTCAGTTGATTACTCATGTTAAGCTAAGAAAAAATCTATTGAAAGTTTTTTTATATTTTAATGTTTAAATATGCAAATTAGGCCTTATCATTAAAAATGTGCTAATTTGCATACATTTTAAAAAACAAAATCAGATTGTCTGATAAAGCCAGGCTCAAAATATTTTTTTAATTTTGTTGTCATATGAGATGGGAAAAGAATTACTGAGGGGTTTATGGACATCTACTTCTACTATCCTGTAATTTACCTGTACCTCTGTGATATGAAATTTCTAGGCCCGAAATTAGAAATGGGTAGCCTGACGAGCCAGACCCACATTAACATGTAGGGTCTGGACACTCACCGTTCCCAGTGCTCAGTCCGAGGGGCGGGATAATCAGTTGTCTTTCAAATTCCCTCTGCACGCAATAGGACAGCGGCAGCGCTATGAGTCCCATGCGTTTCCCACCAGCGGAGCTAGTTGGCTAGTTCAAACGTTTGCCAACTTAATAAAAGCTTAACTCGTGTCACACTGTTCGCCAACAGCAACATCCATCTTATTTGTTTTCAAGTAGCAGGGAATTCAAGCCAAACCGTTGCAACTCTGCCATCAATCATTATGTTAAGCCCACCTAACGACTCTATACACAATTTCATTGGCCCGGAGAAGTTTCGATATCTGGAGCTCACAAGCCAACGGAGAGTTGCTAGACTAGCCCTAGGGGCGCGTCTAGATTTCTAGGCTAAGAAATGGGTGTATCTTAGGATCTAAATGTGATAGAAATATAAACTAAATATGTTTTTCCATGTTTCTGGGCATGAGGAACTCATCTATTGCATTGATAGCACTCTCAAGAGGTCAACATCATTAAGTGCAGTGAAGATCACTGGCAAAACATCTACTTCTGTTATCCTGTATACAGTTAAGAACAAAATTATTCATACCCCTGCCAAATATTGATGTAATGTTGATTTTTTTCTTAACCAATATGTGTGTTCTGACTGAAAATACACTGCCACATGCCAAAAGGTTGTAATACAATGTGGTAGAAACATTGAATAAAAAAAAAATCGATTTGATCGTTTTTAACATTTTTATGAATAATGACAAGTTCATACCCTTTTTAAATAATCAATGAAAACATATTTATTTGCATTCACAACTCTCAAAATGGTTCTTATATTATCTACCAAGCCTCTCCATGTCTCCACAATGATTCTAGACTACACCTTTTTAACAGCAATCAGGGTTTTCAGTCAGAAACGATTATTTGCCATCACTCTGGCCTTGTGCTCACTTTTTTGACTGATTGAGGTCTGGACTCTGGCTCTGCCACTCTAAAATGTTGATATTGTGCTCAGTTAACCATTTCTTGCCTTCTTTGGCCATATGTTTTGGATCATTGTGTGGTTTAATGGTCCAATGATGCCCATTGGTTTTCCAAATCGTTTTTGTGTAAATGAGAGGCCAAACCAAGTTGAAATATCTGCGTGTTCCCTTCGTGTAAACGGGATCTGTATTACTTAAAAGCTGCTTTGAGGCAACACATTAAAAGAGCAATGCACCAGGCTAACATATGGAACCTTGCCTTGGTTCCTAGCCCACAGTTACCAAGTCCTTCATGCTATGCTATGAGCTTGTGCACTGTGGTTGTAAAACGAGTTGTACCGGGCACTGTAAATGCAAAAAGGCAGCATTAATGTGCACAGCACTAGTCTGCACGTGCTGGTGACTGCAGTGACTAAAGCTGTTTTGTAGGCCTTTTTCTTACCCCCAAAAGCTAAGGGCTCTACAACAACTTTCACTGTACTATTTTATGGAATTTGTGATAGGAGTTCAAGTTGTGAGTTTCTGATAGCTCAAGTTCAAGTAGGGCTACATTTTTGTCATGTCCATATTTATATGGAATTGTTTGGTGAAATGATACATTTTGTACTTGGATTTGCCCAATCATTGGATCTTTTGACAGTGATCTTCACTCAAGGAAATGCTATGTTATACAGGTTTAATGCCCATTTGGACAATGCTAGCACTCGCTAGCCAAGCAAAGTTCATGCCATGAAGCTAACATTAGTCTATAACAGCTACCATCGTGGCAGTCTACGACCAGTGCTCAGTCCGTAAGTAAAACGTTATTGTCAACTCAAGGAAATGCTATGTTATACAGGTTTAATGTACTGGCTAGTCTAGCAGGTTTAAAGGGACACCAGGCAACGTTTTCGTGTTAATTAATCATCTTCGTAAGTCTGTATATGGTTAAATGACTCATTACAGGGCGAATGAAGAGTCTCTCGCCCGCCCCTACTGCCTGTAGGAAGAATATCCCGCTTGCAAGTTCGGAACACCGACCCGGAGTCCTTCAGGCTCACAAAGTCTCATTCATCGCGAGAAGCAGGATCTGTTTACGGCAAATATCCCCAGTTCAGAGGCAGGCTAACGAAACCCGGCTAGCGATTTTTACAAACGTGTAATGGCAGAGCCAGCGAAGAAGCAGCGAAAACCCTTGACGGAAGATGGAAAGAAGAGGAAAAGAGCTTCAGACCGAGCGAGGGCTCACACACGTATCAACCTTGGTCAAGCTTTTTCAGAATGGCGAGAGCTGAAAGACAGAGAAGGCTCCAAGACAGATGCAGACCTCGCATTCTTGCTTTTACGCTTGTAAGTAACACTTTGATATTTTACTTTGTGTATGGTTGTACTTTCATTGCGTTCGTTATTATCTGTAAATGTGTTGTTTACTGTAGCCTATTTCCAGAGACGGTTGATGAAGTATCTTTGATATTTCTATGAATGTCTGTTAGCTACAGTGGTAGCTAGGTGGCTAGCGGAGATCGTAGTGTGTTTGCTAGCAAACATGGGTATTGTTTTTTAGGTATTTCTTACACCTCTATTCTTTTTTGTGTGGCCACGCGTCATAGTGTTTTATTGGTAGAAAGACTTACATTCCAAGAATTTCTACGATCGTCGCAGTTCTCAGCGAGCTAAGTGGCTAGCGGGCGGAGAATTTGGCTTGTTCTAGCTAGATGGATGATGTCTCTGTGTGTTTGCTAGCAAACATGGGTATTGTTTTTTAGGTAGATCACAGTTCTTATTCCCCTCCTCTCTTTTTGTGGCCACGCGTCAGTGTTTTTTGGTAAAGTGGCTAGCGGAGATTTTTGCTTGATCTAGCATGATTCCCTTCTATGTGGCTAATTTAGCTTCCATGTTGCATCCAGGTGTTGCTTTTATTTGGCGCTGGTGTAGCTTTTTTGCAGTGTGCTTCATAGTGTAGAAGTCGATGAGTCACCGATCGCATTCTGTATTGATCCATAATATGCTACAAATCCTCGTCAGCTACTGTACGTACACACCGCCTACAATGAACCCCAGTCTCAGAATATTTTCCACGACCGTCTTGTTTGCAAATAAGTTACGTGGGCTGACCAAGTTACTGTTAGTGACACTACAACCCCCTCCCGCCCTCCAAACAACACACACACACACACACTTTATCCACTCACCCCCAGCAGTGTAGTCAACAGACAAATGTAGCCTAATTTCAAAGCATTCCACCACAATTACCTATACGCATGCAATTTCACAATGTAATGTTAGAAATGTTGCAAAAATGCTGTCTTATTTTTTCTAGTTACAAGCGCTGGCAGGTTACATCCACACCAAGCAAGACCCAGTCCAGACCACCAAAACCACCTGTTTCCAGTATCACAGAAGACTCAGATCGAGACCAGTATGTTTTCTTACACAGGCTTTATTTATCCTGCCTGTAATTTTGTAGTTCCAGTTACTTATGCACTATTTTACGTTTCAGGGATGTTCCTGTAAATCTTCCTGAGCTTGGTGTGCAGCCTTTGTCTAGAGAGGGAGAAGTTGGTGATTTGGAAATGAGGTGAAGTTCACCGCCATACGATAGTATGGTGTATAGTTTTCAGAGAGGGTTTCTTGATCTGCTTTTTTGTGGCTGTTGGCTTATGTTTTGGAGTCTCTATTTTTCTGCTCGCAGCATGCACTCTATGAGCATCGAAGAACACCACCACGAGTCTTCAGATGAAGAGGGGGCTAATGATTTTAGGAAGACCATGTAAGTGCTGTCCATTAGTCTTTCATTTACTTCCATTTACCTCTTTCTTCTATCTGAAATATCTGTATGTGTTGTCTGAACAGCATTGAGTGTGATGATTTTGGGGCTGATCCAAGTGTCTTGGGTTTGGAGGAAGGAGACAGTTCAGATGAGGATTTTGTCCCTTCTCTTCATTTACGGTATGTTTGCATATTATTTATCAATTTTGGATGGAAGTTGAGCTACATTTGTAAGTCGTAAAGCGCAGCCTATTTCTTTCTAAACTGTTCTACGACATTGTCTAGAATATGAACTCATGTAATCCTTCATGTGAAGTATTTTTTGTAAAGATGATCAATATGCATATTCAACTCTTCAGAATGGTTGGAGACAAAGCGAATGACCTGGCTGAAATCAGTGTGGATGAGGCCGTATTAGACATAGACATGCCCGACCCTCCCGCTCCAGAATCAGAGTCCACCGCACATCTTCACAGAGTACTCTCTGAGGATGATCTGGTCGGTAAAACTGCCAGCATAACATACAACAACAATCTGCTTGATCTCGCCATGCACTTGAAACTACCAGTGCAACAGTGCACCTTTGCAGACAGAGTGCTAGGCGTAGCATGCTCTGGTGCACAACCTTTTCAAGTTGCCATGAAGACACGAGGGACAGGAGTAGTTCTAGAATGGGTAAGGTGTGAAAATTGTCAAAAAGTCAATTATGTAGGGTGCTGTTATTGTTTGACACTTTTGTATGTATGTTTTTATTGTTTCTCACATAACATTGCCATTTCTTTACATTAGTTATGCCCTTTCGGACACTCCGTATGGAAATGGAATTCGCAGCCAACCTTGAAGTTTGGCATGCAGGGCGGTGACTTTATGCTGTCTGCCAATATTCTTCTGTCCGGGAACAACTATAGAAAAGTAGCCCTACTCTTCAAATTTATGTCGATGGGGATGGTTACCGAATCCACATTCTACAGGATCCAGGATGCTTACTGCATAGAGCCGGTGCAGGAGTATTGGGATCAAACTAGAGCAGAAGTCCTAGACCGTTTACGGCAGAAGGACCATGTTGTTCTCCTGGGTGAGGAACAGTCTTACACCTTTGACTAACTTTTACACTGACAATTCTGTATGATATGCTATGACTGTATGATTGGAAGCTGTGATTCTAATGCTTATAATGTCTGTTTGCAATAGGCGATGGCAGAATGGATTCTCCTGGTAAGTTCTGTATGCATACTGTCAAAATTGAGGATCAGATTTTTATGTATGTACTGTGGTACTGCTTTATCATTATCTTCTAATATCTTTGGTTTTATGTTGATGATGCTTTTAGACTGAAATAGCGTCATGGCTGCTCCGAGACTGTTAGATTGTTCTTTTAGCATAACATTTGGCCTGTTATAGGGTGCAACTCTCAAGGTTAAAAATACAAAACTATGTCCAGGCAAAATGTCCACTGTCTCTCACACCTCCCTTTGTGAATTGCATAATCCAAATTAGATTTTTCCTGTGGTTAGAGATTGGGATGTGTAAATTATGTCTGCTGCTTTCTCCTGAGCATGATTGCTAGATCAAAGCCTCTTTCCTCATTGACTGTTATTCAGACGGCCTCTGTAATAACGTACACAAGTTATATGCTGACAGTTGTGCTTTTGCCTCAGGTCATTGTGCACAGTTCTGCACATACACCACAATCGAACAAGACTCCAGAGATGTGGTCCACATTGTTTCCGTTGATAAACGCGAAACAAATAAAAACTCAGTCATCATGGAGAAGGAGTGCTTTGTTCGCACAATGGATGCACTCCTTCCAGAGCTTTCTATAAAGGAAGTGGTCACTGATGCCCACCCACAAATCACCGCATTACTGAGTAAGGAGAACTTTTGGTTATGGTGAAGTCATAAAGACCGTCCCAAGTTCATGTTTGATCGCTGTTCCCACAGGGCCTCATTTTTAACATATATGTAAAAAGAATTTTAAAAAACGTATCATTTTTGTTTACATTGTTTTCATGGCCTCTCTTTGTTATAGATCCGGAGCGTGGCAAATATAAAGCGTGGGGTATTCAGCACTCATTGGATATCTGGCATGCAGCTAAGAGCCTGAGCAAGAGGCTTCGACGGGTATGCATCAGTACATTTACAGACATGTGACCAGTTTCTATATGTTGTCCTGGTGTTGTGAAAAGAAGCTAGCTATTGTGTACCTTGTGTACCTTGATCAGGCTGGGACCGTGAAAAATCAGACTGGTATTCAGCCATGGATCAAGGACATAGTCAACCACTTTTGGTACTGCAGCAAGCATGCGGACACAGAGGAGCAACTCAAGGTATGGTTGAGGGGGAACAAATGTGTTGATTAGGACAGTTTAGTTGACATGCTAGCAGAACATGTTTGTTGCTCCATGCACTGTATAACTTTTTTTATGCAGATGATGTGGGTTGGTGTACTTCACCATGTCTGCAATGAGCACTCTTGGGCAACCAGTTGCTGTGAACATGAGCCACTGGATGAAGACAGCCAGAACAAGCCTTGGATCATACAAGGTAATTTCAACCAATACTGGTGCAGAATTCAACACTGTATGTGAATGTTTTACTGACTGTGTTATGACTATAGGTTCAGCTGCTCACAAGGCACTTACTGCTGTTGTCCTTGACAAAAGATGGCTGATCCTGGTAAAGAAATTCCTAAACTTCAGGTAAATATATGTAAGACATGATTGTGTTCACCCAAGTTATTTTTGAATTTCCAGTATTTCTCACTCAAGTGTTCGTCATGTTTCAAATGCAGCATAGTTGACCTTATTTCAGTGTAATCTGTAATGTGGATTTCATTTTTTATATATATATAACAAAACAACACATGTATTACCACGAGTGTTGTTGTAATTATGTCTCCCACCCACACAGGACCACATCTGATTTGGAGTCATTCCAAAATCATATTTTGATGTATGCAGCAAAGCGCATGGCCTACTCTCCGTTTGTATACAAGACTCGGACATTGCTGGCAGCCATTGATTATAATAAACACAATCAACGCCGCCCTGCACGCAACCAAGATGGACAGAAAATGTAGGTATTTTTGTGACATGGTTATGGTTTTTCTTTTTTTTTTTACCTTGTAGAATGACTAACGACAAACACAAATTGTTCTTGCTCTCTAGTTACAGACGGAAGTACAACAAGAAATCAAAGAGTTGGAGCGTGTACACGATGAAGGAGAAAAAGCAGTACACGTACATTCCAGAGATCCAGAGGGCCATTCTTGCCAGGAGAATGGGAAGTGGGTCTGGTCTTCCCCGCAAACAGACGCTAAGGCCTGATGACCCAAGGCGTCTGGGTGTACTTGCTCCACAACAGCCACCTCCCACATCAGAACTAGTGGCGATTCATGTCTCACGAGGGGACCGTGGTCCCAGAGAATTGGAGGACAATTGAACAGTTTTCATATGGCATATACATGTAAATAATAAAGAATTGATTCTGAAACTTTGTCCAAAATATTTTTTATTTACAAATGTACTGTGAAAAACAACATATACATAAAGTTGGGATGAAAGGTGGTAAGAACTTTTACAATGTGTATGGTAACAAACTATTTACAATATGATAACAACTGCTATGCAGCAAGTATTGTGAAGAATTATGCTAGGCGGGTCACCCTGAAGCCGGTGTACTGCCCTCTGGGGTCAGGGAAAGTGTCCCTTATCCGGCAAACACAGCAGCTGGGTATAACTACTCTGTTGCCCACACCCAGGCGGCCGTGCTGCCACAACACAAACTGCCTATAGGCTGCATGTCTAAACTGGCGCTGTTCCATCCCAGGTTCTGCATTATCGGCTAGTGCAAATATATCATTCCAGGCTGCCCTGGCCAGCTGCAACACACCCTCATCTAAAATATAAAAGTCCATGTAGGCCATTTTACTTATGCAATTCTGTGGACGTTGCCGCCAGCATTTCCTCTCCAGGTCCGTGTTCATCTCCCGACAGTTTCCACAGACACACCAGTGGAGTCCGGCAGGTTCAGGGTCAGGACGCAGGGGCACCTCCAGAAATGATAAGACGTCGAACATCACCCCCGGGGACCTGGTTATAACTCTCTCTAAGATCAGGTCCTTCTGTGAGGCATCAAGTGAATGAAGTGTATCCTAAAACACAAAATAATCTGCATGATTACACAGGTCTTTCAACAAAATAAAAAGGCATCTCTGGTCTAGTTACACTATTTGACAAACCTTCATTTCATTGATTCTTCTTTCTTGAAGATCCTGCAGTCTTCTCTCTTCCTCAGCATCCAGTCTAGCACTCCTCCCCGTCCTGGGGGTTCTCTGTCTGACCGGCCTTGAAGTCGGCCTACCACCAATGGCCTGAGCAATGTACTCCGAGGCTGAGGCTGAGGCTGACGTTGATTCCTGCAATATCACAAAACAGTTGACAATATCTCACTTACTTTACATTTATGAGTTGAATTACGATGGCTTACACTTTTATTTTATGTCACTAAGTCAATGCGTCTGATAATAGGCAATAAAAACGTTGCATCATGATCGAGCTAGAAGAAACGTTATGATATTATCTTAGACAAGCAAAGGTAAACCGTCATTCTACCAGAAATTATAGACCTCGCTAATATAACTTTAGACAAATATTAGCCTCCGATATTTTTTTATGCTCATGCCCACTCTCCCAAAAACAACACGAAAGCAGTAGCCTAGTTCGCCTCGTTCATAGGCTATCGTTCGTTCCCAGTAAAAAAATACTAGTAGGGGCCAGCCTATGCATGACAACACAATTTTGTAGACAAGCAAAGGTAAACAGTCATTCTACCAGATGAAATTATAGGCCTCGCTAATATAACTTTAGACAATATAGCCTCCGATATTTTTTTATGCTCATGCCCACTCTCCCAAAAACAACACGAAAGCAGTAGCCTAGTTCGCCTCATAGGCTATCGTTCGTTTCCAGTAAAAAATACTAGTAGCCTATGCATGACAACACAGTAAAAAAACTAACTCGCCATCAGTTGGAAAATATTACTTTACTTACCTCGGTAGACATAGTTGGATTTGAAATAGCCGGTTCCTCTGCTCAGCAAGGTTTACAGCTGATCAGCTGGGTTGCTCGTGGAGTGGGGTACTTGGAGGGGGGAGGGACAGCAGTTCGTTTTCACGACAGTGTGTTTGAACGCATTTACTCACAGACACTAGGGGGAGCTTCGTTGAGGAAAAAAACACTCAGGCTTGCCTGGTGTCCCTTTAATGTCCATAATTTGGACAAAGCTAGCACTCGCTAGCCAAGCTAAATTCATGCCATGAAGCTAAAATTAGTTGATAACAGCGGTCATGTTATGGACGAAACCTACTAGCTGTTAGCCAATCAGAGTCAAGCAGCTTAGCTCGTTGAATATTAATGAGAACTGGCGCAAATCGAGCTGAGTCTTCCTGCAGGCTCGCAATACCACGCTATGGCTTGAAACAAGGTAACCAAGGCATGTTTTAAGTAAAAAATGTTACAGAGTCCATGGTAGAACTTCAGACATTACCACAAAGTAATGAAATACGTGTGGCAGGAACAATTTACGGCTCTGTCATGAACAATAAGTTCCGGCTTGCGAAAAAGTTCCGGTGTTCCAGTTTAGATGGTGAGCAGGTTAACTTGTGATATTTGCATAAAATCCGTGAATATTCAACTAGACCCTGCCTACTTGTTAACAACGCTTTGCTCTGCCTCAACCCTTCCAGTGCTGGAGATTCACATTTTCACAAGCCTACAGTGCGTGACAGAATATGAAGCAAGATCTTGCCGAAAACATGTGGGAATCGCTATGTATAATGCATGTCTGCTTAAGCATCCACACAAAATGTTGTGCAAACAGGAAATGTGTCAAAGTAAATCAGCGAAGGTTTTGTTGGGTTTCGAACATGAGTCTCACTGAGGCAAAATGTTCTAAGCAGTAAGCACTATCACCACTACGCCACAGAGAGCAACGCTTGTTATTAGTCTATTAGACTAGTCTACTAGCTTACTAGCTATCCTGATGTCCATGTTAACTGGTGATAGCCTATAACATGAGCAAACACAGCGAATGCATGCCTTGAATAATGCAGATTAATTTTGCATCACAAACAGTAACAAATGACCCCATCAGAGTTGCTCGTTTTTTGTGCAGAAAGCAAAAATTATGATCACTTAGGCCTCGAACTGCTCACTAAAATAGCAAGCTAGCAGCAATAGTCCACCCTGCTAACCAATTGCACCACTGGTTATTTTGTATCTATGCAATAGCATGGTGTTCCTATTAAATGAATGTAGGTCTATGTTGTCTTGTGACAGTTTATTTGTCAATCGATCAAGATATTCATTATAGCAAACATCTAGGCTAAGTGAATGTTTTGCAACAGGCTGCTGAACGAGCAGTAAGTAGGCTAAACTATTTTCTAATTTAGGCTACGTGGGAATCTGAAACAGCAACATCTGTCATCAAACTCTCTCATCAAAGTTTTGTAATATATGCTACCATGATAACCATTTTGTGTCGTCAAATTAGGACCAACAAATTAAATAATATTTAACTCGGAGAAAATAAGTTTCATATGTTCACTTCAAATCATTAGACAGCTCACTGCATAACTTCACCGAGACATGACACTAAGTTATGATAATTTTTTCACATGACTGACGTATTTCATATTATTAACCCCCAAAACGGAATAAAGTGTTAGGGGACATGCCAGTTTGTTGTACATCAGTTAGGTTTTGGTATGTGAGGCAAAGATGAACCTATTTTGTTGTTTTGAGGCTTGCATATGCCCATGTTAAATTGTGATGGCACCAGTTAACATGGGTGTATATTTCTCACTTATGTTAACCTGTGTTAACTTTGACTAACAGTTCAATACATAAAAATCTGGCATCAATTTCAGCGGCTCATAGTGTAGTGGTATAAACGATGTAGAAGCTAATCCTATCAACTTTCTAGTCCATGCGTGGTTCGAATCCCAGCTAGATCGCTAGTTTTATTTTTTTCCATTCATTCAGTATGTGTCATATTTGTGGATAATGCTTAAACGGACATGTATTAGACATACACTGGTGATGTTTTCAGCTATATCCGTTATATTGTCTCACTTGCAAACACTTTGTGAAAATGTAGCCTAATATAAACCTGCACTATCGGAGGCAGAGCAGATTAAGAAGTAGGCAGGGTCTTGTTGAATATTCACTGATTTTATGCAAATATCACCAGTTAAACTGCTCACCATCTAAACTGGAACACCGGTGCCGTAATAATCACGTTCCGATCAGCTGTTAATTTCTAGGTGAATGTCTCTTAGAATCTTCGTAAAACACTGTCTAAACACGTATGAAAAAGGGAGAATTTAAGTCGTCAGTGCGAAATAGATAGCCTATATTTTACACTGTATAGGGGAGAAGATGGAATATGTATCTATTCTGGTGAAATACAATTAGCCCTGACTCTCGTTTTAAGGTTTTATTGAGCGTCATGCAGCACGTCAAACTTGTAGCGTCTGTGACCAATATAAGCTAGCCTAGGCCTACTTGGGGTTGTCTGAAGCTAACTATCTGAAGCTAGGCCTGCTTGAAAACACTGAAATAGCCTTGGCTACTGTCATGTTGGATATTGAGTTTCGTTATAAATAGGGATGTCCGATATTGGCTTTTTTGCCGATATCCGATATGCCGATATTGTCCAACTCTCAAATTTCGATTCCGATATCAGCCGATACCGATGTCGATATGTGGGTTATTTTTCCTCAAAACTAATTTAGGTAACATCACATATCTCCTGTTATGGAATTAACACAACATGCTTAATGTTATTGTGATGCCCCACTGGATGCATTCTTGAATGCAACAAGGCTTTCCAAATGTTAACATTGTCTGTGCAAAATAAGAAAAATACTTCAACTTAATTTAGGGAAAAAGTGCCATGTTTATTTTTTTTTTTTAATTGTCTCAAACAACAGTTTGGATTACACTCTCCCTGAGATAATCTTGACAATGCCCACAACAAATAGGGCAAATTTGACTTCTTCACAAATGATAAAACATTGTACCTGAACAACTATGTGCAACATAGCAGAATGTAAAGCCAACTAAAATAACAGGCATAGTGTATGACAGGCTACCCTTTTTCTGTGTTAAATGAGCCTGCATTTGTAGGATGCTTCATGAACTGTTTCTTTAACTAAAACTCAATCACCTTAATTGAATGAATGCACAAATATGAGTCACAGGTGTCTACAAGACAGTCTACAAGACAGACAAGACAGACCCTCACTCTAAACCCGTCCTTCCTCATATACAGATATCTAGGCTATATTTAACATTTATTTTATATTTGGCCTGTTATGAAATCATGTATTGAACAATTTAAGCACAGCTCAGCTTTAAGAAACTCAAATAGCCTAGATGCATGCTTAGCATTTTGTGATCATGAAGGCTACTTTCACAAACTCTTATAGTCAGCTGTCCTCTGATTTACCGATATCTAGGCGACATTTGTAATATTTGTTTTGTATTTGGCCCGTTATGAAATAATGTGGAACAATTTAAACACAGTGTAAAACTTAAATCCCAAATTTGGAGACATCCATGTATGTGGAAATTTACTGCAAATTCAAAACGGGATTAGTCTGGAACGGCTAACTGTACAGGGGACTGCTTTACACCTTTCTGTTCGGTAAGGTCTGCTGTTTATTCTGATATATGGTTTGTCATGTGTTAAACGAAGTATTCCACCGAGATGAATGGGTAGGGAGATGGACGCAAAACCTTCGGTAGAATTTATGATTAAATTGAATGATATTATTTACTTTTCTCGCGAACCGTTCACCACAGCAATTAGCGGCTAACATCGATTAAAAGCTGAGAAAAAGCTCTTTCGTGTGATACTTGTGATGTCTGTGTGATGAGTAGGATGGGTTAATTTGGACGCACTTTCTTTCTTGCGCTGTCACTTTCTCCACTGCGTAATTTGGCCATAGGCCATAGGCTAAATATATATCGCTATTAGTAGGACGCAAAGCAGAATATTTAAAGAAGGGGGCACCAAGGCCACCGTGGCCTGTAAACCTCTGATTTTCAAAGGGGCGTCACGGCCAACGCAAGGGGCTACTACGGCCACGAGCAAGTTTGTTACTGCAGCCATCCACGCTTGTTTGTATGCTTCAAGACGCAGATTGATGAGATCGATCATCATCTGTGCGCCGGTAAACGCTTCAGGAGCGCATAGGTACTATTTGTGTGTAACGCAAGCATTATGTTATCGGTTTTAAGGCAAAAAAAATCCGATAACGATATTAACAGATATTACATTTTTATGCTAATATCGGGCCGATAATATCGGTTGGCTGATATTATCGGACATCTCTAGTTATAAATGTATCTTAAAGATAGGCTACAAATCGGTTCGCTAAATATGCCAACCTGTTCGTAGGCTACTATAGGCACTGTTCATTTTCCTCGTCCACATTATTAGTCAAACTCTCAATACCCGTTATAACGTAAGCTACATTTCCAGTTGGCTACTCAGTTGGCTTCAGAGAATCACAAAGTGCCTTTATGTCGCTTATGGGAAGGAAGACCGTAACAATGTTGTCCTACCTCATAACGAAGTTCGGCCTTCTGCATTTTATCTCAAAACACAGAGACTAAACGTCATCTTTGCAGTATACAAGTAATGGCAAATGTGGTGTTCAGCTGGTTACATTTGCGTCAGCAAAAAAGTTGGGGCAGCATTGATTTTGCAAGGTGCTAGTCTAGTTATTTCACACTGGAGGAGTTGGACTACAGCAAAACTATCTTAGGAAGAAATCTGTGTTCATATAGTGTCGTACATAAACTCAATCACGTATCAGACGCTGTAGTGTTGTGATAAAGTGCAAGAAATGTTAACCGTAGACTATTTCATTCAGGGCCAACACAGGTGTAGTAGTACAGTATGCAAGTTTCTCAACATCAACAATAGTAGATACACGTACTGTTTTTAAATGCATTAGTAGGCCCACATGCATATAGTTTACTAATCCCCAGACAGCATGTGTGTAACTTAAATCATAAGACATTTGTTATGGTGCACATGGCTTATGGTGGAGCAATGGGGAGACCACACCAAAAGTGAATTTGAACAAAAAGTAATTTATTACATACATTTGGTGGAAAAAGTTACAAAGTAAGAGGGAAACCAAGTATGTAGTGCAAGTCAGCATTTGTAGAAAAAAATGAGAGCCACTGCAACACTGTCAACTCTAATGTTTCTCATGTGTCAAAGGGAATGAATAATTGCCATTAGCAACTTACTGCCAATGCAGTTACAACATATTTATAAAATACACATTTTAATAAACATAATAATAATAACAGACTTACAGTAATGATGTATGAAATCATCTCTCTCTCTTTTTTTTGTAATTCAGGGTCATCAAGTTAATTCATTGGTTCATATAGGCTGACCTTGTAAATTAACGACTGCTTTGATTTCACTTTTAAACATTAGTCATTTAAATGTGCTGGTGAAACTGTTGTATACTCTATTGTTATTTACCCTCTATTCACTTGTTTACACCGTCATCTCTGTGGTGCAGTGCAATAAGGCTGATGATAGCCTGCGATGTGCAGCACATGACAGTCAGCTGTCCAAGAGTTCGAATCTGGATTGAAATAGTTATTTTGACTACAATATTCTCACCATTGTTTACCTATAAGTCTATCTATGATGTCACTGACCCTTGTCATTCTTCCGCCATACTGGATTGAATAGAAAGCGAAACTAAAGTTTCACAGGTCACAAATTTGGTCCGAACTTCACGAAACTTGACGTACATGATCCTTGGACCAAGCCTCACAAAAGTTACAGAAAGGATTTTTGATTTTCGAAAGCGTTTGCCCGTCACAGCCAAACGAAATCGGCAGCGAAGCTCCGAAACAGGAAGTCGTCCATATCTCAGGAACACTGTCACATATCGATACCAAATTTTGTATATGAACTGGGGACTCCAATGTGAGGATGCATAAGCTAAAAAAAAAAAGAAATATTCCAAAAGTTTCCATCATTTTGCAAACCACCAATAGGTATTTGGTAACTCTCACCATTCACCATTACACCATTCACCTTCTATCACAATGCCTTCCAAGTATGCTCAATGTCTCTGGGCAGCCACAACGTCTCCAGGCAACCTTGCCCAATCATGAAATCCTTGCTCTGCCATGGGATAGTATGGACTTACGAACTGAAATAGCAAGGAGAACAGAAGCTATATATAGCTTACATAATAGAGTTGTTTTCACATTGACGGAATTCAAATTAAATTTTTCATTATTGTTACATATCATGATGGGAGAGTATTATTATGACCGCCGCGCAGCGAAGCTTTAGTCAGATTTTTTTCTTTTTTTTTTTTTTTTCTTTTTCGCATGTCCAAATTTCCGTCAATGATTCCCGGGACACTGAAAGACCGGGGTAGACGAAACTTGGTGGGCATGTAACCCCATATGGATAGCATGGAACCATCGTTTTTCGTTTTGATCTGTAGCCCCCCCGCTGGACTGCACCCCCCGAAAGGAGGGTAGGGCAGACACAGTTTTCTGTGAATATCTCGAGAACCGTGAGGTTTAGGAGGACCATTTTTTCCGTATATTTGCCTCCAGGGGTCATGTTAACCCAGTTCATGTGCACACATGTGCACAAACAGATACACACACACACACACACACATTCACAGTAATCATACGTATGACCAGGGCCGGCCCGAGGCATAAGCGAACTAAGCGGCTCATGGGGGGCCACACAATAAATTAATTTATGTTACTATACACCAACTGGCCTGTAGGTGGCCGGAGACAGTTTTCTGTGAATATCTCGAGAACCGTAGGGCCTAGGAGGTCCACCTTTTTTTTGTATGTTGATCTCAAGGGGCCATGTCAACCCATCCCATTACCACTTATTTCATGTATAGCGCCACCTAGTTAAAAATTAAAAAGCAAAAAATTAGGTGTTTTCATCACAATATCTCTGGCTGACATGGTCAAAACTGCACGAAATTGAAAGTGTAGGATCATTATGACACCCTCCGAATGCATGCCAAGTTTTGTGTACTTTCGTTCATGGGGGGCCTTACAATAAAACAATTTATGTGTACATTTAGTGACGTACACCAACAAGGATTCCCGGGACACTGAAAGACCGGGGTACACAAAACTTGGTGGGCATGTACCCCCACATGGATAGCATGGAACTGTCATTTTTCGTTTTGATCTGTAGCCCCCCCCGCTGGACTGGACCCCCCGAAAGGAGGGTAGGCCAGACACAGTTCTCTGTGAATATCTTGAGAACTGTAGGACCTAGGATGACCATTTTTTCCGTATATTTGCCTCCAGGGGTCATGTTAACCCAGTTCATGTGCACACATGTGCACAAACAGATACACACACACACACACACATTCACAGTAATCATACGTATGACCAGGGCCGGCCCGAGGCATAAGCGAACTAAGCGGCTGCTTGGGGCCTCCTGGCCACCAGGGGGCCCCCAATCGAGTTTCTTTTTTTTTTTTTACATAATAAATAACGTAAACAAGTGACATCAATGAATGAATAAATGAAACAATTATCATTCAAATCAAGAAAATTATGATTTCATGATTAATATGCCTGCCTACTGCTACTGTGTCTGCCAGCCTTTGAGTCACGCGCATAAAGTAGACACCTTGGGTGCATATACAATTCGTGCAGACACTGCATCAAGTTCAACAATCGGAAGAGACGGTAATGTTCAGACAAGTCACAAAAAAGGACGTATCCCTCTGGTGCCGAAAACAGAACGAAGAAAATGACAGAGGAGGAGAAAAACGAGCAAGATACAGGTATGTTTTGCATGATTATTTACAGTATGTTTTGTGCTTGAGGTAGCTAGCTAGCTGTCATGATCTAATATAAGCCATCACCAGAGCTAAATCTCCGCCATCAACAGAGAAATGTCTCCCATTAATATATATTTATCTAGATGTATTTCAGATGTCAAGGATATTGGGATTGTTTTGGATGTTCAATCAAGCATGTACCCTAGCTCTAGGTGGGCTTATTATGTCGTAAATTAAAGTTAGCTAGCTGACTGAAGTGGACATTAGCACTACAGTAGCTACATGAAAACGTAGCTGAAGGCAAATTTACCACAGAGGGATTGTTTCTGATTTCGCACCTGAAAGTGTTGATAGTTTATTACTGCTCTATAATATGTGACATAGTGGTAAGTCTGATAGCAACAACAGACTAAGCCCAGGCTCCCAGTCCCAACCCAACCCACTGACTAGCGCGACTCTGGGCATCGGTAACGTTCCAGCTTCATAGGCAAAGATGGAACAGTACGTCCGCTCTGCTCTAAGATCTTTGGAGAGAGATGGTAGTGTTTGAGAAAATATACCATGTTGGGTGGGGAGACTTCTGTGATGAAAATAAATTTACATTTGATTAAGATAGTGGCAAGTGATGTAGCGGTGCTACCCTAATATTTAGGCTGCAGTAGATCACCATGTTAAGCGTTCACCATACTGCAATTAAGTATACTCTTTTGAGTATGCCTCATTTGCCAATAGAATATGAATTGTTACATGTGGAATTGCTTGTTATTTGACTGTAAGTAATGATAGCAAAATAAACTCATTCTGCTCGATCAACTATGCACTTATGCAATATTTTTTTTTTTTCAGAGACACTGTTGAAGTCCTTTGGAGCACATCTCTACCTCTACCTAACTCTACCTACCAGAAGGTGAGGTTTTCTTGATGGCAAATGGTTACATAGCCTGTTAATATGACACGACACATTTAACATCGTTTTATTTATTTATGTATTTATTTAATCATTGCAGATTTGTCCACTGCAGAGTTGCAGATGCCTAAAAACCAGGAACGAAGTAGGAATAATTATCTATTTTTTGGGACATTTTATTTTTGATTATTAATGTTTGTCTATTTTGTTTTTATTTTGTAGTTGAAAATTGCTCATTTAATGCACATTTGCGGATTTGTTCAGCAAATCTGTTGAAAAACAAGTCATTAAACTGATGTACTTGTTTACAACAAATACAAATGCTGTTGTATTTTGTTATTTGTCAATTCAACTTCAGTAAACCACCCTTCACTAGTTCGCCCTTCGATATGATTGCTTCAGCTAGACTAGAATGTATGGGAGAAGTGCGTGTTTGGCAAGGTAGCTGTCCGTGGTCCTGGAGTGCCTGGAGCGGACATCGCGATAGAGCGATGACCGCTTGCACCCCCTGTGTAAGGAGGATGAGTAACAGGGCAATTGGTGAAATGGGGGAGGAGGGGGGATGATTTCGCGAACGTCGGAGCGTGTGACGTATGGAAAAGGAGGTCGGCTTAAATAGGCATACCCTGCGGCGGCAGTGGGTGAGTTAATTGCTGTCAATCATCCCGCAGGCTCCTCCCGAACTTTGTTTAGAAAACATCATTTCACTAGTTCGCCCTTCGATATGATTGCTTCAGCTAGACTAGAATGTATGGGAGAAGTGCGTGTTTGGCAAGGTAGCTGTCCGTGGTCCTGGAGTGCCTGGAGCGGACATCGCGATAGAGCGATGACCGCTTGCACCCCAAAGATCACAGAGAAAGGCCGCTGGCCGCTACCAACTACATAAGTGCTTGCTGAGCGAGTCATAAATCCGCTAGATTGGAGCGGATGTAAGACTGGTAGGCATCCGAGGACCAACGGCCCAGTATTTTAATTTGTTGCTCCGATAAGCCGTTGAGCGCAGCTGTTGTGGCAGCTCCTATCCTGAAGGAGTGTGCGGAGTAGCGATCCGCGGGAAACCAGATTTGACTAGAATGATTTTAAGAGTGTCTGGAATCTGTGGCGAGTGATGGGTAGCCCTTCGTCTGACACGAAGAGCGGGCTAGTAGACGAAGCTTGAGCTGACCGATATGAGATGTAGTGAGATGGGTATTGGAAAGGCTGAAGATCTGAGGCGGAGTTAAAATGGATATGGAGTGTCCTTTCGGGACTGATCGGTTTTACTCTGTTTGATGGTAAATCGAATGGTGTCTTGGTCTAGCTGCTCTAGATCTGCGATGCACGGGTGGACATCGGGAATGAAGAGACGAAGGGCATGTAGACTCGCTACATCTCAGCAGCCCAAAAAGGCCAGTGAAGCATAACTGAGATGGTGGAATCGGAATGCGGTGACATGAACCCTTTGCGAAGGGTAGCGAGGCAGGTGGCGAGAATGCTTGAGGTAATGGGAAGGCGGGAGTCTTGGGGGACTGGCTGTTGCCTACGGATACCTTTAAATAACAAGCCTATCCTGGTGTCGGAGAAGGAAGGGCATTCGGAGCCGTGGAGGCGTTTGTAGAAGAAATGAATGCCGGCTAGGTAGACTCTAATGGAAGAGACTTTGATCCCGAGTGAAGTGTGGGCGTAGGTAATAATGATGATATGGTGACAGCATCGAACTGGGAAATGGTAGTGAGTGCTTTGCGTGGAACTGTTTGAAGCACGACCAAGCAGTCCGGGACTGCATGGTCCTGGGTGCGAGGGCTTGAAGGGCTAGGTCGGCCGTGATGGGCTGAAGATAAATTCCAGAGATTCAGAAGCTAAGACGAGAGAGAGAGTCAGCAATTTCATTGTGTGCGACCGGGGACCTGCGCGGCTCTTATAATAAACTGGTAGCTGGCTGCTATCCAGATTAGACGCCTGATAAGAGGGGAAAGCGCAGGCGATTTGAGCTCGAGTTATTAATGACGTGCACTACGGCTTCGTTGTCGCTGTGGATTGGCACACTCTTGGAGGTCCACTCATTCCCCCAGTAGGCCGTGATGGCTACGGGGTAGAGTTCGAACACGGCTGACGATTCGTTTTCAGTTGTTAGCTCTCTGAACTCTAGTGGCCACGGGGATGCAAACCTGCACCTTTTGAAAGCCTCCGAAGCCTGTTGAGGGGGCTGCGTCGGTGTACAACTGGAGGTCTTCTGGAGATGATTGGCAGTCGTCGTAGAACATGCACAGACCATTCCATTCGTCTAAAACATCCTCCAGTGTTTGATATCGGCCAGACACTGGGCATGTAGACATCTTCGAGAGATGGGGTTGCTGAGGCGCAGTTTATGAGATGCGAGATGAAAGGGCGGCCCTGGGGAATGGGTTGACTAGTGGACACTCGACCGCGCCGTGACTGGGCTATTGCAGAGAGGACAAGATGGCTTGAGTCCTAGGAAGCACGGTTATGGAGCTCCATATCGAGCGCGCCCCAGTAGGGGTTTTGGTTCCAGAGGCCGACTCTGGCAGCGCATTTTGCTGAAAACAGCCGGTGGTACGTATACAAATGGGCTCCCCCGTAGGACACGGCTAGGCCGGCGATGATGGCCAGGTAGTCATTTAGCTCTTTGCGTCGGCTGGGGAACACGAAACAGATGAGTTCTGTGTAGTTGGTAAAGCTACGGTGAACTCGGGGAATGACAGAATCTTTGATGCTGGGCCAGAATGTTTTAAGACAAACCAGTTCGCCGCAACTAATTCCCGGTTATGAGAGGGAATAGGAAGGGAGGGACGAATGGTAGAAAGGTCTACGTCTGCACCTGACGAATGAGGTTCCTGGTGGACGCTGTGACGGGTGGTGGTTCAAATGCTGCAGCGTGAGGAGGCGGTGGCAAGGCCTTTGCTGTGGCTAATGAATAGCTTGGAAGCCGGGATGGGACGTCGTGATCCAAAGCACTCGCTGAATGCTGATGACCCGCTGCGGCGGGCTGGTCTAGCGCGGAGCAGGGGGAGAAATGGGAAGGGAGAAAAGGGGGGGGGAGGGAGGGAGCGGTCGCTGACGCGACCGGAAGGGGAGCAACCTGGGTCGCGGGAAGTGGGACGGGGAAGGAAGGAGGGTTAGGGGGGGAATATCGGCGCCGGCTGAGACCAGGTGCTCGCTAGCTCGTAAGAGATATGGGGAGCTAGCGAGGTGAATCTTCGAACTGACGCTTCGTGAGTTGAGGCGTGCAGTACAGACGTGGCTCCCGGAATAGAAAGGGGAGGGGGAAAAGGGGGGAGGGAGGGAGCAGTCGACGGACGACTGGAGGTGGGGCAGCCCTGGACCGAGTCCTGGCTAGGGGAGGTGGATGGGGGAGGGAAAGAAGGGGTGGGGGGGAATAGCGACGCTGTCGCTACCGGGGCCGTCTGGCGAAGTGGGGTTGGACCCGGAAATACGGCGGAGATGCGGTGGGAATGGGCCTGAGCCGCTGACGTGGCAGTGGCTGAAGCAGCGGAATGATACGCTCTGAAGGTGTGGTGCCGGAAAGTGCTGTCGGCGTGCCCGGTTCGCGAGGTGGCTGGTGATGTGTGCTTCGTCCGGCTGAATGGCCGGCGGAAGGACCGCGCCGGGATGCCAGAAGGAGCAGCTTGCTTCCTGGTCTGGGGAGGAAAACAAAGGGAGGGAGCGGGAGGGCGAAAAGACCGGGCTATCCGACTGCGTTAGAAGGCGGAGGAGATGGAACTTCCTAGCAGACCTACGGAACGCGATGCCGCGGGAATGGAGAGTGCTGCGGATGCGAGCCGTTCTCGGGGCTTGGTGGAGCCGACATTGCATGGGTCTTGGAGCTCAGCGTAGCTGTTGCTGCATGGTTCTCGAGGCTTGGTGGAGCCGAAGTTGCATGGGTCCTGGATCTCGGCTTAGTTGTTGCTGCATGGCTCTTGGGGCTCGGCGGAGCCGTTGTAGCAGGGGCTCAGCGGAGCAGTTGCTGCATGGGTCTCCCTGAAGCTGTTGTTGCATCGGGTCCAAGCTCATTCCGTACCATCTGTGGCAGCCTTAGATAATTAAACCTGGGCTGAAGAAACTTTTAGAATACCGTTACCTGATAAACATGACATATTCGGCATGATACGACATACAACGCATAAAACATGATAAGCAGATAAGCATGATAAGGCATGAATAGCATGAATGGTGAGTATCCAGATGGAATGAAATGGCTGTGGCCGATGAATAGCTGGGTAGACGGAACGGGATGTTAAAGCTGGAACGTGCAGCGTGAGGAGGTGGTCGAAGGCCTTTGCTGTGGCTAGTGAATGGCTGGGGAGCCGGAATGGGACGTCGTGATCCGAAGCACTCGCGGAGTGCTGATAACCCGCTGTGGCGGGCTGGTCTAGCGCGGAGCCGGGGAGGGGATGGGTAGGGGTAGGGGGGGAAGGGAGGGAGCAGTCGTCGGAACGACTGGAAGGGGGGCAGCCCTGGACCGGGTCCTGGCTGGGGGAAGTGGGTGGGCCGTCTGAAGAAGTGGAGTCGGATCCGGAGTACGGCGGAGATGCTGCGGGAAGGAAGTCGGTGGTTAAGAACCTGGCGCGGCTGTTGCTGAGGCAGCGGAGTGATACGCTCTGGAGCGTGTGGTGCAGGAAAGCACTAATTGTAGTATTGCTTGTAGTGTCTTAACATTAAAACACAAGTGTTAAGCAGTGAATTTTGCTGCCATCTCCTGGCTGTCTGGGCAAACTGCTTTGGGTTTGCTGTAAACAATAGTTATTTACAGTGCAATACTGTAAACTCCCTCCTGTCGGTGTTGGCATGGAATGAAACAATAGACCGGTGTTCAAAGAGTGTCATTAATATATTCTGGCTGTAGACTGGGGTTTGAGGGCCTCCTGAGAGCAAACGCAACTGCCCACAAAGCACTGCTTGCTGGCGAAGTGCTAATTTAAAACATACAAATAACCAGTCATTGTAACCAAAATGACTTGAGTTTATTTGCAAAGCTTATATCAGTGAACTAGCTTGTTGCTATAACCCGTAGAAGCTACATGAATAGTCGGCCATCGACACCAGACGAGTTGACAATCAGGGTCCTTGCTGTCTGCGTCGCCTGACGCGAATTACAAAGTGTACTATCGCTTTAATAATTGCTGACGTCTGCGACGCAGCGCCATTGTTTAAACAGACTGCAGCACGAGCCAGCGAAATACTGGGCACTTAAGGTTGAGGCTTGTCAGTTCGTTATAAGTAGCTTAAATATCCAACAACGCTAGTATCAGTTTATGAGAAGTCACTGGACGACTAGAGGAGTGAATTAACAAGACCTGTTCGTTTCCGATGCCAACACGGATTACGGATTGGGTGATCTTCGGAAGATAGGCCTCCGCTGGATAGTGGATAGCCTACAACTTCAGACGCTTGGCGTGCCGAGCCATGTGGAATTTAGAGCATTTCGAGTTACCTGGATAATCTTGCGACGTGAAAACGCGAGCTTGGAGCAGCTTGGTGTTAGAGCCTTGAAGTATGCTGGGGTGAGCAGGCTATAGCATAATCGATAGTTGTAGCCTACCCTTGCTCTGAGCAGTGACCTGAAAACGCTGGTGAACCAGGTGGCTGTAGCCCGTGGACTGGATGTAGCTTTCGGATGGTTAGTAGTGAAAAACCCCAGCTCCATTACGTCTGCCTACCGAGGCTTTGCGACTCCAATGATTTCGCGAACGTCGGAGCGTGTGACGTATGGAAAAGGAGGTCGGCTTAAATAGGCATACCCTGCGGCGGCAGTGGGTGAGTTAATTGCTGTCAATCATCCCGCAGGCTCCTCCCGAACTTTGTTTAGAAAACATCATTTAGTGCTTCACTTTGAATATGAATGTTTCAAAAAAATCTGTGATTTTAGTACCCTCTAAGATTAAAAGGTGACAGGGTTGGTGTAAATAACTATATTAATACATTGGTTTACCAAGCACATGGGGCCAGAAGTCTAGATTGGAGCCCCAAAACATTTTTGGCATGTGAGCAAGGATGGATTACTGAATGAGCCTACCGAGCCCAAGAGGTCAAGGGACCCTGAACCCCAAGTAGTTGTGTGAATTCACTACCAATAAGTCAAAAAGCAAAAGGCTATGAATCCAGCTGACCATCCCAAAAATGCACCAGAATACAGGAAATCACATTTAACCCCCCCCCCCCCCCCCCACACACACACACACACACACACACCCGTTTGTACCCACATTTGCACAAAGAGGGTAGGGGGAGAGGGTCCTTATGCATCTGTGTCCAGGGGGACAGTAGTTCATAATCAGTCGCTGTACTAATACATAACCTCACTGTATTAATTTATAATATGACATTATAGTGTGAAGTTGTCAATTATCACCAAGCACAGGTGACTGCGTTGTGGGAGGGGGCCCCCAAATCAAATTCTGCTTAGGGCCCCCAAAAGGCTTGGGCCGGCACTGCGTATGACACATACTCACACAGTAGACATATGTACGCTTCCATGCACAGGCACATACGCAGGCACACACACAAGCACGCACACACACACACACACACACTCACACACCCACACACATAACATAAACATAACATAAACATAACACAAACAATCAAGAATTTCTCATAATTATGAACAGGCAAGATGGAGGTGGGGTTGTATAAAATGAATTTTACATGTGAAATCTATGAACTAATCATGTTTTGGTACTTGTTGTCTAGCAGATACCAGTGAGAATTGAGTGTGGATAATGCAATTTAGTGAGACAGTTAGAATCATATAGGCCTTTCAGCGTGATTTCTTTTTGTGGAAAAAATGTGCTGGACTGGGCGGCGGTCATATTTTGTACCGCTCTGCGGTACATCTAGTTTACAATGTGATTGACATTTCTTCCCCTTTTCCACATTGCTCCATCATCTGCAAATAAAGCTACACCAATAGACCTTTCTACATTTATAAATATCTCATTTATCATTACTGAAAAAAGTAATGGGCTAATAATACTCCCTTGAGGAGTACCATTGTCTACCTCATATACCTCACTCAAAACCCCATTTACTTTAACTCTAATTTTCCTCCCAGATAAAAAAGATTTTACCCACGCAAACCCTCTCCCCTTTACTCCCAACTGATATAATTTGATAAGAAGCCCCTCCTTCCACATCATGTCATATGCTTTCTCTATATCAAAAAATATAGCTAAAACTGTTTCTTTGTTTACCTGAGCTTTTCTTATGTCATCTTCAAGTAACACAGTTGGGTCCATGGTCCCCCTACCTTTCCTAAAACCACTCTGGTAATTCCTTAATGCATCTTCAGTTTCTAAATAGAATACTAGTCTACCATTTACCATTTGTTCCATGGTCTTACCCAACTGAGATGTCAGTGCAATAGGCCTATAACTACTAGGCAATTTAGCGTCTTTACCAGGTTTCCTAATAGGAATAATAATTGATTCCTTCCAAGTGCAAGGGATTACCCCTTCTACCCATATTTTATTAAAAAGAGCCAATATTACTTCCTTACCTTTATCAGTTAGATTTTCTATCATTGCATAACAAACCTTGTCATTCCCTGGTGTAGATTTACCCACCTTCTTCAAAGCACAATTCAGTTCCTTCATTGTAAATAGAACCTCCATCACACCACCTTCCTCATTATCATTACCCAACTCAGCACTATATCTTAGTTTAGTAGCTTCCCTTCCTTCCCTTTCTACCTGATCTAAATTTGCTTCACTATGTACCTTTACTAATGTCTTTGCTATAACTTCAGCCTTGTCTCTACTATTAGTAATAATCCTGTTATCATCCATCATTATTGGATACTCATATTCTCTCCCATTACCCCTCATTTTCTATATCATACCCCACACTTGTTGTATTGGTGTAGTTCTACCAATAGAATCACAAAACTTTTCCCAGTATACTTTTTTTGCCTTCCTTATTGTCTGTCTCACTATTGCTTGCAATATTTTGTATTCAATCATATTCTGAAAGTTGTGTGACCTTTTCAAAATTCTAAACGCTCTATTTCTATGCGTTATACTCTCACTGCAATCCTCAGACCACCAAGGTACAATTCTGGTGACATTTTTATTCTTAGTTTTAGGTACAGCTACTTCTGCTGCATCTACTACGCTGCTGCTGATTTCCCTACATAAATTCTCAACACTTTGATCCTTATTTAAACCCACCAATCTGTATTCACTGAACTCTCTAAATGTGTCCCAATCAGCTCTTTCTAACACCCACCTACCTTCCCTCATTACACTCTCTCTTATCACCTCCACTCCTACCTTAATTGCAATTGAAAAATGGTCACTGCCTATATTACTTTCCCTCAATACTTCCCAGCTACATTTATCAGCTACTGTCTTTGTAGCCAAAGTCAGATCTATTGCAGATTCATATCCCCTAGCTATATCTATTCTCGTACCTGAGCCATCATTCAAGCATACTAGCCCCTTCTCACCCAAATATTCCTCAATCACTTTTCCATTAGAATCATCCCTATCCCCCCAAAGAGTACTGTGTGCATTAAAATCACCACACCAAATACCTTTACCATTTAAGTTATCCCACATTTCATCCAGATTCTCAACTTCTAGTTGTCTGCATGGATTGTAAAAATTAATGATACCCATACTACCACTATCTGTCCATATTTCTATTACAATATATTCTAAATCCACACCCTTAACCTCTCTAAGCTGCATCCCTCTTTTAACAAATGTTGCACACCCTCCACCACTTCCCTCCACTCTATCCCTTCTAATACTTATGTACCCCTTTATAACAAAATCTAATGACTGTTTAAGCCATCTCTCCTGAATGCAAATTACATCTGGCTTAACCTCTAAATTATTAATAAAACCTTTTAACTCCTGCCCATTTGCTATAAGACTTCTTGCATTCTACTGTAAAATCAATAAGTTCTTAGAGGTGTTAATGATGTATCATTTGTTTCACCCTGCATAAGATCAGCTTGTATTTTTTCCCATGATAAATTATCCACATTCAAGAATTTTGCAGCAGCTTTAACAATTATTTTTATTTTCTCAGTTCTCGTTTTAGCTTGATCAGAACAATTAACCACATACGCAATGAACAGTATCAATTTCTCTGAGCTTATCACATCCTCCTTTGGCCTTCTGCATTCAGCACCACCTTGTGTTGCAGGTATCTCATGTGTCTCTTTCCTTTCCATATTGACGACCTTTACAGCCTCAGCATATGTAATGTTTTGTGTTGTCCGTATCTGCTGCACCACCACTGCCCTTTTGCTTACAGGACACCCCCCATACGCAGCCGTATGATCCCCACCACAGTTACAACATTTCCTCTCGACCCCCTCTCCACATTTCCCATATTCATGCTCTCCTCCACACTTCCCACATCTTAATTTCCCTTTGCAAACATTTGCTATATGACCATACCTTTGGCACTTATAGCATCGAGTTGGTGGAGGGATGTACTCCCGCACCCTGAAACTCAAATAGCCCACCATCACTTTATCTGGCAACACTTGCTCCTTGAACTCCAAAAATACTGTAGTGCTATCTACTTTCTCTCCATTACGCTTTGCTTTAAATCTTTTTATATCCACTACAGTTCCTCCCTTAATATTCTTTTTAAGATCGTCCAATTTTTCCCCAATCGGTATACCTGATATCACTCCCTTTGTTCTTATACCTACAAAGCTTCGTACTTCGCTCACTTCTTTCTTACACACCGACTGTAATCTCATAGCCTTCTCTCTTTGCTCAATGTTCCTGCATTTAATTAGTAATCTGCCATCCCTTAACACCTTTGCCATTTCTATGTCTCCTACAGCCTTTTTCAATCCACTCGTCAATGTAAACAAACCAATTTCGCTTATATCATGCCCCTCTTTAAATTTAACGACTACTTTCAAATCATCTTCCTGATTTAACTTCCTTCTCACATCTCTACCTACTTCATCAGATACATCTTCAATACTCCTCTTCGATGGCCCTTTCCCCATTCCCTCAGCCCCATTAGACCTAGTATTGTTTCCTCCTCTCCCTCTACCGTGTACATAACCTTGACTTTTCCAATCTTCTAGACCTTTTAACCAATCCTCACTCCCATCATCATCCTCCATTATACTATCCAGACCCAGTCACAAATCAGATTATGCCAAACCGCCAAATAAAAATAAACCAAAACAAACAACAAACGAAAAAAGCAAAGAAAATATCTCTTGGAGATACAAACAAACCGCCACTCCGCACTCCACTCGCTTGCTTCCAAACACTTCCGGTCGACGTCACCATCCGATCGTCACCGGCTGTTGACTTATGCTGCTAACTTTTCATCTTAAACTCTTTTTTTCCACCATGAAATCGACTCAATGCTATTAATTTACTCCAACTCGAAAAATGATTAATTATCATGCCAACTTATTTTTTTTAAGTTATTATAACTTCAAACCAAAATTGAGTTCACTACACTTTTAATACTTAAGTCATGTAAACTTTCTGCTGTTTTTAAGTGATGTTAACTTAAATCTTTTGTTGAGATGGATCATTGGGTTTTAAAACAGAATTAGGGGATGGAATATATAACATTCATACTCATAGCTCATATTTTTAAAATAAATCAGTGAAAAAGTATCCTGACAAACAAGCAGCATTTTAATGCCTTAGTCATATTTCATAATTTCAAAATTTTCTCTTGGTTACCTGATAGCCCAGTTTGAGAGGTTCAAGACGCGTGACATTATTTATTTTTGCAGCCAATCACTGCTGTTGTTTTATTTTATTGATTTGATTTTAGTCATAGAAGCTAAATTTGAAGGCAGGCTACAGGTAAAATCCAACAAACTGCATTCACCCCGCAAGGCAATAGTTGAATAGAGCTTTTGAGGTATTGCCACTGCTCCAACACTGAAAGGCACTGTTAGAATGCTTGGATCAAGCCAGGTTCAGCATAGCGTATATCACTGTCTGCTCACGTTGGTGACCGGACCAGGGCAAGCACACTTTCGCAGTTCCAGCAGGAAATGCAGTCTAGTTATTGCAGTCCTTCCGTAGGCTACATGGAATGAGTTCAATGGGATGTAATGTGAAACAATGTTAAATGGCCTATTTTCAAAGCCGTTATTGTCTGCTCACACACACATACAACCTTAGGTTATCCTCATCCTGCTTTGAACACAGTTGTATTATATAGCATTTTAAGCACCACCAGTTTGGAAAAAGCCTGCGCTGCACAAGTGCTGACCTACCAAAATAAGTTCAAATGCGCATCCGAGGGTTTGGGTTGTCGCGCACTATGCAGAAGGTTACTCTTCAGCTGATAAGGTGTTCCAGAGAGAAGTTGCATGTTCCGTCGCAGACAAATGAATCCATAACACCATGGACGTCAATTCCGATGTAAACATACTGTGCAAATAACTCATGTCGCTGTAGTACGTACGGTAGGCTATTTGGAGGTTTCTTTATCTGGTAAGTGAAATCCGCATTTTCCTCTCGAGTTAAACATGTGCTTGCTTGTGCCAAGGCTATATATAGGCTACTGTATGTAGGCCTATTGGTGTTGTGGCGTGGCTATCTGTAAGAATGAGAAATTGATATAACGAGGCTTTTGCGCAATAGGCGAAAAAGAGCAGAGATAAAATAAACAACAATGCGCTTTTACTGTAGTGGAGCTTACGAGATGGAAACGAAAGGGAAAAGGCTTTTAAGATGCCCATTTAAATTGTAGCCTAATGCACTCTTGTGTGTTTTATCATATATACGAAATAAGGAGGAATGTGAGGAGGCTGCTATTAACTGTAAAGAATGCATCTGCAATCTAAACATGAAACACAATCGCTGGAAACACAGCTAAGGTCGGGAGACGTTAGATTAGAAGCAGCAAATGTGCATCTGTCATCTTGTCTGCAGTCGTTCATTCAAGATCAACAGAGTAACGCAAGTAACGAACCCTTTGAAATTTCAGTAATTGTAATTGCGTTACTTGATTTACAAAAATACTTCGTTACATGCTCGTTACCACTAAAAGTAGTGGAATTACAGCGTTACTTTGTAACGCATTACTCCCAACACTGATCACAAACCACCTGAAACACACAAAACAACAGAAAAGCTTTAATGATGTGAATTGCAAAAAATGAACAAGAGCACATTTCTAGTTAAGTCTAACAAATTGGATTTATGAATTGTTGAATTGCTCTTTTGCTAATGCGACTGATGTTCAATAATAAGAAACAATAATGAACTTGCAGCAACCTAACGGCCGCTAATAATCTATCTAGCACTAACGTTAGTTCCTTAGTATCGCCACCATGATTGACAGGCAGCTAACGTTACTCAGCTGGCACTAGCAAGCGGACCCCAGCACGAATGACCGCCTCAGTGGTTCTCCAAAATTATTTTTCAGCCCTGGACATGAACATATTTGGCCTTGACATACAGTCTATCAGAAATGGTGTTTTCTACTTCAACAAAGTTTACAAGGAAAACTGATATTGTCTCAGCAGGCAGTCTGGTCATTCAAGATTAAACAGAATTTAGCCCTATAATATCCTTTCAAAAAGGGTGAGGGTTTGCGAGACTTGGCCAATTGATTTTGCGGGGTCCCTGGACAAAAAGTTGAAAAACCACTAGCTGCTAGAACGTTAGATGCCTACTACAACCTTGTCAACTAGCTAGCAACCACCACTGAACGAAAAGACTTGCTAACTGCTAGCAAACGTGTAGCTAACGTTAACGGTTGCTAAAATGATATCCCAGTTGTTGCACATATCAAAAGGTAACGATTCGTTAATCACGTTATTGGCTTCATCAACGCACATTCTAAATATCTATAAAACACGAACACTTACCGCGAACTTGTTCAAGCCAAACCAACTCGTCTCGTCTAACAGAAAAATGAGACACCGGATTGAAGTTTGATTGCTTGCTGCTGGCGCGTAAACTCCTGGACGCCTGGCTTCTTCGGTAGTCCCCCGCACATGCGCAAAGAGCTGTCTTCCACTCAATCTGCAACATGCCAAAAACTTGTACCCCACTCAATTTAACATGGCAAGTTCATCCAATCACCTGGAATTTGTGATTCATTGAAGTAACTTATGAACCTAAATTGGAAGATTGAAAACTCAAACAATTGAGTTGAAATTGCATAACACATTATTTTATGTCTGAGTAAATGACATGTATAAGTTATCATAACTTTTTGATCAGATCATTTTTTACAGTGTGGGGGGGGGCATTGCCCCTCCCAGCCCTATTCTAGATCCGGCCATGTCCCCAACACAGAACAGGAAATAAGGCAAGAAAATCAAACAACATAAGAAATGCATGCATTAATAGTAATATAATTTTAAAAAGATTGAAAATCAAATCGTGAATTGCACAGCAATTACACAGGAAGTCGTGTTTGTTTGTTTGTTTATATTTAAGTTTATTAGTGGGAGCTTTTCCAAAACAACGTTATATTTTAAAGCAACACCAAAGAGTTTTTTGTACCTTAAAATAATGTTTCCAAAATCGGTTCAGTGGTTCATCAACTTGTAACAGGGTGAACGGCACTTCTGCATTCGCTTTGCAGCCCTCTATCGGCTATAACCACACTATGTAAGTTTGCCAGATCGGGTAGCGGATCTGTAGTTCGATGGAATGAGACATAAGAAACTACAAATTTGACTTGCGTTTGATGTCGCAATACATCATACTTTCATAAATCATGCAACCTATTCTACCTTGTCTGTGGACATTGTTATTTGCAAAGCCAGCGCTGGATAAACAAATAGCGTGCGTGCGACAGAGGGAAAGTTCTTTGGTGTTGTTTTAACAAAGAACCAAACAAAACACACCAAAGAGGTAGCTCACCCCTCCCTTCAGTATTCCCAGAGAAACTCCACACAGGGTTTAATTTTTGTGTGGGGGACAGGCCTGGGCTGCCTAGACCGGGTTTCTTTTACAGTGTACAGTTTTCTGAATGAAACAAAAAAATGTTATGGGCTTGAAATCGTGTACGATCGCTGACTGCACCTTTAATATAAATAATGTTATCGCTGACTGCACCTTTAATATAAATAATGTTAGTCATTGAATGAAAGTGAGCAGAACACTTTGTTTGGTCCAAAATAAGGTTCAAATCCCTATCCCGATAAGATAATAGTCCCTTCAAAAAAATATTGATTTGTAAAAATGATGTGTTATGTAACTGTTTGGAACTACAGTTTGTTTCTTGAAACTGTCCAGAGCCCATGGTGATACAGCCAAGGGGTTGCTTGGCAATATTGGTTGATTTTAATCAGTGTTATTATTTCTTAATAGTATTTATTGTTACCTCCTTTGCAGTGTAGCTTGAATGTTAATCCTCAAGTGTCTGCTTAAAAAAAAAGTAAAAAATGAAGAAAATTGAAAATATCAAACCTAGTTAACTGACTGTGGTGCCTTGATCATACCTTTCACGATTGTTTGTTTAAGAGTGCCCATGTGCTTCCATTTTCATTGGTCAGTCGTTTTCAGCACCAAAGGGCCCCAGATGCCAGCAGAAAAGGTAGAGAATTATGTCCCCTTAGTCTCAGTCAACCTTTCTCTGCCAGGGAACAGTAAGATGGTCACATGGGAGGACCACCTGACCATCCGCGCCAGCTGCTTGCGTTCAAGCTAACTGTACCTGATACACTGCGCTGGCAGCCTATCACTACACACGGCCTGACCCAACTGACTTGCCAACTTTGGAGACATACATGCCAGAAATCCAACGCAATCGGTCTGGAAGCTGGAAAATTATGAGCCATCTAGAACTGCGCAACAAATCAGATGGGAATTTGGCCCAATTGTAAGTTTGTCGGATCCAGCGAAATTTGGGCTGAAATCGGGCCAAAATCAAATTTAAGGTACACACTAACATTAATAAGGGGAACTGTGTGGATCAACTTGCAGAATTTGACAAAAAGTATACAGGATTAGGTAAAATAATAATAAATAAATATTTCAATGGATTATTCAAAAGAGGATGTTTCTGACAGTCATGGATGCTTGACCATTGTAATCATAAGCCATAACAATTTTGGGACATTCTTGGAAACTAACATTACTTAGAATATCATTAAATTAATTTCCTTAATTTGTCATTGTAGCCCTGTCATAGCCTCTCAGATGCTTAGATGCTATTTGGATAGACTACATGGCCGTGGCCAAATTTCAGTAATGACTGGATTAATGTTTAGTTATGGAAGGGAAAAAAAGTATCATACGATCACTAATGATAAGTTATCCATAAAATGTGTCTGTAGAAAGATTACTGTTGTATGTTGACAGCCCTGCTTGTCAGTGATTAGAGGTTTGTACATGATCATCGTTCTGCTTCACAAGATAAACAAAGCACAAGGTGTGTATAGGTGCAGCTGCTAACCCATTTAAACCATTACCCACTTTGCCTTAATGGTCCACCATTAACTTGTGTGAAAATCATCCCTAGCTAACCCCTTTCAAAACAATTGACAGGCCAGTCTCACACATGAAAAGCATGCTTAACCTACATATTGAATAGACATCAAGGAGAATGCTGATGGCAGCAATTTACTGATGAAAATTCCTCTGTAGCTTTATCCATCTGACCTCAAAAAATAGTTGGATATGGACACAATCCAAATTGACTTTACATCGAATCAACGGAGGAAACCAAATGTCAGACTGACCACGAGCTCCATCGTCCTTCCATGTAGTTCACGCGTACTGAACTTCGGCCGTCTCCGAGATCCTGCAGGGCCACGGTCATCATGTAGTGTGTAATTGCAACACGAGAGGGCAGCATTGTCAAACTTGTCGCAGAACTACTCTGTAAAGAGTGAATTGCTGTTGGTCAGCCGTGGTTGAGAAAGTGGTCGGCTTCTGGAATGACTCGAGTATAATCAGCTGCGACTAAAGTCTCCAGGAGCACATTTCGCTACTTGTCGATCATCAGTAGGCCTATATGTTTAATTGGCCTGAGGGTTCTACTTTTGTCCTACTGTGGAAAATTGGTTCAAAACTTTGACGGGACCAGTGTATTTGCCTCTTTGATTTGTTTCATTTTCATGTTTTCGTTGTGCAAGTTTTGACTGTCAATAACCACTGAGAAACTTAGGTTTTAGATCTACATTAGTGTCTTAGGCTAAATGTACTCCTTGGCGAAGCTACTGATGAGTGTGCATACACAATTAGGGAAATCTATGTCTCAGAAATTGTGAGTATTGTTTTCGCAATAACTTTAATGTTTTGTTACAGTAGCCTAGGCCTAATAAATCAGGTCAGGTCTCAAGGACAAGCTGGAACACAAAGGCATTTTTGTAATTTGAATATGCAGATTTTTTATTACCACAGGCTGTCATTTGGTGGAGAAATAAGTTATTTGTTCATATCGAAACATAAGAGAGGCCTACATAGAAAACCCATCTTAACCATGCTTTGACAAGAGGCGCATCGTCTACTGAGGCAGTCCGCTGTTAATCAACAGGGGGAGCTACTAGCATGTAGGACAAGACTCTCGGCAGGTGGCTGAAATTGTAATCAGAGGCAACTTCTGGTTGAACTTAACTACAGTTTGGTTGAGCTTCACACACATCATTTAATCAAGCATAAAATTAATCTGTGATTTCACTGGTGTTGTATTATAGACTACTCATTTTGATTAACGTAGTAGGCTACACCACATGAGCCCAACTCTATCAACAAAGGATATTAAGATACCGTTAAACCCATGTTTCCTTAAATGTGTTGTATATGACGCATTATAAAGTCTAGCTTTGGTGAGGCAGGGAGCAATAGTAGATCTATTTTAATTTCAATAGCTTTAAGTTTAGCTGTGATATCAGAACTGGTCAATTGTTGCTATAGTCTATGCTATAGTCACTAAACAGAATAATTTGCTAATCAAAATATTCCAATAAAAGAATCTAGATAATGTTTATATGTTATCTCTTGTTGCCTATTTATATTATGCCTTACATGAGAGAAATACCGTCCATAAAAATAAAAAAACGGTAATGGGTTAAATAACATTGCAAAACAATAATCTACTAATAACTAAAAACGTAAAGAAAAAATCTTATCTCTCTAACTTGATTTTTATGTGAACTTGGTTATTGCTAGATATGAAAATATTTCAGGCTACCATCAAATTTAGACGGCAAATGTCAACAACTGTGTCTTCTGCATGCTATCCGACGGGCTTTATAGCGCGTATGTAGGCAATATTTTTTTTCTTTTCTTAGAATGTATTGTCCCTTAAATGTCGATGTTTTTTTTTCAATAGTAGCATAGGTATTCTGTGCTCATATTTTAGGCTACTGAAACGAAAAAATATATAAAAATGGGCCTTACAACAAGTCCTCCATCACTAGTAGCAAGCTATAGCCTACTGCCAATGTCATTGGCTACTAACGTTAATAATAATTACTATTATTATTGTCGTTATTATTATTATTAATATTATTATTATTGTGGTTGTTGTTTTTATTATTATTATTATTATTATTAATAGTAGTAGTTGGGATTATTGGTAGGCCTACTAGTAATAGGCTGCTAGTAGTATTAGTAGTATTCGGCTACAACTGGTATTAGTATCCTACAGGTCAAGGGTCCCGATCAGTAAACAAGAAATTTGTGTTTATGTATGATTTAGAGTGTTCTAAGATAAATATATATAGACAATATCTGTGAAAATGCATTATTATTATTATTATTATTATTATTATTATTATTATTATTATTTGTATTATTATTTGTATTATTATTATTACCATTATTATTATTACATTCACGACTCCAGACATAATGAGAGGCAAACTTGGTTAATTGATCAACATCGGGCTTTAGGTTGGGCAGAGGAATGGGGTTAAATAAGTGGCGCGTTGTGAGTTGTGTAAACAGCCCAGGGCAAAGGAAAAAGTTCATGCCCGGGTCCTTGTAAGGAGAAACCGGCGGTGCATAGGCGAGCGCGGCCATTTAATCAGAGCGACCTGTGGGGGATTAGGAAGATATCATGACCGCAACTTCGCCTCTCAATTATCATTCACAATTACATGTCCGTCCTTCCCAAAAACCTCTGCGTATCCTCCCGAATAGGGACGCCGGACCGTTTGAATGTGTGTTGGGTTTCCTATTATGAGGGTATCCTCATTCCCATTAATCGTTGCATTTCTTTGTATTTTCCACGCAATTTAAAACAGTTGTGGTGGCCCATTTTTCCTTTGAGTTTCACAAATGAATTAGGCCTGTGGGTACAGGGTTTGTTTGAAAGTTACCAATTCATCTGCAGTGAAGCTTTCACTTTGATATGACTGCTTTGATTGTTAAAATGTAGTGGAAGTGGTATAGTATATATTTTCCTTTGGGGTTAAAAATGTTTTTTTTTTTAAATCGTTAATTGATCTCCATGTCTATAAGATCTTAAATACGAAGACTACTGTATTCTTGATCAACTCTCTTCTCGGTGGGTTCAGTGATGTATAGATAAGAAAAACAGTGATATAATATGTAGGTCTTTGTTCAAACAAATGCTGGCCGTGTGTTGGTGCTTTATGGAATTATGACCAATGTGACCTACTACTTTATATAACAGGCCCATGTACCTGAACTAATGGCAGCTCTGCAAGTAGGCTAGTTCCTCTATCAAACCCCAAAAACAACTGTGATGCGAAAGGTCCGGTGTAGTGGCATGCCATTAGCATTCTTCTCACCTCCTCGACCAGTAATGACACATGGTAGGTGTTTGGCTTTCTCCGTTTGGCTTCAAGGGCTCTTAATCTGACTCGCACTCGGGGCAAACTTTCGCACCTCGATTCCTTTCTGTGCCCAAACTATCTTAATTCCACCGTAATGAGCTCTCGCATGCCGCCCACTGAAGTGGACGAGGAGCATTGCCTGTTGCTTTGATCCGCGCCCCGCTGTTGATTGAGTCCTTTAACTAACAGCCAGCGTTAATAAACGCTAACATTAGGACTCGAAACTGCAGGAAGCAAACACTAGGGATTATTACCACCAATGCCATTTATTGCTTATTTGAAAACAGATGTTCGCGATGTCGTTCTAATGTAATGATTCATGAAGTGGTGCGAGATCGAAGTCATTGTATTGATTATTTCAGCTAAAAATAGTAAAAAGTGCATCTGAGACACTTAATGGCCCTATGTAACAAAAATATGAGTGATATGATCAACCACGTTAATGATCTGTTTCAGAACAATGCCACCAAAATGCTGCATTATATTTATCAGAGGAAAAAACAATCCCACCAACTTCTTTTAAATGAACCAAATGATACGAACGCAAGCGCAACAAAGTTAATTTGCCATATACAGTAATTTGTAATTATCAACGGATACTTTTCCATTTGGCGTTTTTGACGTGTCCATATTAAATATCGTATCTGAATATTTAGAGTCTAAAACACCGCTTCTGACTTTAAAAGTTTTACAGCTGCAGTGTAGTCCATAATCTAATAAAATGAGCGCGTTCATAGTGTGTGTATGGCGAGGGTGGGCTGGGACGCCCCAACACCTCCTCTGTGTGTGGCCAGAAATGAAATGCATTGCGCTTGCAGGGCCCGACCTCCAATTGGATGGCGGGGATGTTTTTGGGAGGAGTCTTACTGGCAGCAAAAGGGAAAAGAATTGAACTGCGCAAAGAGTCTTGACGGATGCCCAAAGTTCAGAAGTTTTCCAATGCGCGCTTTGGTTGAGAGAGGAAGCAAGTTTATACGATCCAGACTTACAACGCCTTCATTTTTATAATATTTGTAAAGTGACCGAAGGGGGACACTGGTTTTGACAACTCATTCGAGGAGAAGAAGAAGCAAAAGTGGAGCTTTGCTGCTGCGGAGTGTGGGAAGTTCGTTCTTCGCAAGCACCGTAGAGCTGAGAGGAGAAGACATGCAGGCTCGCTACTCCGTTTCGAGCCCGAACTCTCTGGGCGTCGTGCCCTACATTGGCAGCGAGCAAAGCTACTACCGGGCCGCGGCTGGTGGGGGTTACACTGGGATGCCGGCCCCGATGAGTATGTACTCCCACGCGGCTCATGACCAGTACCCCGCCAGCATGGCGAGGGCGTATGGACCGTACACCCCACAGCCCCAGCCGAAGGATATGGTCAAACCGCCATATAGTTACATTGCGCTCATCACAATGGCCATTCAAAATTCCCCGGACAAGAAGGTGACACTGAATGGGATTTATCAATTTATAATGGAGAGGTTTCCTTTCTACAGGGACAACAAACAAGGGTGGCAAAATAGCATCCGGCACAATCTCTCCCTTAATGAGTGCTTTGTCAAAGTTCCACGCGATGACAAAAAGCCTGGTAAGGGCAGCTATTGGACCCTGGACCCAGATTCTTACAACATGTTTGAAAACGGGAGCTTCTTGAGGCGACGGCGACGTTTTAAAAAGAAGGACGCGCTGAAGGAAAAAGAGGATCGGCAGGTAAAGGACACGCCGTCCCGACAACAGCAGCAGCAGCAGTCTGGTCGGGAGCAGGAGCAGCCCGTCCAAAGCTCACAGCCCGTCCGCATACAGGACATTAAGACTGAGAACGGCACCTCGACACCTCCACAGGCTGTCTCTCCCTCACTAAATGCAGTACCCAAGATTGAGAGCCCCGACAGCAGCAGTATGTCCAGTGGCAGCCCACACAGCATCCCTTCAAACCGCTCTATCGGCCTGGAGAACTCTGAGCACCACCACCAGCATGGCCAGGCCCCTGCGCAGGGCTTCAGTGTGGACAACATAATGACGTCCCTTCGGGGCTCACCTCAAGGACAAAGCGAGCTCGCACCCTCTCTCATCGCCTCATCTCGGACAGGTATAACTCCATCTTTGTCCCTTAACTATTCTCCAAACCAGACATCCGTCTATAGTTCACCGTGTAATCAAAACTCAATCTCCACTACCTCGAACGCGACCTACCATTGCAATATGCAGGCCATGAGTTTATACGCTGGGGACCGCTCTGGACACCTAGCGACGACAACCGCCGTGGACGAAACGTTGCCCGATTACTCCATTACGACTACCACCTCCTCGCTGAATCATGGCAATCTATCTTCGGGCCAGGAAGGCCATCACCCGCACCAAGGGCGCCTCGCTTCATGGTACCTAAACCAAGCTGGAGATCTTGGCCATCTCGGCGCAACGTACCCGAGCCAGCAGCAGAACTTCCATTCTGTCCGAGAGATGTTCGAATCCCAAAGAATTGGCTTGAATAATTCTCCGGTGAACGGGAATAACAGCTGTCAAATGTCTTTCCCCCCAAGCCAGTCCATTTATCGCACGTCGGGGGCTTTTGTCTATGACTGCAGCAAGTTTTGACCAAAAGTCTTTTTGTTGTTATTTTTCCCCTTTTCCCATTCTCCTTTTTCTTTCCTTCAATACACCCAGAGAGTCGTTATGCACACCTACCCCTTCGATGGACTAAAACGAAACAGAACACACATTCAGAAAAAAATGATCTTGGTTTGTAAAGGACAGTGTTACTGCAAATAACACGTAAGTCTCTTTTTGCTTTTGTGAGCTATGCTAAATGGCTATGTTAAGACGACGCCAGACTGTCATGGACTTGTTATTACGTGTAAATTGCATATAGTAATTTATTTCTAAATTGTAGCCGGATATTGTGGACCAAACACCAAAAAGTGTTTCTAAATTGAACTGCCTTAATTGTTCAAATGTTCCACTATAGTAAAGGAACATGTATATCTCCGTATTCTTTCAAATTTTCTCCTTTTGTTGAAAAAGTATTCTGAAGGAACTGCATTGTTTGTTAATAAATTACCATTTTATTTGAGTTAGAAGTACGGCTGATTTCTTAAAATATTCCAAACTATTTTTCATGGCGTCGAGTTGCAGTTAAATACAAAGCAGATTACGTGAATTTTAAAATTATTTAAACGACAGGCATTCAACCCCCGAGAGGAGAAATATTGTAATTGGTCGATTGGGGAAGGCCTATTAGCCTTGTTGTTAGTTCATTTGCCAAGTAGATGCCGATATTTCTCACATGTTTAAAGTTAATGTGATGTAGGCCTATAGGATGTAGCAGTAAATTAGGTGTTCAACTGCTGTGTTTTATTCATCATTTTTGTTACTTCGATCGTTGTGGAAGTCAGCAGGGCAACGGCACCTATAGGCTAGCCTATGCTGGAGCCTTTGAAGTTAGGCCCCAGTTTGTAGGCTAATGTGTCGTCTTATCTGAATCGAGTATTTACGATGACTTAAAACAATTGTTGTGTCTCTATCATGCGTTAATGACATAACATGGTAAAATGCTAGGCCTTATTGATTTTTCCCTCGGTGTTGGGAACTCTTATGCTGCATCGTGCCCAAGGCCCTGTGTATGAAATCTGCCTACAACACACTGCAGCGCGCCACTGTTATCGTAGGTTAATTAATTTAAATAAACCAAGATAACCTAAATGTCGCCCACGACCCAGATTATTATGTCATATGGTTTAATAGCACTTATTCCTAAATAAACAATTGTTCGGTTAGCCTGAAATGTGGTGAAAATTCAGCAGACAAAAAAGACAGCAATTTTACTTGGTACCATAATGTGTGTCAAATTTAAATGCGAGATTATAGAGCACGTTTTGGTGCCAGCAGTTGGACAGAAGGTTAACCTTGATTGATACTCATTGTAGTGGATTGGTTTGGGCAATTTTGCCATCTTCTCTTCTCGCCCCTCCTTATGTCAGACATGGGCGATCTGTCATCACGTTGACCCGAGGCCTCGCCTGGTAACGGTTCCTCGACGGAGTCTGGTCCACCTAGCTTAGTGTTGTTTTGAATAGCCACGTGTGTTTACTGGTGCATTCCAGTGCTTGGTTAATATCATACCACGCATGCCAAAGATACTCCTATAGCCTTGAGTTGTTTAAAGACTGCAGAGCAACCTAAGGGGATGACTCAAGACAATATGCAGCGCGCGTTCAAGAAGGTGCGCGCCGCCATTCAGACACACACTTTCACACCACATTATGAACTCCACATTGACACAGACTTACAACAATTAAAACTGATGTTTGATCTTTGACTCATGGCAGCATATTCCCCTCTGTAAACCATAATCTAAAGACCACTACGCATTAAAAGGCCTTAACTTGTTTGATGGAACAATATTTATTTATTTATTTATTTATGTCTTGACAGCTGACTTGTCGCAGGAAGGCTATGAACACGCATTTTTCATGTTGTCACATTTTCAAATAACAGAAATGTGTTCCACTAATTTCATACTCATTGAAATGGGACATTTTTGTCAGAGGACGTTTTCTCAGACTATTTTTTCAGCTTACCCACTTTCTTTATCCCTTTCACCATGTGATAGCGCTTGGACATTTTGGGTTATTCTATATCTTGGGGCGTAAAGAAAATGCTCATTGTAGCCTATTTAGTATCGGTGCTTATTTACAATTTATGTTGTACTTCATCCTGATTGTGGTTATTATTATTATTATTATTATTATTATTATTATTATTATTATTTATTATTATTGTTATTTTAATATGAGGCATACAATCATTTTGTATTAGCCTATAGGCCTACAACAAGCAATTATCGTAAAGTCGGTGTGAATGCGTTGCCCAATCCCCATCATCTCACAGTTGCGTTTGTTATAGTTTTACAGAAAAATAGGTAGTTAGTGATGAGGTGATTTACTCGTCAGTTCCCTGGATAACTTCAACAGAGCATTTTGAAATGGTTTTACATATATGCGTTAAGTGTACGACTTTTGGTTATATCAGTCATGTCCCTTGAATTGCCCCCTCCAGCACATTAACATTAGACCTAACAAACATAGGTCTATCGTATCAATCGATTAATACGTTTTTTTCCCTACATTGCCTCAAAGTTAATAGTGAAACCCCTTAGTTGTTGGTAAAACTCTGCAGGTCTTGGTGTGAGCATGCAGTGGGGCTAAGGGGCTAACCAGAGAAACAATAGTACAACAAATAGCAAAAACAGCAATAATACAAAAATAACACGAACTACAACAATAATATTAATAATAATAATATAAATAACAATAATACTAATAATAATATTAATGACCTAACACTAGACAAATATTTGGCCTCCTTGTAAAAGGCTGTGAAAACAGCACAATGGAATGTTGCAAGGCATAGGCCATTCTCCTCCCTCGGATAGCTGTAATCAGGCTCATAAAAGTCATTAGAACCTTTCCCAAGTAATAAACAAACGTCGTGTTAGACTCAAGATTGATGGCGCCCTCACAGAACGGGCCAGGTCAGGAAGGAATAAAATTCAATCAGAGCGATGGAATCATTTTTCATGGGACGGAAAAGCCTGAGAGGGAGACGGGGGTCAATGGGGAGGATGTCGGCCGCCGTAGCACCATCAACAATACCACAGGAGAAAATGGCAAAACGAATGTACTCTGTGCTCCAAAACACTCTCCTAAATCTCTGTGATTTGGAGACCCCCTCCTCCTAGCAAGATGCATCGCCTTATCAAACAACCGGCAATTACGAAAAAGACCGTGAAGGGTGTTCTTTTTAACAGTTTCAAAGCTTGATTTTTGCTTAACTGCCTCATTTGGCTTGCAGCTGTCATGCTGTTAAGCGCATTATGTTTGGGTCAGAGAGTGCGTTATTATATTTTAAAATATTTGTGTTGAGGACATCGCTCCTTGTTTCGTTGTAGCCTATTATTAGCCCTACCCAGTTAACAGTCCACGTTTTACATTTGTTCTAGTACCAGTTTGCAAAATCAACTAGGCCTACCTGTGTGTCAGTTTGGGAATGCTAACATATTGTTGATAGTTTTCCTATATGATGGCTAAATTTTTTCTATGGAAACTGTAAAGACACTTCAGCTCGACCCAGCGCGCCGAATCTCTTTCGCCCTGGGCTCCTTTACACTTCGGGGAACAATATGTACACGTGGAGCACAAAAAAAAAAATAACATCTTGGCGAAAGGTTTACTTCGTCTTTTTATTTGTAATTACCGCTCTGCTCTTCCTTGTTCACCACAGTTTTTTTTCTCTTACTGTTTTATATACTTCTCTAGCAGGAGCCTGATATCAAATTACGTTGAAAAATATATGTAAATTGCGTGTCAGAAGTTGTCTAAAATAGTAGGTTAACCCTTATTTAGAAGAAAGGCAATATTATTTCCCATATATATTTTTAAAAAGCACACAAGCATAGACACGTCCTCATGAAAACAGCATCTATGCTTTTTTATTTAAATTTCACCACTGCAGTAGGCAGTGCAGACTGCGAGGGCAAACTTATTTCACAGAAGCGTCCCTTTCTGATGAGTAATCGAGAAACATGTCCTCCGTGTGCAGTGTGCAGTTCTACCATTTGCCATTTCATGGGATATAGGCCTATACCTTAGCGATGGTGCACGATACTAGGCAAAGCATGTATCTTTGCTTTCTGCCCCTACTCTCACTTAATCTGAATGCCACTAAGTAGCACATTGTAACTATTAATTTTTTTTTTTCATATATGCCCACCGTCGCTCTACCACTCTCTATTTGCAAATCGTTCCACTACATTCCAGCAAACGCACATTTCCGCATGTGCGTCAGCACGCACCCGCGCGCTTTCTCACACTCTTCCACATGGCTTTGGGTCAAATACCAAAAACAAAAGCCACTGTGTTCGACATTCCTTTGATATTTAGCTCGTCAAAACAACACAATTTCAATTTCCGTTTGAAGTTGGTGGAACGATTGGGGTAGGCATAGGTTCTCTTTCAATACACTAGTCTAGCTACTGTACACACACATTATGGAGTTAACTTAGTTGTGCGTTGTGGTAGTTTGATTTAAGTAATTGTGTAGAGCATATCTAAGTTTAGTTTATGCTCACTCAACAGATTTGTTTGGAGTTAAAATATGTGTTTCACTTTACCATGTAGCTTACACGGCGGCCTCCTCCTGCAGTCTAATGGGCCTTGCTGAATACGTGTGACTCACCTGTTCATCTGTCTTTGTTATAGGCCTGTTCTCATCGATTGAGGATCTCTCTATGTAACAGTTTCTGAATACACTTCATATTGACAAGGGGAAGTTTTAAAAATGATTATTGGAGTAACAGGTCAAAGTTTAAGATCAAAAACCACCGTCAGTCATCGCGGACTGTGGATCTGCGCGCATTAAGACACCCAATGCACAGTTTTGAAATATTAAAGAGAAATAGTGTGCAAGACTAAACTACTTAAAGAATGCGCCGGCTCACCGTGAGATACATACATTAATTTAAAATAATGGTATCTCCCTTTCAATGTTTCGTTGTTTTGTTGCTGTCAGGGGACTGTTTATTTAGACTACACAGTGACAAAGCCAGCCTGGAGATTTCACCATGGACAAATTCAGGGTGTCGCACAGGAAATGGAGGTAACTGATCTATCAACGATCACGTCCCGTCATGTCCATTATTTTCCCCACTGCACTTTCTTTAGTATTGTAATATATAATAATAATGCATTCATATGTTATATGCATTTTGTTAACATAAACAATTACATATAGTATCCGTGTAATCACTTAAGCTACTCCTTTCTTTATAACTACATTACATGCGACACAGTTGAACTCGATATTACGATAAGGACTTAAAACAAACAAGGGTACACACAATTGCATTTAGGCATGTTGGACTACATTTACTTGACATGGTTCATCCATACATTAGATAAATATGCTTACGTATGCTAGGCCTACTTTATACCGGCATGACGTCTCAGTGAAGGTATCATTTGGCCTGTATTTATTGAATTGGAATATATATGCATTCCACAATATTGATCAAACATTTAAATAGCATTGTGTATTCTTCTTTGAGCGATGTTGTTTGTATTAAAATGTAAGCCTTGGGAAATCGGATGTTTTCCGTTAAAACAGATGTCCATTCATTTTTATTCATATGCTATTGCATTGCATTTCGACAAAACTATGTATGTTTTAATTCATCTGTCTGGTTATTCCAGTTTATCTACAGACAGTGTTGACCGTCAGTCTCTTCCCCAGCGCATAATACGACGCAGATCAGTAGACCTTGCACGGTGTTTGAAATAAATAAACACATTCATTTAGTCAAAGACCAAGTTATAGACCTAGCGGTTCTATCATCGTTCAGTGGCTCCGTCTTGAATGATGAAATCCCTCTTGAAATCCGACCTTTTCACCCCCAATCCTGTTCCCAGTTTTGGTCCGGTTTTTGAAATGGCAAAGCGAGCAAACTTGATTTATGGCTTGCCATCACGGCTAATATTGTTTTATTGACTTATGTATTTTGTAATCGTTCAGCAGTATTCAAACACGGCTAGTTTTATACTCAGAAAAGCGAATGAGGGACTGCCTTGTTCAAAACCTGTCCTTGAGGTAAAACGGCTCCGAAAGGAGCGGCGTCACGCGTCGGCCCGTGCGCACATTTTTCGAATAATTGAAACCCTGGACATTTCCATTTTCCCCCAAGCTGAAGGAGAGAAGGAGGGGGCAATGAAGAGGAGTGACGTGCCGTCGAACACCGTGCACCTGTATGGCTGGCTGAGCTGCTCGGCTCAGTGGAAAACTGCTGCGTTTCAGCTCACAGTTGGTGTACAGGGCCGAACCTCAAAGCGCCATCTGTTTCCAATTAAGACTCCACATAGACGCAGGCTCTGTCTGACAGTCAAACTGCGAGTTAAAGGCTCAAAGACTTGTCTTTAAAAAATATCCCACCCCGTTGCCTCCTCTTTAGCCTACTTGAAACCCACTATTTTCTATTTAAGTTGAATGTCACACGGTCTCCCCCACAGACATAACTTTGTGGAGCTGTTTTGTGAACAAGTCGTCAGTGAGAAATCCCATTACACGGTTTCTACGCGCACTCTATTTAAAACAGATACATGCTGATATACCGCTATGTGACAGCATAAATACATTTAACAAAGGCCTAAATATTTGCGTGTCGGGAGCATGGTCTTTTGCATTTCCCAGTGCAAATCTCACCACTCTAAAGGGTTATGGTCAACATGAACCAAACAAATGTGTGTTATCTTTTTTTTCTCTCCATGTAAGGCTAGAAGGTCAAGGGTGCTAACGTTTATTAGCAACATGGACTCCTACCTTAAACACACCCAGGGTTGGCTCCTTTTGAATCCCACTCCATGTGTAGAATAAAAGGTGCAGTGTGATTTCATTCTGAGGGGAAACGGCCGAGCCCGGCGACCTTTGGATAACCCGAGCACCCTGGCACGAAACTCCGAGGCCAAACACTGGCTCGCCTTGAAGCCGTACCTTAAACCCACCTTTCTGCACCACTACCCTATGTGTAGAGAGGCTAATTATAGCTGCTTTTACGCACCGCAGTCCCTGAATGTCTCGATTCTGCCCGGTTTGACATAGAAGATTTTATTGTCTCTAGTTTAAATTTACGATCCGAATTTGAACTTTTTTCCCCAGACGTCTTGGCTGCCCTTTTCTATTTTAATTATCCCGTCGGAGGAAAACATGATCATTTGTAAGAGGTCCTGGTGAATAAAAGGTATACTTGTGAATGATGCAATGACGAATAAAACAGCTGTATAATGCCATAATTCAATTACAAACGTTTTTTAGTCTTTGTGTCGATCGCTCACTGTTAAGCGACAGGCCGCTTGCTACTCATCAAATGCATTCAAGAGAATTTAAAATAAAATGATTTGTTTGTAACAACTAAAATATTTAATAGGGTATATGTATAGACAAATGTGAATGTTCAATAAAAAAATACCCGATTAAGTTTTGCGCCGAGAAATGTGTGAATAGACTATATGCAACCATAAACGACCATTTCATCTAATCAAATATTAAAAGTGGCCTAGCAAAATAATATTATCACCTAAAAATATGCCATTGAAGCAAACATATTGTAATGGACAAAACCCTTATATCACAACATTTCAGTTAAAATATGTTATGTTATTAGTGTCATCCTAAAATGGAATCTCAAATGGGAACTGATGCAGGTTTTACTGTGTGTCTTTAAATAACTTGTAGAAATATTCAGGTAATATATTATTTTTAGTGAAATTAAGTAGACCTTTAAGTATACCTTAGACGTTTATTTTTACTCGTTTTCGATTCATGCAAATGTTGAATATAATTCTGTATGAGATAATATGCAGTGCACGTCATGTAGGCTATGATCTCATTGTTGTAGATGATATCGTGCCGTTATCTATTTATCTCTCATGTGTCACATGAGATATAGCACAACATACGATAATAAGATATATTTCATTTGTATTTTCTAATGTGCAATTTGTATTTCTCAAAAGAGGGTATGGTATGGACGTTGACCACGGCTACTGTACCTGTATAACGGTCAAAGTCACGAGATTATACTGTTTTGGTACTTTTGGTAATTTTCAAGGCTTAGCCGTAATGATTGTGATCTCTTATCAGCTCCATACGTCTGCAATATTGCAGTCTTCAAAACGGCCGTGCATATTTATATATTAATGTATCTTATGATTTTTTTTTTAAAAAACGCTGAAACATTTATATGTAGCCTATATGCATACAATGTATTTATATATAGCCTATATGCATACAAAAATATAAACAAAAAATAGAAAATAAACTATGGCGCGCTGAAAAAAAAAGTGATCGGTCACGTTTGCTCTGAGATCTCTTAATGATAATACTTCTCTGGATGTAACAAATTGGCGTTCTTATATCAATCAGTCTATGCTACTTAGACACCTAAAGTTTCCTGGTGGAAATTCATACTAACAAATTACTCCCCGGAACATGACATTACTTCTCCACTATTCTGACTTTGCATCAGTTACTAACCCGTCACCACCTGTATTTATTGTTCTAGAACTAATGTTATTATTGGTAGCATCACTGCCACAACTGTTTACTCTGGTAAGTTCTACTGTCTGTTTTGATAATGACATTAACAGCAATTACAACCTTAATTCTTCCTATGGAAGGTCTCTGTGTTCACCCTACACTTCCACATGTCTTCCCTCCTCAGGCCTTATCAATCCCAAAGTAAACACACTCCAAACCCCCTTTTCCCTGCCACCTTGCAAAGTCACACACCGAAATGCACCGAATATGCTGAAAGTCACTTTGAGCAGTGACACAGCCTATCACATGGTCTGTGTCAGTATGTCAGAGAAAGGGGAGTAGGTGGACTTGGAGTAAGGGGTGGGGTAGTGGTGGATCCAGCAGGATGGCTCCTTTGTGTTATCAAAAGGGCAATTCAGTGTCTGGGAAAATATCAGAGTCACGACAGTGATTATTTTTACATAGGTGTGTATGTGCGTAAATTACACAAATGCATACACAGACACAGAAAGAGAGAGAGAAAGAGAGAGAGAGACACACACACACAGAAAGATATGCAGCCTTTACTGATCATTAAAGCATCCCACTATCTGCAGTCTCTGGGACTCTGGCCCTGAGTGTCTGTCTTTTTCTTTTTTTCAGTCACCCATTTACACACACACACACTCACTCACTTACTCACACTCACACACACACACACACTCACTCACTCACTCACTCACACACACACACACACACACACACACACACACACACACACACACACACACACTCACACACACACTAGATTACCCAAAAGAGCAGCGGTAGCTCCACAAGCTGAATTCGATGAAAGGTGGGCACCTGTGGACATTCTGTTCCTGTTGTGTTCTGACTATGCAGGGAGATCCATAGAGGATTGCTTGAAGACCACCAAGTGAAGTCAGAAACAGGACATACACACACACACACACACACACATTTTCTCACTTTTACTCTCTATAACACACACACACACAAACACACAGACAGAAGCAGCTCTATCTCTTTATTTCTCGCTTGCCCTTTGTCATATTCTCTTCTCCCCTTACCCCAGACCCTTTTCTTTCTTTGTCTCAGAAATAAATTTGAAGTAGTTCCACATGCAGAGGCTATTCTGCTCACCATGTTTGCCATGCACTCCCCTACCATTTGTTGCTGTTAAACCAAGTATCTGTAACTGCCTATTATGTAACTGGCAACCAGTCAAAAAGCCATTTATTATACAGAAACAGCCATAAGATATTCAATGAACATAGGAGTGGCGTGCGCTTGTTTTGGAATGTTGCACAGCAAACAAGCTGTGTTTGGTCGTATGGGCATACTTGAAAATGCTTTCTTGTTTATTTTACATGCGGGAACAATAAGAATCCGATTGCCACAGTCAATTTGTTTAATGCTCGAGGAGGACGCCAGGGAAATATTATTGATTCAGCTGAGAGATAACCAGTTTTTAGGAAATGTCCCTTCCAAACACACAAATGCATCCCAGAACATCCAAATATATTTTGGAAGTTTTTGAAAGTCTGTTGTCAGGCAATATTGAACATCTTATGTTATCCACGTTAGTACACACTTGGTTTGATATGTTTGAAATTTTGTGGATGAGAACAAGTCAAAAGAAAGTTTGACAAGACCAAACAACATTCTATTGCTGACGTTTTGAATTCTTACCTTCACGTTGCACAGGTCTTTAAGGGCAAGATTAAACCTTTTTTGTTTTTTCACGTTTCACATTCATTATTTTCCTCCTCAGACATATATAATATATATAATGTCGTAGAATATATGAGTCGCAAAATTATCTAGCAAGGGAAGTGTTGAAAAAGACAAAATGTACACACACCTCTCCCTGTATTTCTCTCACTCGCACGCACACACACACACACACACACACACACACACACACACACACACACACACACACACACACACACACACACACACACGCTTGTGCACATAGACAATAGTTAAACAAGAACAAACACAGCCTTTCCCGGGCAAATGTATTCACACATCAATGCATAGATTACAAAGGAGAAGCCTAATATGGCTCTTTTGGTGGCAGTGGAGCTGAGGTGGGGAATCACAGCGGTAAACAGGATAGTGAATTCAGATGATGTCACCTTTCACATAATCACTGCACTGCAGACAGAAGCCATACCAGGTCACTGTGTGTGTGTGTGTGTGTGTGTGTGTGTGTGTGTGTGTGTGTGTGCGTGTGTGTGTCAGAGAGAGATGGATACATAATCTAGTGAGAATGATCATGATGCTCATGAGTACTTTTGAGTGTGTGTATATGTATTGGAGAGAGAGGGATACATAATCTATAGTATGAATGCTCACGAGTGCTTGTGTGTGGGTGTTTGCGTGTGTGTGTGAGACAAATGTTTGAGAGGGAGAGCTTTGTGCAAGTGACAACATTGCGCTCAGGCACATTCTATGTTTCGACTTAGATTGTAATCAATTCCTGCTATCAGAATAGCAGGAAACAGGGACTTGCCTCTTTAGACAGTTTTCTGTAAACACCCACATACAAACATACAGAATGGGAGAGAGGGGGGGGGCAGATGACACTGACTGGCACTCTTTCTGCTTTTCTGCTTCTCCGTTTCTAACACACACACACACACACATACACATACACACACACACACACACACTGTGTCGAGGATTGCCATGGTGTAGGGGTAAGGAGGGGTGAGCCCGAGACACAGTAACAGAAACCCAACCCATGTGCAAAGAACAACATTCGCTGAGAAAGCCTCGACCATCAGAGTCCTCCACTCAGTGCGAAACACCAAGGAGATGCATGTTTTAAATAATTCAACCGGAATCACGTCCAGATGGGACAGCGCATAATCATCATATGGATCCGATTTGAGTTGTACCGGTAACCTCAGCGCGGCGAATATCCTGTTTTATCAATGTAATCTGCACGTCCAATCCAGGGTTCCTTTGCCACAATGCACATACAAGAAATGAGGAAATCACCAAAAAAAGGAGACACTCAAAACTTTTCAAAATTGAAACATTTGGCAGCGTTTAAGCATATGTTACTTTTATTAATATGGCAGGAGTTCATGCTGCATAAAATGGGGGTCAAGTTACAGCCAAAAAGGAATGCTACCTTACCATAAAGCTTTATATGTAAGAGGTATGAGATTCTGGTGCCAGTGGTCACCTCCAAGGCTGGACACATGATATGCCCCCTTGACTCAAGCCAGAGTAGTTGAAAGGTAAATCTGTTTTCTCATTTTAAGCCTACACACACACACACAACACACACACACACACACACACAAAGATGTGCAAAGACACTTGTCTCTGAACACAAATACTTACATATACACACTAACACACCTGAGCATAGACACACATGCATGTATGTAGGCATGTACATAGATTTGCATGTGCATTCACACACAGACTGAGATGTACATAGCAACGCTTATGAGGATATTTTACAATCATAAATCTTTACACACATTTACACACATACACTTTTGAGTGGGAAATGCTGCATGATATATTTTTTTGGTTGTTGTTTGAAGGGGAGAGAGCAAAGAAGTGTCCTTTTTCTTGAACTCACCGTAAAGATGACATATTTGGGTGACTACCGTTAAACAGTATCAATTTGGATGTCAGATTTCAGTACCCAAGCAGGCAGGCACACAACCACACTCACACACATACATCCACCCACGCACACACACACACACACGCACACAGTGAAACCTGATACATTTTTTTTTTTATTGCCGCAGATGACAAGAAGGAACAAACCCAGAGTCGTATATAATTACCCAACAGGGCAGGCAGAAGAGTTCCTCATCAGTCTGCAGGTGACTGGAGATAGCTTGACTACCTCACACTACCAGGCCTCTAGGACAGCTCCAGTCACAGAGAGATTAATGGGTTTCCTATAGACCTGTTCTGTCAGGCTCGGTGTAGGTGTGTTGTTAATAACAAATCTATTAGTCTCCAACAGGGTCGTCCAGCATCATTCCTGAGCAGGTACTGGGTTGTTATTTTTATATAACGACCAGCTATTTGCCTGTTACAGTCCTGGGAACTCTTTTGTGGTTTTAACAGGCTTCTGGTGTAAAGGTAGTAAGGTACCTACTTGTTTTCGGTTAGCAGATCTCTGCAAGGAGACAAGCATGTGAGGTGCAAACATTTACATACAACATGTTCAGTTTTGGTTAAATTTGCTATGAAGTGAAATAAAAGTGTGTAATTTATCAGAAAACAAAATCTGCATCCATCTATGTATAGCCATAATCCATTTCATATCTGTCTAGGGCATTGGCTGATTTACTGACATGAACAGTATAATTCACAACTCAGTCTCAGATGCTACATCATTGATGCATTTCTATGCATTTTCCCACATAATAATATTACATCAATTCCTCATTGTTCTAGCAGCAGGATCTGCTCCCCCCCCCACACACACACACATTTCACTGTAACACTTTTCACACTGTACACAGGAAGCAGGCAGATGCCACTTCCTGTGTATCCGTGGCGTGGCGGTCAGGGAGAGACTGATGGTGTTTGTCTGTGCGCAGCGGCGATGGCGCTCCCTGATAGCCCCTGATCAGCGCTGCCATCTCTCCCTTCCCCACACGCCCAGAGGTGATCAAAAAAACACACAGCGCCCCTCCACGCTGTTCCCCCCTCTTTTCTTTTTGGAGGAAGAGAGACATGGAGAAGAGAGGCTGGTACAAAAAACATGAAGCGGCCATTAATCATCGTCCTCGGCCCCGCACGGTGACACCTCCGTCGCCACGCATCCCGGGCGTGAATTTGCTTAGTCTGGCCGCTGGTGGTGCGGGGTGTATCGGCACATCTCCTGCCGGACGGCCTGGCTGCCCCCGGCAGGCCCCGGCTGAGCCACACACGCAGCCGCGGCCCCGGCCTCCGGCGGCGCTTCCCAGGCAGGGGGCTGCGCTCACGCTGACCCTCTCCCAGTCTCCACCCGGCGGGGAAACGGATTCAATTACACCGCCTCAGCGCTTGGGAGGGAGGAACAACAAGTCACGTTTTCACACCGACACCGAGAGTTCAGACTGCAAGGCTCTCTCTCTCTCCCTTTGTCTCTCTCTCTCCCTCCCTCCCTCTCTGTCTCCCGCTCCTCTCTCTCTAATGCTCTCTCGCTCTTTCCCCAACCCCGACATCTTTGAAGTGATCTGAAGTGGCAGCCATGGATTTGAGGGATCATTCCCCAGCCAAAACATTCACTCTTCTTTTTATCTTGGAACGCTACAAATTGACCCATATAGCATATCATTACAGGTCAAGTGGCGTTTTTGACACATTGTACAATGTCAATATCTTTGTGACTGGGCCTAAATGAAAGTTAAATTTCACTCTTATTGTACATATACATTATACTTCCCATATGATTTAAATAGGACATGGCAAATAACAAGAAGTATAGTACAGAGCTAATGTATAGAGATGGTGCCTTACTGCATCGCTGAGTATTGTTGGCAGAGACACAGTCCATATTTAATCAAACGGCACACAGCGCTTTCCATGCAATTTCATAACCACAAGATCAAAGTCTGAAGACAGCAGTCCCCCCCCATTTAGCCAAGTGGTCCTCAGCTGCAGAGTAGGGAAAAAACCCAGGACTTCAATCGAGAGACGGAGAAAGTAATTTCTTCTTATCTTAATTGACGTGTAATTTGAATAATGGTCTTACACATTGGGACCTGAGGTCTGGGCGGGAGGTGGCCTGCAGCAGGGCTGGCGAGGGAGAATGTGAGTCTGGCGCACTGAGCTTGGACGACCTGCATCCCACCGTGGCAAACTGCAGTCCTGCGCAGGAATCTCGCTCTCTCTCTCTCTTTCTCTCTCTACCGCTCTCTGATTTTCTTTCTCTCTCTCTCTCTCTCTCTCTCTCTCTCTCTCTTTCTCTCTCTCTTTCTCTCGCTTGTTGCTCTTTATCTCTCTCTCCCACTGCTGACTTGACACATCACTGGCCAATGATTAATGATGACATAATGCTTTATTTACTTCATGCTCATAACGAGACTGGGGGGATTTTGTGGGGAAAACATGAAAGGAACCGACAAATGCACACACACACACGCATGCACACACTTAGACACGCACACACACACACACACACACTGGACTATAAACCCAGACACATGCACAATACACATATATTCACAGACACACAAACCCACACACACTATATAAACAAGTCTACAGTTGAGCCACCTGGAAAGCAATACGCTATAGTAAGATTTCAACTGTTTTGTTGTACGACTTGCTTAGTCAGGAAAGACTCGGACTCACTGGATACCATTAAAATAATCAAAGAGATTTGCTCTTGCAATGTTACCTCAGCTCTGATAAATGTCACAGAATAAGCTTGGAAAGTATATTTTTAATCTTGGCTGCAAAGTTAGTTTTCAGCAAATGTGATTAAAGAATGGCAATAGAAGTTCAGTTTTGTTGTGGTAAAACACATTTCAATAAAAAGAATGTATTCATGCTAATATGAGGTCATAATGGATTTAACCATTGCTCAATCTAATTGAGGTAATTGTACTAATTAATTCACGTTTCATGTTTAATAAGACGGCATCATTTGAGCCTACATCAGACTAAATTAATTCTTTTTTTCATAGATTGTTCGGTTGGTCCATTCTTGATTCAAAACAGTGTTGTGCACTGGAAATCAAATGCTACTATGTATTTATTTTTTGGTCACACTTAACTTGGATCTATAGATGCTCAGATTATCAACAAGCTTTTGATTCTCTGTTAACTACAATTTATGGTCAAGGTTAAGGTTAGGGCTTGGATTTGGTTAAGATAATGTTCAGTAACTGTTGTGTTAAACAACAATGTTGCATACTAAAATTTAATCTTGATGATTTGTTAAGTCTCTGTGGGCAGACTAGTAGACAGTAGACATACTACCAGAAGTGTCACCTCTATTTTAAATATATTATTACATTATAATAAAAAACACTTTTACAACATGTTTTGTGTGTCTTTTCTGGTTCATGGGAAGTGCAGTATGCCTCTCTCATAATACATCATAATTTTCCTTTTATGAAGTATTATGGAGCTTCTGTGTATTTTTCTTTAGGACATACACTTGAAAGAACGTGATCTTTGCCCTTCTCCATTGTATTATGGTGGCATGATTTTGAGAGGCTAAAGCAGTCTTCATCGTTGGACTGCTTCCACTGCCAACAAAAATAAACAAGTCAACTCATCCCAACCACTACAGAATGGAGGGTGTGTGCAGAAGGAAAACAAGCAGCACTTTACTCTAGAGTTCTCAAGAAGCCTACCCCAAACTGCCATAGGCCTTACTTCACAACACTTGACATATCACTTCATGACAGCAAACAAAGTCTTTTCTTTTACACCTTTCGTTGGTATGTTAGTGTGTGTGTGTACGTGTGTGTATTAATGGTCGCGCCTGTGTGTGTGAAATCCTTGGGTGTTTTTCTCAAATGGCGATCCTGAACATTTTGTATGTAGTTGAGAGCCTGTGAACTTGCATAAACTTAAACATATTGTAAACATATACCCCTAGATGTATGGTTCTTGGGCTAGGTGGATCCTGCTTTAATGAAAATAACTGAGTCCTTTTATTTTGTTAATCGTAGTTTTGAAGTTCAATAGCTATTTTACTTTACAGAGTACATCATGCAAGATGGTTTATTTGAAACAGGTGGTTTATTTTTTACAATTACTTTTAATTTTCAGTTAATACCATCTTTGCTCTAACAAAAGCGACACCCTACTCACCTGAATATTTGTCTGACACATCGTATGTCTGTGTCTGGCATGTGTGAATGTTTCAAGCTCATGTATGCTCATGTGTAAATGTTTTGTGTGTGTGTGTGTGTGTGTGTGTGTGTGTGTGGGGGGGGGGGGTGTTGGGGACCACCAGCGACACTGCTACCCGTCCTGGGTGGGTGCTGTGCCCGTGAGCCGCCCCAGCTCTGTCTGCGCGGGTGTGGGTCTAAAACACCCCCATCACCATCAGCACCACCCCCCCGCTTCAGCACCTCCCCCATCACCACCACCCCGCATTAGCACCTCCCCCATCAGCACCACCCATCACCACCACCCTGCTTCATCACCACCACCCCGCTTCATCACCACCACCCTGCTTCATCACCACCACCCTGCTTCAGCACCTCCTGCTCTCCGGCGTGTTGCTGCCGCACCGCTGCTCACACACACTACGGCCGGACAGGCGGACGGGGGCAACGCCAGCCCTATCAGAATTCCTTCCTCTTTCTCATGAAAGGGCAATATTTTGTCAGGGCAGGGAGCGCTGGAGATGGAGACGGGTGAGGGCCCGGAGGTGGGATGGGCCCCCGAGGCCCCCATTCCAGCCAGCTGTGTGAAGGTGTACCCAGACTGCACTTCATCTTCGGGCCCCGCTATGCGGGCCATAAAAGGGGAGGCGGCTCCTGTCTTTCTCGTGCAAGCCCTCAGAATCTGACAGGCCGGTTTGTGTGGCGTCTGCGTTGCGTTCCCTCTTGCCACCCCCCTCCTTCTTTTTCCAGTTCTGTTCTCAAATGGCAATCTCACCAGCTACTCACAAACTGTAGGTCACTCAGTGCATATCACTGTTATATTGATATCATATAGTGTAGTTGTTATGTGACCTCACTGCGTCTGTTTTTGTGTCACCATGCGTGCTTTTTTTTTTTTTTTTTTGCATGGACGGGAGCAGGCCCTTGATACAGTCAAACTCTCCAAGTACTGTCATCACCAGGACTGTTAATGGAGATGAATCATGCCTTTTTTCCAGGAATGTTGTATGTGCATTTTTGGCTCTGTGCTCCCCAAGAGACATCCTGAGAATTGAGTCCCTGGCACTAAGTTTGCGTGTGTGTGTGTGTGTGTGTGTGTGTGTGTGTGTGTGTGTGTGTGTGTGTGTGCAATTTTGGGGGGGGGGGGGGAGGAAATCCACCCATCCAAAGAGCTTTTCCCCTCACCAACAGATCCTGTCACCCTCAGCAGCTCAGCCGCTCTCAACTCCACGTCCTGCACAATGGAACACAATCTCAGCAGGGGCAAGCCTGAGGTAAATACCCTCTCCATGTGTAAGCACAACCATTCCAGTCGCAGCACATTTAGGAATATTTCTCCATTCTCCATTCACATTGGCTATGAGCTCAGATCAGACGATAGCTTTGATGTGTTTTGGATTGTGTGGAACCCAAAACCTGTAAAGATAAAAAAAAAGCATGTAGTGAAGAATATGGTGCACTGAACGATTAAAACTCATTTGTGGCTGTATAGCTACCCTCCTTGTCAATACACTGAAAGCTGAAAGTGCAAAGCAGTTAGCATGTTAGCACTGAGTAGAGATTGTTGTGACTTGTGTCTGACAGCTCATTACTCCAGAGTGAGCGATGACAAAAGTGAGCATGCCATCCAGTGAACTGAGAGCTCTGTGTCCATGGCACTAGAAGAGTTAATAAATAGGCAAGGACATGGGGGAGAAGAGAGAGAGAGAGAAAAAAAAACAAAAGGAAAGAAAACTAGGGGAGGTGGTGGAGGAGAGGCCATGGAATATTTGACAGTCAGTTCATACAGCCAGTCCCCCTCTCCGAAAAGCCTGAAGCTGTCAGGTCCACCCTCCCCCTTTGGAGAAGAAGTGGAACACTTCTAGTATCCGGGGACTGAAGAATGCAGGCGATCGTCTGCCTGTGATGTTAGATCTTGGCCCTTGAGTGGCGTGAGTGGGCTTGTCCCCACCCCAGTGGAATAAATGTTCATTTTTAGTGTCTCACTGTTGTTTACAAGTCTGCTGGCCCTCCCCTCCTCTTCTGCCCATGGAGAGAGCCAGATGTGTAAATATCTCTCCTTTTTTCCTTTCTTTCTCTCTCTCCCTCTCCATTGAAAATGCGAAGTGAAAATCCCATCAGATAGGCATTTCCTCCTCGTACAGCGGTGATCTGTGGCAGCGAGTGACTGCTACATTCTTATCTTATCGGCGGCAACAATCTCGCGTCTCGTCGTGCCCAAACAGGGAAAGAGAGGCACATAATGAAAGTGCGATTTCTTCCTCCACACATCCTACGTTGAAACAAGCATGCATGTATGCACACACACTCTCTTTTTCGCAAACATATAGTTTCAGAACAGAATAACATGCTTCATAATATTAATTTTAACACCTCCAATAAGCCATGTTCATACACTACACATTGTCTTGTAAACACAGACACACACACACATACACATATGCACAAAAGTTCCCCACCCTTCTTTTTTAAATCTTTATTACCCATCAGACTTGCCCTCTCTCTCTCTCTCTTTCTCTCTACCTCCCTCTCCTGCACATACTCTTTCTTTTCCTGCTTTCTCCCTATCTCTCCTTCCCTCTGCTCCCCTGCCTCCCTCGCTCTGTGGCTGTGTCCCAGTGTCAGGCTTGATAAGAGCCGTGAGGCAAACAGTGAGTGGTGTCTGGGTCTACACAGGAAGCGCGGGGCGATCAGCGGCGCTGTCCGTCAGCGCAGGGGCCTGCCCAGTGCCCCCAGCCTGGAGAACAATGGCTGAAGGGGAAGCACAGTCAGCCAGCAATCTCAGCGCCACTGACACTGGAGATAAACCGCTAAGGAAAGAGAGAGAGGGGGAGAGAGAGAGAGAGAGATGCAATAAGAACTTGAATTGGCACACACATGCACACTTACTTACACACACACATTATATTTTCTTGTACACACTACACACACACACTCAAGCGCTCATGAGGGACTATGAGATGGAGAGTTCATTGAATCACCTCAGGAATGTTTTGGATGGTTCTTTCAGCTAGGTTATGGCAGAAAGCTCACTTGTCTGTCTCTCCTTCCATCTATGGTATGGACACACACGCACACACACACACACACACACACACACACACACTGGACAGAGGGAAACAGAGGTCAGTGAGACATAAGAGCTGTTAAGGAAAATGAACAAAGGTTGAGGGAGACAGAGGGAAGGAAGTGAGAAGAAAAGTGGAAGAATTTGTACATTAGAGAAAGTAAGGAGGGAGGGAATTGTGTCAAAGTCGTGCACGTGTGTGCAAACATGTGTGTGAGCACAAACACGTGTGTGTGTGTGTGTGTGAATGTGTGTGTTCTGCGTGCATGTGTGTGTGTGTGTATGTGTGCCGTATGCAAGTGTGTAGAGAGGCATATGTGTGTGGAGAGAGAGAGAACAGGGGGAGTGCGAGAGGATTAATTGCTCAATCAGAATAACTAGCGCTGGAAAGAGGAGGCAGGCCTGGCTAGGAAAATCCATTCTGAAGGTCAGCCTGCAATTAACCCTGCTACCCTCTGTCCTCTCCCACCCTCCACTCACCCCCCACTGCTGGTCTTCCACACACCCCCCCCCCCCCCATAAACACAGGCAGCCTGCGGCCCAACACACGGGACTCCCGCTCCTCTACAGACGACTGAGGTCCTACTCACGGGACTCCCGCTCCTCTACAGACGACAGAGGTCCTACTCCCTCCCCGATAGCATTTCCGGATCTCTGGTGCTCACTTCACCTCCCACTCAAGACCTCTCTGAGGCCAAGGAGGATATTAGATTTGCAATTGTCTTGTGTAATTTTGCTGTAAGGTCTTCCCTGCCTGTCATTATTGTCACACCATGCTGTTTATTGTGCCCTGACAATCATAACCTTTTATCAGGAAGCATGAGAATATATGTTGGCACAGACTCATGTTACTTCATGCAACATTTCTTTCTTCCATTTACAGGCTTACCTGGTATCACCCGGCCTGGTATGTAGTGGGTGCTGTGATTTTGTTTTTTGCATATCATGAATTCCTAGTTGTTTGGAAAAATGCATTCTTCTGTTCCAAAAGACCTGTTTACCAGCAAGTGCAGATTTTGACAGTTTTACATATAACTAGATGTACCGCAGAGCGGTACAAAATATGACCGCCGCCCAGTCCAGCACATTTTTTCCACAAAAATAAATCACGCTGAAAGGCCTATATGATTCTAACTGTCTCACTAAATTGCATTATCCACACTCAATTCTCACTGGTATCTGCTAGACAACAAGTACCAAAACATGATTATTTCATAGATTTCACATGTAAAATTCATTTTATACAACCCCACCTCCATCTTGCCTGTTCATAATTCTGAGAAATTCTTGAATTGTGTGCATGTGTGCATGTACATGTTTATGTTATGTGTGTGTGTGTGTGTGTGTGTGTGTGTGTGTGTGTGTGTGTGTGTGTGTGTGTGTGTGTGTGTGCTTGTGTGTGTGCCTGCGTATGTGCCTGTGCATGCAAGCATACATATGTCTACTGTGTGAGTATGTGTCATACGTATTATTACTGTGAATGTATGTGTGTGTGTGTGTATCTGTTTGTGCACATGTGTGCACATGAAATGGGTTAACATGACCCCTGGAGGCAAACATACAGAAAAAAATGGTCATCCAAGGCCCTACGGTTCTCAAGATATTCACAGAAAACTGTGTCTGCCCTACCCTCCTTTCGGGGGGTCCAGTCCAGCGGGGGGGCTACAGATCAAAACGAAAAACGACGGTTCCATGCTATCCATGTGGGGTTACATGCCCACCAAGTTTTGTGTGCCCCGGTCTTTCAGTGTCCCGGGAATCCTTGTTGGTGTACGTCACTAAATGTACACATAAATTATTTTATTGTAAGGCCCCCCATGAACGAAAGTACACAAAACTTGGCATGCATACGGAGGGTGTCACAATGATCCTACACTTTTAATTTTGTGCAGTTTTGACCTTGTCAGCCAGAGATATTGTGATGAAAACACCTAATTTTTTGCTTTTTAATTTTTAACTAGGTGGCGCTATACATGAAATAAGTGGTAATGGGATGGGTTGACATGCCCCCTTAAGACCAACATACATAAAAAATGTGGACCTCCTAGGCCTTACGGTTCTCGAGATATTCACAGAAAACTGTCTCCGGCCACCTACAGGCCAGTTGGTGTATAGTAACATAAATTAATTTATTGTGTGGCCCCCCATGAATGGAATTCCACAAAACTTGGCATGCATACAGAGGGTGTCATAATGATCCAATCCTACACTTCCAATTTCGTGCAGTTTTGACTATGTTAGGTCACAGATACCTTCGATTACAACACCTCATTTTTACTTTTTTGTGTTTAACTAGGTGGCGCTATACAATAAATGAGTGGTTATGGAATGGGTTGACATGGCCCCTTGAGATCAACATACAAAAAAAAATGGTCCTCCTAAACCCTATGGTTCTCGAGATATTCACAGAAAACTGTGTCTGCCCTACCCTCCTTTCGGGGGGTCCAGTCCAGCGGGGAGGCTACAGATCAAAACGAAAAACGATGTTTCCATGCTATCCATGTGGGGTTACATGCCCACCAAGTTTTGTGTACCGGGAATCCTTGACAGAAAATTTGGGCATGCGAAAAAAAAAAAAAAAAAAAAAAAAATCTGACTAAACCTATATGACTGCTGCGCGGCGGTCATAATAATGGCCATATAATAGAGACATGTGGACATATAATAGGGATGTATAGTCAATTGGCACATACTGTATGTTTGCATTTCTGTTGCTCAGTCACACATCTGTTTTGTACAGTGAGCTTGATTTACAACTCTTTGCTTGTCAACACGGCATCACCAAAATGATTAACGTCGAGCTAAAAAAAAAAAACGAGGGAACCCCTCAAGCCTCCAATTATTGTAATCACTTGGTTAGAGGCTGACGTGCCGCCCGGCAGCCACTGTGTCGGTCCTGGGCTGGCAACCCAGCGCTGCACTAGCGTGTAGCGTGTAGCCTGGTGAAGCTCGCACATTCCCGCAGTGGCTCCCATTACATGGCAGGAAATCTAAGCCCAATCATCCAATACGGAGTGAGGGCGAGATACTCTGTGAAAACAAACAAAGCACCCCAGCTTGTTGATTTAATGCTTTTGCAGACACGATTGCTGAGAAAACACCTCGGCGTGCCAAGGGGGAGAAATAACACATTCCATTCTCACTTATCTATTTGTGGACAATAATAATTAAATCCAAATTGAATTACTGCACAAACAGTTAGGAAGGAGAGAGAGTGCTTGAAGGATTATTGCTATGGTCATGAAATACTTATCCAAACACTTGTTTCAGCTTCTTGGTGTGAATCAGGCATTCACCTGCTAATGTAACAAGGTATCTTTTTTCCTTTCTCTTTTGTAAGATTAAAAACCCCTCCTGAAATCATTTTCTGAGGCGTTGATATTAGCCATTATGCAACCAGATACACAATCAAACAGGCATTTTCTCATGTGGTTGGAGTGAACATTTGATGCTCACAATCCTGTTGTTCATTAGCACCCAAAGCTAACAGCATTTCATTGCCACTCAGCTGTGTTGATCAACACCACTGCATTGGCATGCTTTAACACACTAATAGTACCTGTGTAACTTAACTATTCAATGGTTTCACTGAAAGGTAAACATACAACCCTGTTTCCAAAAAAAGTTGGTACCCTGTAAAAAATGTTAAAAGACAAACCATCTGTGAATCTTCAAATCTTGTAAACCCATATTTAGTTGCAAAGAGGACATAGGCAACATATCAAATGTTGGACCTGACTAATTTGACTATGTCATGAAAAATATGTTCTCATTTTGAATTTGATGCCAGCAACAGGTCTCAAAAAGTTGGGGGCAACAAAAGGCTGGAAAAGTTGTGAATGCTGAAGAAAACAACACAACTATTTAGGTTAACTGGCACCATTAGGTAGGTATGTAGGTAGGTAGGTAGGTAGATACTTTATTCATCCTGAGGGAAATTTTAGGCATCCAGTAGTTTTTACAACCATAACCAGTGTTGCCACAGTTACCTTGAAAAAGTAATCTGATTACTGATTACTGATTACTCCTTTAAAAAGTAACTTAGTTACTTTACTGATTACTTGATTTTAAAAGTAACTATGTTAGATTACAAGTTACTTTATTAGTTACTTTCAGCAGCTGCCGACAACACCCCCAACGCCTCAACATAAAAATGATAACCGGTTTTGCCAATACTCACTATACTGGAAGTGCATTTTAACAGCAATGTATAGCAGACATCCCAACCTAACCTACTTAGATACTGAAATTCAGATGTTTGTTCAATAATGTCTAAGTACACCAAATAAGGAAGGCCTATTGATAGAAATTGTTATAGTAAAATATGTAGATTTTTTTTCATGTAGCCTTGGCAACTAGCCATCTTGTAGCCTATAGGCCTGAGTAATATGCAAATGAAATTACACTTGTTAAACTCACCTCAACAAGTCTTTTGCAATCATTTAACCCGCCGTGAGCAATGCTAAAGTTGCTGTTACAAACAGTGCAGTGTGCAAGATTATCATTATGTTTTAATCTTTTGAGACAATTGGGTACACTTTTGTGTAGTCTGATGTGAAATGGGTCTTAAATCTTCCTTTTTGAGGGGCACTGACGCTGCCATGACGCTTCTGTTCCTAGATACACTGACTGAACTGATTAATTATGTTTGGGAGAAAAGAGATATAAGCACTTACACTGAAAACGGATTGGTTGATTTAGCAAAACAGACCAGGATGCTCTCTGTCTTGGATGCGCTTCAGGCAGAAACTCACCACTCCTCTCTCTCTCCCTCTCCTTTGTGTGCGCATTAAGCTATGCACACGCGATTTGAAGCAAAGATTCTAGAATCTTTGATTTGAAGTCCGGTCTGGCTTGCGTGCTCTTGTTCGCTCTAGGTTTCGGGAGATTTTATGTAATTTGCGGGCGTCAGGAAGCCGCTATCAATATGTGGGAGACTCCCAAAAGTTCGGGAGACTTGGGATGTCTAGCTAGACAGCACTTTGTCGCCAGCACAGAATGTACAATGTACCTTAATGTTGTCATGTTTAGCTGACACAAACTCAAAGTAATGACTGATGAAATGTGCATCTCTCTCTCTCTCCCTCCATTGTTGTTTTCGTTTGTGTCGCTGCACGTGAATTGTCCTCATGCTGAAAACGTGAGCATAGCCTACATGACATTTATCGCCAAGACAAGAAGAAAGCAAAGAATATATCTTTTTATTAAGGAACATGACAAAAATATTAACGCACAGTAACTTAGATAAGTAACTTTAATCTGATTACTGGTTTGTAAATAGTAGCGCGTTAGATTACTCGTTACTGAAAAAAGTGGTAAAAATAGACTAACGCGTTACTGGCATCACTGACCATAACACAACAAATACACATACACAGATATAACTCACATACATAAAAATCACTCACAGAATGTTTTAAATTAAAGAGTTAAATATTTTGTGAAGTGAATACAAAGGTCTGGAATGGACTGACCATGTGATGCATTGACCATGATAAAGTGCTATGGTAGAGTGGTAGAGCAATGGTGGTAGTGCAAAAGTGAACAGTGCAGGGATTAAACAGTGGAATAGCTTTGCTATATTATTAAATATTATCTATGACTATGAAAAGACAAGAATGTAAACATAGAATTGCTTGAAAAACAAGAACAAATACTTAAAGAACAATATATAACAGGGGATAAGTTATAAGATGTAGATGTTATGACCACAGTCCAGATTGTGTATACAGTCAGGTGGACAGCAGACAAAGAGAGACAGGCTCATGCAGAAAAGTCAATTTCTCCCCTCCCCTTTTGTGTGGTACTGAAAAGTTGGATGGCCCTGGGGACAAAGGACCTCCTCAACCTGTCTATTGAGCATGACAGTGACAGAAGTCTTCCACTGAACATATTCATCTGTTTATTTAGCATGCTGTGTAGTGGGTGGCGGTCATTGTCATTGTCTCACGGTCCGTTTCTCTGCAGTTGTTGTGAGTGACTCCAGCTCAATGGCAACAACAGAGCCAGCTTTCCTTACCAGCCTGTTCAGTCGCCCAGCGTCCCTCTTCTTAATGCTGCCTCCCCAGCATAACCACAGCATAAAAGAGGACACTGGCAATGACTGACTGGTAAAACATCCAGAGGAGCTTACTGCAGACATTATTGTGTATTATCACCCGGAGAGAAGAAATACTCTTTTCAGATTGGCTATTGGGGTGGCTATTAATTCTGAATAACAGGACAAGTAGATCTGGTAAAAAAAAGTTTAATCACCGTTCCATATCAATGCTTATGAATGGTAACTATAACAACCATAGTAGGACGACGGTAGAGCCTGAAAGCAGGCTTCGCAACAATGGAATCAACTGTAAACAAGCTAACTGTCCATGCAATCGCTGTTATAGGGCCAAAGAAAGTTGTCGGGTTCTTTTTAAACGGAGCCGCTTGTTTCCTTTGCGTGTTAAAGGCATGACTATAGCCTATAGTGGCAACCGGGTGATAAGCGGGATTAACGGCCTTCGAGGTGTCCTTTTATACGGAATTGATGGACTTGGGCAGAGCTGCGCGTCCGGGAGTTCTTTGCCTCTCGCCCTCGTCCATTAATTCCGTATAACAGGACACCTCGGCGGCCTTTATCCCTTACTACCAAGAGGGTAACACTTTACTTGACAGTATCGACATAAGAGTGACATGACACTGTCATGAACGTGTCATAAACAAGTCATAAGCGTTTATGACTTAACGCTTCTGTCATTAAGCGTCATTCGGTTTTTGTCATAACAATTTAGGTTTAGGGTTAGGTTTAGTGTTAGGGTTAGGATTAGGGTTAGAGGTTAGGGTTAGGGTTAGGGTTCATGTGTCATGACAGTGTCATGTCACTCTTATGTCGATACTGTCAAGTAAAGTGTTACCAAAAAGAGCATACCAGATAGAAAGAGTCTCTTGGAAGTAAAAATGTTGAGGTAAGCCTGTGATGGCAAATCATGGATAATGGACAATAATAACTCTCCTCAATGTGAAACCATGAATAATTTGGGGGGTTCATTCTGTGCCTCAGATGGCACTGCATTAAAAACAGACCTGTTTCTGTAAAAGAAAATTAGTGCATGGGCTCAGGAAAGCTTCTGATAAATATTGTCTATGAACACAGTTGCTCCAACAACAAATGCTGGTTGAAACTCTACTATGTAAAGAACCATTTAGACATAATCCAGAAATACTGAATCATTTCAGATGGGCACCGCTGTTGTTGCAGGCAGCTCACTGCGCCGGGATTAGTGTGTGCTTCACCTCACTGTGTGTTCAATGTGTGTTGAGTGTGTTTCACTAATTCACGGATTGGGATAAATGCAGAGACCAAATTTCCCTCACAGGATCAAAAGAGTATATATACTTATACTTACTTATATATTTTAACAACTGATATGCTATCTTTACAGTATTTTCAATTAAATATAGGGTTTACATTATTTGCAAATAATAGCATTCTGTTTTTATTACCATTTAGGTTTAGTCCCAACCTTTTTGGAAACAGGGTTGTAAAATGAAATGTCATGGAAGGAGGAGGCTGTAAATGTATTGGTGAGGGCACTGGAGGTCTGGGAAGAGATCCAGGCCCTCTATCCTAAGACCAAGCATGACTATGGCAAGCAGAAGGTCACCCTAGCAGCGGAATGCCATTCCAGCACACGCCTGCCTGGGAGAGGATAGGCCAGGGGCCATCCTTTAGCCCGTGCGGACAGGAAGTTGACTTTTCTCTCTGCCACATGACATCACGCCCTGAGTAGAGAGAAACGAGAAAGAGAGAGTGGCAATTTATCAGCGGCCTCCAACATCGAGAGAATCATAACATCCTGACAGGAAGATCTTGTGGAAAATAATCAGATGGGCTTTGATGAGCAGTGGGCCTATCTTCTGGGACATTGTCCAGTTTTTCCTCTATATGCTAACGGTCTGTCGAATCACAATGCCTTACTGTTTTGGTCTCTCTCTCCATATGAACAATGCATAATTTTCTCTGACCCTGCTGTCCAATACAAAGACGCATGCAGTGTATAATAAACAGACAACTTTTTTTGGTAGTCATATGCCACTTTGTGGAAGGCTTGACATTGTTTCCAGACTAGTATCTGTAAAGGGTATTAGGAGTGACTTCATATCACTATTATGTTTGCAAGGAGATAAGGCACTAATTTCTCGTCCTTTTGTTGTTTTCCTTGTGGTCATTTATGATGTCCTGTTGGCACATTGCCTGCGGTTGAAAGCTGAAGATAAGCTAATTATCGTCAGAATCCGAGAGGCTGAGCTCATGTTAAAAAAAATAATTGTGAAAAACAGGGATGATCATGTTTTTCCAGAGTCCATTGGTGTGCAGAACAAAGGTTAGTCCTTCCTGTTTGAGCAAGACATGGCGTCCGCGGCCGGCCTTTGTGAGAAACCCGGTGCGCTTGGTGGCCCTGAGCCGCCGGGGTCTTTGGTGTAAAGGGGCTTTGTCTTATCTCAGGAGGGCATGGACCTCAGCCAAGCCTGTCCGAGAGCTTCCTATTTTCACACCCATGCGAGCACCTGCCCTTACCGGAGCGTGACGAGGAACGCTGGCAGCCACACAATGGAGAGGCCCTCAGTTGCGGCCATGCCTTGAGCACTCCAGCCTCTACCTGTCACTCAAAGCCGGTGACAGGTTACCTGGGAAGAGGCTGTGGACTTGCTTTGGCTTTTCACAAGCTGCTTTTTTTAGTCTGTCTGATTGACTCACTCATGTGCGTGTGTGTGTGTGTGGCACCCAACAGAGATTGCGATCTCTCGTCGGACAGGTCTGTATCGCTTCTGTTTTTGTTTTCTCTCTTTCTCTTTGCCTTTTATATCTTGGCAAACATCAGCATTAAATTACCACCATGTGAGAAGAAAGTATTTGTAGCTGTGGTTAATAAAAGGTCTTGTTCACTTTTAACTTTCCTAATCAGTTGGTCTCCTACCTTGGTAGCCAATACAAATACTCATGACGTAACATGGGCAAATGTAAATGCGAGAGTTTGTAAAATTATAGGCTTTAATAATATGTTGCCATGTCTCGTAAAATAAAAAAAGTTTATTGGCCTAGTTACTTACTTTTTTTATGAGCACATACAATCAAATTGTAAATCACTCAGTTTATCAACTGTGGAAGGCACCTCACTCAAGACTGCAGCTGTACATCACATCTATCTGACATTGCAGTGCAACAAAAGTTGCAATGGTAACTGTAGGTAGCTGTGGGATATGATGAACACACAATCAAGACATGACACAATAACAAAAATATGATCTGTGAAGGTATCATTCATAGAGGAAACTGAGAAAGTTCCAATATCAGCAGCATCAGTAAAGATGACCAGATAACTGGCCAAAAAAACAAAACGTCTGATTTCATCAGAGTTTGTGGAAACATCCTTAAGTCCTGAAACACTGTTGTGTTTGTCCTGAGAAGTCCTGAAACACTGTTGTGTTTGCTAAATCTTCAACACGTGTCCTCGGTCTTCTGCACTAATTGATAGTTGTGTGTTGTCTCTGAAAATAATATGTGCAATATACAACTTCTCTTGTAACTATACAGTAGTTGTTTTGCTTACCAGGTTTTTTTCATGCAGAAAAAAAGTCATTTTTAGTCAGTAAAAGTAAGTTATTGTTGATTCATGTGAATCTTGGATGACAGCCATGAGTTTGGGCTGGAGAACTATATTTGTGAGATCACCATAGCAACCCCAGCCACTGAAACCTGCACGTGTAGTTCAGGTGCTCCCCTTGAGCGCAGGCTTTCCCCTTCCCTGCTAAACTGACAAATTGTCAAGCTGTCAAGCTGTGTTCAGAACAAATTCCAAGGCCTTGCTCCGATTGCAACATGAAAATACATGTGCCATGGATGTCTCTTGGCACACTGACTGCTGAGGCTGAGATGAACAGTCCTTTGCAGTCCCCCTTTGACCCCCCCCCCCCACCCCCATGCCACACACACACCTCCGCCCAAACACACACGCCGTATTACAGCACTCGCTTTACCTGCTGGCTGCTGTCAGTAGAGGCAGCAAGCAAAGCCTTCCACAAAACCCCCTTTATGTAGCACACATACACTCTCAACAGCGCCCCCCATAGGCAGCATGCTCCACTCTCTGTGTAAACAAGGCAAGTGGAGATGGTCTCTGCTTGCTCGTGTGTTGCTATACAATTAATCTTTAGCAACACCCATTATTATGGGCTTATGCAAACATGATGTGCAGGATCATACAGGTTTTACAAAAATAGCCCCAAGGCACTCTATCTCTGTCAGCTGCCTGATATTATACTGACAATCGTTTTCTTAGTGTCTAAGGGAAGACATTATCATTCCACATTTGCAAATTATTTGTTTTAATTCAGACAATGCATTTCAATATACGGAAATGAACAGACATAATGCATACAGATGGTAATTATCCATACACCACCACTACTACTAATACTACTACTACTACTAGTTTTAGTAGTACTGGCAGTTGTAAAAACATTTGTTGAATAAATAGTAGTGGTGATATCAGTAGTAATAACATTTGTGGTAGCAGCAAGATGTGAAGGGGAGGAGTTAAAGTAATGCATTTGTAGCAGCAGCCCAGGATGCACTGAACTGCTACCGTTTGGTCCTCAGATCTATTTCAAACATGGCAGATTTAAATATAGTAATTGTAAAAGAAAAAAATAAACATGCTCCAGTGGTGTGTACTACACAAGGCCTGAGCAGATCTCAAAGTTTTCTCCTGCAGTTTGATCCCTATGTGGGACGACATTCGGCAAAGTAAGGATTTCATCTCTCTTTCTCTGAGTTGTATTTCTTGTTTTGAAAATGATGTAAGACTTTTGCAGTAAAATGGCTCAATCACATTGTTTCTGACGGAGTCTCAGTGGTTTAGCAGGACTATAAAAGAGAGCTTTATATATATGTTGATTGTCATGATTTATTACAAACCACGGTTTACATGTGAGACCTATAAAAAAAACACATGCATGCAATTCACATACATTAAAGGGCTGTCCATCCTGGCTCGCTGATGGACCCCAGATAGCAAAGTGTTATGTAAATAGCAACGTGGTGACGGCTTGTTGCTGTGTGGGAAATGACAGTGAGCGGGGAGGTCAAAGAGATCCATATATTACCAATCCTGTCCCCCTGCGTCTGACGGCCGCGTCTCCAGTCCGGCTCATTGATGCCTGCTGCAGTTGATTTACAGCACGCCCACTGCTACAAATCAGCCTGGCATAAATCAGGTCGACTTACACTGATAAGTCATGACTGTCCAGAATAACTCCCGGTGACCTATGTCTCTATTTATATCTCATCACGTCACGTGGACCTGAGGAATGTCTGTGGTGCCGAACTCCCTGACGGACACAAGAATCCTCTCATACCCCCTCTGCCCCGCCAAAATTACCCACAATAACCCACGCAGCAAAGGCCGTCATTATGGGAAAACATTTCGTATTCACAAAGGAGGTGAAGTAGGGCTTCTGTCAATGTGTTTATGTTACAGTGAAGAATAACAATGGCAGTGCCATTAGTCGTTAGATTCTTGGATTGGATTCTTTTGAGACTAGTGCTTAGTTGTCAAGGTATTTGACAAATATTTGTGTCCAACATTGTGCGGTCACACAGTTAGTAGTGTTCATCGACTGGGCAGTATCAATGGCCTGTAAACCCATTTACATCTAAAAATGTATATAAACAAATGCAGCACCACAATCATCACATTTGACCTGTCCATGGCTATCAGTGTGGTCGATCATGTGACCTGGAGTCCATTCGAGTTGGCCCGAGCCTCCAGGGGTCACCCCATCTTCACACCAAGCCTGTCTGCCGTGATTTAGCTCTCTCTCTCATGCTCTCTATCTGATAAAAGCAGTGCGAGCCACAACTAACTAGAGACATAGGGAGAAAAAAAGAAAAATGCACACACACACACACACCCCGAAACGTGAAACACCTGAGGCAGTGAACTGAGAGGAGACACGTCGTCGCAGAGATACTTCTCCCGGCACCTCGTTCGTCTTGGCCGACGTGAGGACAGATAAATCTCTCTCGTTTTTATGGCATCTCCATCAGCGGCTGCAGGAGATAGGGCTCTCTCCGCCCGAGTGATGACTGTGAGCCCCTATCGCCCCGAGACTCAGCCGCCGAGTGTGGGTAGTTACATTTGACCTCTCGGCCACCTCTCATCTGCAGGCAGACTCGGGGCCTGAAGCAGTCCCAGTGCCAAAGAGCTCATTTTCTTCCCTCCTCATGCTTAAGATCGCGGCTGACAGCTTGGCCCAGCACACTCAGACAGTAGATAAAAAGGAGTCTCACGTTTGAATTGTCCGCAGCTGTTGTTTCTACCTACCCTGCACAAAACATTCACTCTTAATTTCCCTTTTTGCACATCAAGGCTATTGTTGCAGTAATAACCGTAAACCCCTGGAATGTTTTTTTTTTTCTGGAAAGGTGTTTGGCGGAAAACTCTATGATGACATGGGCATTCAAAAGCTCCAAGTGTAATGCTGAGAGTGGACTGGGTCTGTGCAGACGGCTTTGAGACAGTCCAGAGCTCACCGGCCAATAGCTAATTAATCACCCTACAAGACTGAAGAGGATAAGATAACAGAGTCTTTAAGATGTGATTAATTCACACTAAAATAGGGGCCCGTGTCAGGCCCCCAGGGGGAAAGACCCGTCATCCGACCCTGTGGTCAAACAACATGGTCCGGCGTCCAGGTCATAGGAACTGTGGCAACCAGGAGGGCATGGTCCCAAACCTCACCCGCCACTCAGCCCTGCCTATTATCTGCACTTCCAGTAAATCAGGGTGTCATTATGAGGTCAAACACCCCAGCATACTAGACTTGCGTCAGTGCTGTTGGCAAGGGATGGACGCCGTGTCCGCCATGCGCCACATTCCAGGGCATGTGTGTATTTTTCTGGCCAGGCACACCCTCTGTGCTTGGACGCATGAGAGCCAGAGCTCGGCCGCACGCTGTGGGATTTGTTCTCTCATCGCCGTCCGGGATCTTGGGGTCTGTTCTGGTGGTTGATGGCTGTGTGAGGCTGCTGGTGCAGAGCCACTGGGCCAGGCAGCGCCTGGGGGAGCTCCGTCATGCTTGTTTGCCCAGTTTGGAAGGTGTGGAGTGACCAGTCCCAACTGTCTTTTCGCAGCCTCCTCCTCCGCTGGTGAAAAACATCTTTGCACCTGCAGCACCTTCACCGTCACCTCAGCATGGTTTAGCTATGCATTGTGGTACAGTAGACTACAGACACGGTCTTACATTTCATGACGAAATGTAAACAAAAAATATCACAAGTTCACAACTACATACTTTGCTGTCATTAAAGATATTGGAAGTTGACATAGATGTTAAGTTTAAGTTGTTTTCATAACCTACACTCCTTGATGTAGTTTATGATTAAGCCTTAATACATTATAATCCATCTTGTCACAACACAACCTTTACAGCAAAGCAAAATCTTGTGTAAGTCCCACTCAATAAATAAAACAACACAATGACATTGGTTCTTTAACTTATCTTAAAATAATGGCTTCAAACTCATTTTGATGATATGCGGACTTATAATAGAACTGTGTTTCTGTCAATACAGATGCGTGCCCAGAATGTCTGCTTTTGCACTATGTAGCTTTGCTATTCCGACCAGGAACATGACCCTGCGTGTCAGTTATGTTAATTGCAGTTATGTCAGTTAAGTTAATTGCAAATTGACAAAGCACATTATGTCACTTTAAGCTTTTTATTGTAGCCTCATCACCTCAGTTGACATTTTCATGCATGAACTGAATTGCCATTGACATCCAGGACCACATTCTCCATCTCACCTCACCTAACATGTTCACTTTTTTTTCCCCCTCAGATGCAATATTGCCGTTGAGGTATCACAAACAGATCCTTTCATTGTCTGTGCTCTGGAAAGACGGGCCTGAACATAAATAACTCATATTCCCTCAATTGGTTTTTCAGCACCTGTCCACAGTTTCCATCCCAACCTGTTGGGCTTGTCTCGTTCGTCACGTAGAGCTTGCCATGTGGTGTGATTGACATTTAAAAGTGTCATGATGTGCGTCATGCATGGCATCAGAGTTTGGGTGCCACACAATGGATTGCTTATCTACAGTCTGACTAGGCCTTATCGCATGTCATCGCACCAAGATAGCAAATAAAAAGCAACATTGATACCAAGCTTACCTATTTTAGATAATACATGTAAACATACCTGTACTTATCACTATCAACGAACGTTTATAAAATAGGAGTTGTGAAGATCTGAAGAGCATGAGAGAAACAGAGAGAGTGAGAGAAATATTCAAGCAAGCTCAAACCACAAAGCTGTCCATCATCAGACAGCAGTTTATGCCTCAGGGCTGCTTGTGAACCCACAGGTATGTCAGCAGGATCATGCAATAAACCAGTCTATAAACTCATATCAGCGTCAAATCAGGAAGTGCAAAACATAGCTTGCTGTTCTATGTGCTTGTTTGTTTGGATTATTTTTACACAACAAAAATGTGTAATTTTGTATGAGCCGGTTTGACATCCAATCACTAAGTATCACAGATGGAGTTTCACATGTTCACCTATTACGTATGCAAACTGAACAACCAAAACAGACAACACCTTTGGCTATGAAAGTTGGCATATGGTCTGATGTGCAAACCCACACATCAATCAGAATAAATTAGCACAACTGCCTTTTCTCTCCTTGACTTGAGATCCGTTTGACATGAGACACATCTTTGCATCTCTGTGCAACAACTGTTTGAGACAAGGGACACAGGTTACTATTGTGTGGCTTAATCAAAATTAGAATGCTTGAATATTACACAATAAATACCTAGGAAGGTTGGCAAAATGCCAGCCAACCCAGTCAAGAGAATATATCAAAGTTGCATAACTAGTTATCTAGACGAGAAGAATAAGTATTTGCACATATTAACTGAGCTGCTAAATCCATATCTAACTTGATTTTTCATTTTGAAAATAGTAAATAAGGAACTGTTAACTGTGTTAACACAGTGTGTGTCGCCATCAGCCTAATGAGTATTACTGATAAACGTCACACCCTGTCATTTGAGTGGCTAACAGTGGGCTTGAGGCAACACATGCGCCTGGATGGAGCTCCCATTAAATCATACAACCTACAGCAGACACCGGCAAAGCATCTGGCTGACCCATAATGACTGAAATATGAAATGGAATAATAAAACATGGCAGGAGGGAAGGAGATGATAGCAGGTCGCCTGCCTCTCGCACAGCTGCTGTCAGCCTTGGCTCGCACAGCCTCGCCGCAGGTCGGAGGTCACCCAGCTGTGGCTCCACCCCGCTCTCCTGACACTTGCAGATGTTGGCGGGACCTCCGTGGTGTGGGGCCCTCGCGCCATCTGTCTCTGATTACGGCTACACAATCCAGCTTTATCGCCCTCGATCACATTCGGGGACTCGCAGGTATCAGCACGGTGGGATGTCGACCATGTTTAGAAAAAAGTTGCAGAGAATTGGTGGCATCACAGTCTTTGGTTGTCAGGACCAAGCCATCAGAGTGTTCAAATTGACCAACTAGTTGATGCCATCACATGTACAACAGTGGAATCAGTAACCCTATGTTGAGGTTTTCTGGTGATTCAGTAGGGCTTGGGGTGTCACCTTTTGTGTTCAAAGGTAATTAAGAACCCCTTCCTAAAACACCTATAAATTTACACCACCACCCCCTTCCAGCACCACCTTATATTTAATGCTCTGTCCCGCAGGGAAGGTGATAAATCCATGCTTGTCAAACACACTTGATGACAGGCATAATGATATACTGCCAGTGCATTAGCAAAGTCCCCCTGGAGCACTGGCAGATCCATTGGGTGTTTGTGGTGAAGCATGCTAGTATCTGTACTTGTATGTTGAAACAGCGGCCCTATGTCATGTATTACATATTTATTTATTTATTTTTACAAGCACCAACATTATATAAAAGGTATGCCATAAAATGTATATTTGAACATGACCCTGTCCTCCTCATGCTCATTCTTTTTCTGCAGCGAAGCACTTGAGATGCGCCTGAGAGAAAAATGTCACACCTGTGGGATAAATCCCAGTATCCATAAACAGGAGAGTTTGGGGAAAGATTACGCCCCACACACACTGGGATCATTCACTGCCGCCCCGTCTGATTATTTTCCCTGGGTGCCTCGTTCGTGAGCCCAGTCGAGATCCCACTAGCACTTTGTGTGAGCTCCGCCGCTGTGGTTGTGTTAGGATATCCAAAAGCACTCCAAACAAGCAGAGCTTAGGCCACGAAGTGGAATAGCGCAAATCGATTCCCTCGACCCTCCCCTGGATAACGGAGGGAATGTGCCCAGATAGAAATACCACGCTGTCTTTGTCCAGTCTCTGCTCTCCCGTCTCAAGATTCCACATAAAGGTGAAGAGTATCATATTCCTGTTATGCAGATCTTTGGTCAGTTAAACTCAATACACACTATACTGATATCAGCCACAAATGTCTCTGGATTTATCGGTCCAGATCCTTGTCTTTAGATATTTTGTGAATACAGTTGAAATGTATACAGACACATTTAGCCCCAAGGAAAATATAAAACATGAGCCTTTAAATGAAATGTACATATATGTTACAGTGCGCTAAATTTAAACTAACTTATATGTTTCCCATAATAACATTGTGTTGTTTAAGATTAATCTAACACTTAAATTTACGCCCATGTGAAATCCTTCAGCTGCATTTATTATGAAGAGTCCATAGACATCTTGGAGGATTATGCCTTAATGACTGACAATTTATGCTGTCATAAACAGTGGAGTCAGTGTAAACTCATTATGTGTGTGCCTGTCAACTCCTCTCCCATGCCTCATCCCAAAATTAGCCCGCAACATGAGTACAGTAAGTGCTGCTTTCTGATCTCATCCTACAGTTACATGTCGGCATCAATTCTCTCTCTCTCACACACACATTCTCTCTCTCTTTTATCAAACAACTGCAATATGCTAGATGCTCACATAGCAGACGATTCTGGCACAGACCTGTTTAGGATCAGGTTGTGTGGAGTCTGTTGCTATCTCCTCTTTATCACCCACTCAACGCACTCTCGCCCCACTCTTCATTGCACATGTTTAGTGTGGGCCATGTGTGTCAGGGAGGGTCCTGTGGCAGCATGTCACAGCAGTGGCTTGTCCACTTGATCTGTCAGCAAGTCCTCTGCGCACAGCTAGCTGTTGCTAGTTTTAGTGCTTTGATTTAGGGTCTCTTTTTTGGTTTATCTATAGACCGCTTTGCTCCCCACCTGCCCTCCCCCCTCTCCTCTCCTTCTGACTCTACTGATCCAGCTGGACTCAATAGAAAGACTTTGACCTCACACTTGCAAGTGTCTAACCACCAGGTTTTCACGCATGACGGGGCAACACTAGGTATGTGTCAAAGACCTCCTCCCAGTCACTATGCCCTTTTGCTGTAAGAATGAGTGATTGAGTTGCAACCTTCCATTCCCCACCCCCCAACATACACACACACACACACATAGACACTGCCGTAACTCCTTCCGGTCTGCTCAGACCACCAGTGTAGCAGTATGACAAAGGCAGTCAAGCCATTTGCTCATGGTTGACCAGCTGATCAGAGTTTTGGGGGAGTGCAATAGGGACACTACTCACCTTGGCAGGAAGCAGAGAGGCCGTGATGACCTAAGGCCTTGGCCCTAATGAAGGCAGATGATCTCCAAATTGCTTCTCATCTCCAGTTGTAAAGGCCACCAGGACCTCTCACCTGAGGCTGTTAACAGACAGGTGTTAAAACAACATGGTGAAAAGCCACAGAGACTGATCATAAAGACATCAGGCTCAATGGACATGACCTGAAAGGTGAAGAGGATGAGGCCTAGTCAGATTAGACGTCAGATGGTGCATACACACAGAAATGACATGAGACAGTATCTTGGTTTTAACAATTAGCCTTTAGGACTGAAGACGTGAAATAAACAAAAAACAATGTGATTATTATATGCTCTCTTATTTAAGACATTTTGCCTTATGCTATTTTTATACTATCAAATGGATATCATAATGTGAAAGGCAGTTCAATCATTGTATATTAAACTGCAAATCTCTGCATATGGTAGCATGTAAATCTTTCAACCAAATGTTAACTCTATTTGCAGAGACTGTTGACATGCCAAAACCTCAAACCAATCATAAAAACAAATGTGAACCCTTTATCAGCACTGCCATTGTGCATTATAGGTTATGAAAACAATTTAATGTATTCCAATCAGTGAACCTCTTTTTTCCCATACGAACAAGGTCGGCTGGTAGATAATATATATTTTCCAGAGGCCTGTAAATTATTAAACTGGATTTGGCAGCAACTGGCCACTGTTGGTTGCTTCTTCCTATTCTCATGTTTGTCATAGAAACCCAGTTGGTCAGCCTTGTAACATGTGGAGGAGTGTTTATCCAGGGGCAGATAGGGAGGAGGTAGGAGGGGGTGGGGGCTACAGGGGGCTAATTAGAACTCCTTCACCAGCTACGGGACCAAATGGAGCAATTATCTGGCCGAGTGGGCTGATAATTCAGCCCAGTCATTTGTCACCTTCAGGGTCCTGACTCACTGCCTTGGAGGGCAGCCCACTGCTCCCTCGCATGGCCCTACGTAACCTCCCATGCCCCCTAGCAGCATCCTAGCAACCAACAACATGGCCAGGCACCTGGCCGAGGAGGAGGCATGTTTCACGGACCGATGTCTGGCCTCAGGGTTGGATTTATGGCCGTGCGAAACTGTGTGTTAACTAATGAGGCTGTCTGACTATGACTATGGAGGGAGACATAGCAAAGGAGTGATGAATGTTCTGGCAAGATAAGCTTATTAAATTTTCTGTAATCCAAAGAAACACCAAATGTGAGAGAATGTAACGCCGTTCTTACAGAGACACTAGTGAGTCAATTAGTCAATAGCCAGGCTAACTTGAGTCAATAACAAGGCTAATTCGAGCTTACAGATGTTAATGGCCGGAGCATCAAACCCCGAAAATGAGAAAACGTTTACATCCCCATTAACAGGCTCATAGCCTCATGACTGTCTGTATTGTCCTAGATTCCGCCCACAATGCTGCCTTGATGTTACTGTCATGCCCAGATCAATTAGCCCAGTGTTCCATGGCTAGCTAGCTTATCATTCATATTTAGTACAATACACCACTGGCTCAAAGTGAACCTGGGCTGGCTACAAAAGTGTTAATTATGAACCACTATACATTTTATGGCAATTATACATCCATTCGCCCATGTTGTCTTCAGCCAGTGATGTCTTGTACTGAAATATGATTTAAAGGGCCAGAGGGTAAAGGTGACAGTGAAGAAGCCCCGTGGAGGCATACTCGAGCATTATAAATGATCATGGGGAGCCAATTAGCCTCTACAAGCCTTCATTTGCCTGACTTTGGCCTGCCAATGGGGAAGTGGCTAAAAAGTCTGTTAGAGTGTTTGTGTGAACTACTTTTTCCCCCAATGGTAGCTTTGCTGTACTTCAGTTTCTTCCAGTGTGAAGTAAGTAATTGTAACTTATTACAAGTAGCCTTAGCAGGAATCTGATTTTAGGAACACCTGTTTTATGAGCCAGTCTAAAGGGAAATATAAAAGGTTCTTGCTTTTCCTTTCCTTGATTCATTTAAGATTGACCATGACAGAAAGAAATGTGTAACAGTGACAAGACACATAATAATATAAGTATAAGTATATATACTCTTTTGATCCCGTGAGGGAAATTTGGTCTCTGCATTTATCCCAATCCGTGAATTAGTAAAATACACTCAGCACACAGTGAACACACAGTGAACACACAGTGAGGTGAAGCACACACTAATCCCGGCGCAGTGAGCTGTCTGCTACAACAGCGGCGCTCGGGGAGCAGTGAGGGGTTAGGTGCCTTGCTTCAGCCGTTCCTACTGGTTGGGGTTCAAACCGGCAACCCTCCGGTTACAAGTCCAAAGCGCTAACCAGTAGGCCACGGCTGCCCCCGTTAGTTATGTTAATGTTAGTTATATTGCTAGCATTGGCTAATAATAATGCACAAGAATGTTATGTCTTAGGCCTAACATTACCTCTTACCTTTGTATATGTGGATGCTGTTTGAATCAACAGTTTGAAGGCTCATCTGCTTTGTATACTGATGTATGGCTCAGTGAATGAACTCACTTGGTGATCACAAATCTGAATAAATCTTGAAGTGAACAAATGAAAAATAGCTATAATGTAAGACCACCGTTGGATCTGAGTACCTGAAGTGAGCTGGCATGGCTACCTATAGGTTTTTATCAACAAGTAGCTCAGTAACAAACCCAATTAATAACATTAATGATTAAGCTATCAGCTAGTTTGACAGCTTGACTGCATAAAGGAATACATCTTAGGGTAGTCTCTATATCTTTCAGTCATATATTATTTTCTTACTATGTATACATTTCAGCTGCATGCTTGGATCTTTTAGTTTACCGTTATGAAGGGAGATAGTGTGCCATAATGCCTAATGCACTCGCCTATGCCTGGGGTGGAGGTGCTCTAAGCGATGTTATGTGGTTTCTAAGCTGAAACATTTTTTGTCACATACTGCAAACATCACCTCACCATCCTCTAGCTGCCTGTGCCCTGAATACACTGTAAAAAAAACGTGGTCTCTGTGTACAGCCCAGGCTCCAAAAAACGGCAACAAAAACAACTTGGTCCAGCCTGGACCATAAAAACATAACAAACTGTTCCAGCCAATCAGACGAGATGCACATTTAGGAGAGTTTCAATAGAGATTGCTAAGACATGTGAACAAGATTATGGGTACGTTTGGCCGTTTACATTGCTTACATTGGCATGGATTTCCGCGGATCCCCAAAATGCTTTGCGTTCACCAATGGAAAAATGCCATGATGACGACACATTCTCAATCTCTATTGCACAGGAGGGAGGGGGAGGGAGTAGCGAGCTAGCTCTCTGTTTGTTTGAATTTCAACAGAAGTGACATTACCCAACATCGCTTAGAACACCTTAGAATCAGTTTGCTAGCTAGCAGACACAAAGTCAAACTCACAGAGGGCCCCTTTAAAAATGGATTAATGGATATTAATTAATGGACAAGAGAATATTAAAAAATGGTATGGTGCACATTTTATTTACTTTGTAAAGTGTATAATTTTACCAAACGTGCACTGTGGCATGGCACATAGAAAATTGGAGGATATTGCATTTTATTGAAGGATAATGCATTTTAAGCCATATAGTGCAATAGAAAAGTAATGAACAACTGTCTACTCCAGAGTACAGCATGTAAAGCTCAACCTTCTCAGGCAATTTAAGAGGCAAAAAGCCCCTCACATTCCTGTGTGCTAATTGTGCAGTATATGTAATGACAGAGGCCTGCCTGCCCGTGATGGCGGTCCGAGTCCATGCTGCCGGGAGAGTGGCTGCTGCTCACGCATCAGTGGAAGAAAAGAGCACAAAAGTGAATTTTTTGGAAAGATGCATGACAGAATGGCGGACTAATGTTTTCTGCACCCATGAACTGGAATACCTTCTTGTCTGGTATCAAAACAGTTTCCGTCAGCACCCGCCGCTGGCCTGGGGAGTTCAGACTGCAGACAGAAGAGCCATTCATTAGGGGGTGAATCTCTCAAGGGGGACGGACGGGGACGGACCTGCCGCCCAGAAAGAAAGTGCCAGGTGAGGATGAAGAACAGCTACAGATAGACCAAATCCTCTGGGGGCAAATAGTGTGCTTGTGTATGTGTGCATGTGTGTGTTGAGGGGTGGGTTGGGGCTAATGTTTAGAGTGAAGATTATGAAGGGGATCAGGGACAAGCGTGTTGAATTTCATACTGCCCCGGCCGTGTGAAACATACCCCTGTGCCCACCAGCTTTTATTGGTCCATGCGGCGCTTTGATGCCGGCGTGGCGGCATTTGTAAACAGAGTTGTGTGCCCCCCGCTTGCATCACGCAGGGGCCGTGCTTGTCTTGGCGCTCTGCACCATGGGGGAAGAGTTTACATAATCTGTACTTTCCTGTTCCGAAATATCCTCCTTGCCGAGCATCCTGGGTTTTAGCCTGTCTGCGCGGCCCCCTGTCCTGGGCGGCGTGGCTGATCCAGGGAAAATAGCTCGCAGTGCTTCAGCAGGGCCCTGGCCAATTAGCGTAGTGCTAGAGTATTTTGGTGTGGCTTTGTGCAGTGGGCACGGTGCTTTCGACTTAGGTCAGAATCCTCCCGTAAATCTTTGGCTATTCGTCAGGACCTACAGCAACGACCACCTATCGTTACCATTCTATCACAGAGAGAGAATATTCACCAAGCAAAATGACCTAGATTGTTTTGTATTTTCTCACTGACACAAACAGCTGTGCGCTCAAATATAACCCTGGTTGTCCATTAGTGGCTTGTGAAACATTGATTTGGTTTTCTTGTGTAGTAACATGATTAATAGTGACTTTGTGCTGTGCCGAATGTTAGCAGCACCTTGGATCAAGAAAGACCCCTCTTTCATGATCTTTGCACATATATACATCAGCACGCATGCATGAATGAGGTACCTCATTTTATGACGGTGTTTCATCAAGTCTGGGGTGGTGGTCACACACTCCCTGTGCAAGCTGATGAATGACACAGCTGGGTTGGACTAGATGTGTGTGTTCTCTCTCTCTCTCTCTCCTGCTCTCTCTGCCTCTTTCTCCCTCTCTCTCTGTATGTGTTTGTAAGTGTATGTGTGTGTGAGTGAGTGTGTGAGAAAGAGAGAGTGTGTGTGTGTGTGTGTGTGTGTGTGTGTGTGAGTATGCCTGTAGGGTGGTGGGTTTATGCTGGCTAAATGTAGTCATTACTAAGTGCAGGAGGAATCTAGTTGGAGGTCATGAGCTGGGTGCCAGACATCAGGCCAGTGATCACACTTACTCCTCTCTAATTGGAGGGACGTGATGAGTCAAAGGGGGTTTGGGAGTGTGTGGGGTTATGTGCGTGCCCACTGGGTTGTGTGTGAGCATATTTGAGACTGGTGTGTGTGTGTGTGTGTGCTTGTGTTTGCAAGTGCATGTGTCTGTTTGTGTGTGTGTGTGTGTGTGTGGCCACAGAACAAACCCATGTCCACTTCTGCAGCTGGACCCAACTCTCTCTCCCATGCTCTAGTTTAAAAAGGACAGACATCTGACTAAGCATCAAAAAAGAATCCCGCTGCAGAATGCCCAGTCTGGTTTAAGGGTGATCACCTTTAGCCTAAACTAACGTCATCCCATCCATCCTTATCAGATTGGCCGACGTCTCGTCCTCATCCCCACTGATCTGGGGCCTGTGCGGAGCTCCAACGCAGCCTCAGCCCCAGGCTCCAGGCCAGCCCGTGATGGCTGCTCCGGGAACAGTGAGAACATCAGTGTGGCCGGGGCTCCTGTCAGCTCCACTCGAGTTAAACCCCGCTCCACATGACGGCCTGATGGCTTCTGGAGCGGAATCAGATATGTAACCTTTTTTATAGCGTGCTAGCGAGATATGTCAACAAGGCTTTTATGACTTTGAGAGGTATTAAACGGTTCCAGTCGCGACTCCCTGGTTATAGAGAGACTGAGTCCGGAGCCAGGGAGCATTAATAGAGATAACTTGCCCGCCCCTTCAATGTGTAGCTTCACTACGGCCGACATGGAGCTGATTGAATACATGTGGGAATCGATCAGACCCATGTCAGACATGCCCTGAACTCACAGGATCTTAATGAAAACATATCTGAGGAAGTACATACCCTATCGAAGCTAAGTAAAGTTGAAACATACCACATATTTTAACTGTCTTATGTTATTTGCCTCAGCATTTTACCATAGGGGACATATTTTTATAAGCTGTCGTTCAGTAACTCAGACAAAGAAACATATGGTGAACCAATTGTGCTATAAGAACCAATTGTGCTATAAGAAACCAAATTGTCATTCTGTAATCACTTCATTTGGTGAATACACTAATTATGTAAATCCAATTACTATAATCATACAACTGTGAAAACTAACACCACCAAGGGTCAAAGTGATAGCAGGCCAGAGCTAAGGGACAAATGGCTTTGGGGATTAGCATGCTCTCATTAGCATAGCACACAAATGGATATCGTTACTAAGCGAAAAAGCACTTATAGATGTTGTGCTCTGTGTGGAGAATAAAGCGAGCCTTCCATGAGGCTGCACTCCCCCAACCCACCCCCCAGTCCCCAGAAGAGACACCAGAGCTACAGGCTACAAAACCAGCTTGTTTGAACATTGGCTTGTGTGGGTGTATTCCGAGCTTATCCCCTGTGAGTACGATTGCAAGGGTGTACTCTGTGAACGTGTTCACTCTTCCTCTTGTGACAGGGCGTGTGTGTGTCTGTGTGTGTGTGTGTGTGTGTGTGTGTGTGTGTGTGTGTTTCCGTTTGTTTGTGGGGGTGGATCCTCTGTATACCCCTTTTATGTGCTTGTGAGAATGAAAAACCCAACGAATCCCACTGTGTTTGTGTGATAATGTGGGTGTGTAATAGTGGATAACTGTGCATGTGTTCACATCGCATCTATGTGTGTAGGTGTGTGTTTTCAATATGTCTGGGGCATGTATTTACAAATGCGTATGTGTGTGTGTGTGTGAGAGAGAGAGAGTGAGAGATAGAGAGAGAGAGAGAGAGAGAGAGAGAGAGAGAGAGAGATGTGCCTGGTGCGTGGTTGCGGAGGTTATTTACAGTTTACTCGCAGTAGCTCCAGTACAGGCAGGATTACTCTCCCAGCTCTCTGCCAGCACAGCCTGTGGGGAACCTCTCTGTGATTTCCTGCACCAAAGATGTCGGAAATGCCTCAACGGCTGAGACTAATAAATAAATACAATCATTATGTGTGCAGGAATCAGGGCCTTTTTTTGGAGCAGACTTGCCGTCTTACTGGCCTAACCTTTGCACCCCTTGTTGTCGTCATCGTTATCCTGCTGGGAAATATATAAAGCAGAGAACAGTGCATTCCTCACTTTGAGTATGAACACAGGGTTTTCTGAAAACGCTCATGTAATATATCAGTACGTGCTTCAGTATTTATAGTACATGACTTCACTGTATGTTCCCTTTGAGAGAGGTTGTTATGTATGGGGACTGCTCATAAATCTGTCATAAATAGTACTCTAAAATCACTCAGTAGTCGGACTATGTCTCCAGGACACGGGCATGCTTGTAAGCAGTGGGGCCATCTCATCATTCCGGTTTTTAATTTCTGTTTTTGTTTTTTTTGTTTGTCTTTAGATATCAGATAAGACAGTTAAGAGTGACCGGAAGTGAATGGCAAAGAGAGATTGGGGTGGGATTGGGAAATGGCCAGGGGCTGGATTAGAACCCAGGTCCCTGTTGGCAATTGGATCCGAATATGACATGGACTCTGCAGCCACTTTCTCCACAACTCCTCCCACGCCAATATTCTTAATCTGTATCACAAGACCCAGACTAGAGAGGCTAGCTACACTGTAGCCCAAGACCACATACTGTACGTTGTCTCCGTACAGACCTGGGCCTGTTGTGTGGTTTTACACCTTACCTCCCTTCCTGTGTTCCCTCCCCCCCTGTGACACATTCACCCTGGGGCCTCAGCACGTGTGCTGCACCCATCCCCCTACTCTTCTCCTCCCTTTTCTTCTCTCCCTCCATCTCTCGTTCTTCCTTCTCTCCATCTCTCGCTTCCTCTGCTCACCTCGTGGCCATGGCAGGAGGCAAGGATTGGAGAGGGAAAGAGGGACTCAGTGGTGGACTGGTGGGGTGTGTGTGTGTGGGGGGGGGGCAGTTGCTTTCAAGACATCCACATGACCTTGGAATTAGTGGAGCTCCTGGGAAGGAGCGTGCTGGGTGGGACAACATTGGCAGCTGCCGGAATTTTCCCCCCTCTCCCGTGTGTAAGATTGATGTGAGCGTTGGGGCTTTCGTTTGGGGGTGTGTGGGTGTGTGTGTGAGGGATGGGTGTGTGTGTGTGTGTGTGAGGGGTGGGTGGGTGGGGATGTTCAGCAGGGTTAGCACCGGGTAGGGGAGGAGTGCTCCACACTGTGACCACTGTGCTTAACCCCCCCCACACACACACACACACACACACACAGACCAGAGCCACCCTGTGTGACGTCCCAGAGAGAGGGTCATTTGGAAACATGGAGTTCATGGAAAATCACTGTGTGTGTGCATGCGTGTGTGTGTGTGTTTGCGAGTGTTTACTGTATGCATAGATGTCTGTATGTCAGTGAGTGCCAAGAGACTCTTTATTTGCCCACGTGCAGCCCTCTCAATTAGGACCAAACTCTGTCCCCATACGAGCAAAAGAGTAGTTAGAGTGGGATTCAGCCTAACCCACCATCCACTCAGTCTCACCCACCATCCAACACCAAACACACACACACACACACACACACACACAAGCACACACGAGGCGGCCTCTCCCCGGGCAGAGTTGCGGTAGGTCTCAGGCCACTGCCGGGTGCCCTGAGCGGTGATCCTGCAGTGATATGTGAATGGACTGGGGAGGGAGGGAGAGTAATGGTGTTAGCCGCTGTTCGGCACCTGATGGGATGCTCATTAACGCTGAGCGAGGCTCCAGTTTGACAGACGGGGAGAGAAAGAGAGAGCGAGAGAGACAGGGACTCTGCATCAAGGTTTAGCCATGGGTCACCTGACACCACCAGTAACTACTCTTCCGTGGCCATTTCCACTGCATGCCCCCTCCCCTGTCTCTCTCTCTCTCTCTCACACACACACATTCACACACACAGACACATTCTCACCCGTGTGACCCTCCCGATGACGATTCCAGACTGCTCAGCTGCTGGGGCCATTAGGGCCCTGTCCCATCGGTGGGACCCCCTCCTCCTGCCCCCAGACCCAGCTGGATCCATCAGGAGCCCAGGGGCCCCTGCACTGTGTCTGATGCATTTTCACCAGTGGTGCCGCCTCTGCCCCCTCTCCCCACAACACGGACCTGTTTGTACTGTATGTGTATATGGTGTGTGTGTGTGTTTGTTTCTATGTGTTTAAGTCTCTCTCTCTCTCTCTCTTATTTTCTATATGTGTGTGCGTGTGTGTGCACATGTCTGTGTGTGTGTGTGTGTGTCTGTGTGTGTGCGTGTGTGTGCACATGTCTGTGTGTGTGTCTGTGTGTGTGTGTGTGTGTGTGTGTGCACATGTGAAAATGTGAATCTACGTGGGGGTCCTGACCCCTGCTTGTCACTGTCCTTCGGCACGATGTGGGTCCATGAGTGACATCATCCTGTAAATAACGGGGGAAGAAATAACCGAGCGGCCTATGGCTGCTATAAACCATCCAGTGGAGGAGAGGAATAGCCTGACATAGACCAAATTGGCTGTCATCAACTGGCAGGCTACCGTGTGTGAGTGTGTGTGTATGTGTGTGTATTTGGTCTGTGCGTGCCACATGGACATACATTCACGCTGCAGTGTTTTCGGAAGGCTGGATGGATGGAGAGCTCGGTCGGTGATGAACATGCGTGTGGCTTTCTCACATCGGATGTGTATTTATACTGGCAGCGCGAGGCAATTCGCGGCCCCTAATCCTGTGATTTTTCACGTATAAACAAAATCTGAGATTATGTGAAAACACTTTAGGATTATGTAAAAGCGCAATTAGTCAGCCAAAGCCCTGGCTCTGCTGCGTACACACACACAGCTCACCGTGCTTACGCTCAACAAGCCCCTTCATCTGGTATTAATTGAGAATCTTATTAAAAGTGCATTTTCTCCTGTGGAAGTTTGTTCCCCTTTCCCGTGACAGGTGTTGAAAAACCCGGGGCTACCGGACAATCACTTTGGGGAGGCCTCTTTTTCGCGGTCGATGGATCCCGTTCCCCCCGACTTTCTCTGCTTTCTACACTATTTGGATCTTGCGTGACCTTATGACGTGGTGTGGAGCCGGGGTGGGTTAGCTGGGTGGGTGGAGGGGTTAGTGAGGATGGGCGGGGGCCGCCGGATTAATCAGCTCTCAGTGACTGCCCCGTTCCCGGCCTCTCATCTCGCGGGTGTCTGCTGAGGTGCCCGGCCGGACCAAATCCTCTGCTCATTTCTCGATATGAACTCATTTCCTTGCGGCGGTCCCGGGTTCAGGGCAGTGTAACCTGAGCACAGCTCGGACGGGGGAGCTTGGAGGGGGGATAAAAGAGTCCCAAAGCTAGGGAATTAACCCCCCGGGTCAACCGCATTATCCACCACTATTTATAGTTAAAGTTTAATTTTTGTTTTGTGGAAAAAAAGCAAGAAACAGATTAGATGGGTCACTGAGGGAGATTTGCAGTTAATTAAATTAATGGGTAGATTGACAAAAAACTAAAGAAGGTATAGTAAAATCCTCAAAAGGTATTGCTGATCGTATTCAAGTCTTGTATGTTCTGTGCCTGTAGAACTGGGAAACAACATTATTACTTAATATATTGTAAATATATTGTAGAATGTATTAATTAAGATCCACCAATAAATATGTTTTATATGAGATAAAGTTAAGCAAACCCACATTTTGAAGCATTGGCCTTTTATTGTGCCTGAAGGTGGTCTTCAGTGTGTGGGTGTGTGTGTGTCTGTGTGTGTCCAAACACTATTCCACGTTATGGCTGCAGTGGCCAGTCTGTCTCGTTCTTTCACTAACATATTCATGCTTCTTTAGACCATCAAATCACAGTCGTCCCCCACAGGCCACAGGAAAGAGGCAGGACAAGGGAGAGCCTGAGAGGGAGAGAGTGTGAGAGAGAGAGAGAGAGAGAGAGAGAGAGAGAGAGAGAATGAGGGAGAAAAAGACAGAGCGAGAGAGAGGGAGCGTTGGAGGGGGCAGTGTCTGTGGGCTGCACGTCCATCCTTGGGCTCCAGTGTTCCCCGACAGACTCTCTGTCACCAGG